>NC_139827.1:11616359-12198859 GCF_963691815.1 Echiichthys vipera
CAGTACAAGTACCAAAACTTTTCCAGTCCTTACTTTAGAGGCATGAGCATGTTTTAGGAAGTTCTCAAATGTTAAAGGTTGTCCAAACACAGTCTGAAGTGTTGATGGATATTAGGAACTATGTGATTGAAGAATAAGTTGACAACATTACAAGTCTGACACATATCTGATGCCAGATTGGGCTACTTGAGAGTGCTTGGTATTCAGTGTCACAGACACACATCACTAGTGTGCATTTGACTTCTGGGGAAATCTTACTTCAGGACTGCTGTATTAGAGAATATTTACTTTCTTAAAAAGGCAGTCAATGCTTGACTGTGCTCTATTGGCATAGTTTTAACATTTTTGACCAAAAAAACCTTCTCTCTCTTGTTCCTAAAATGTAGCACTTGAGTATGTGTTACATTTGAGCTATCCTCAAAGCAATTTCAGTCAAAAACAACTGGACAGGTTGTTGGAAGACGTTTCACCTCTCATCCAAGAGGCTTCATCAGTTCATGTACGCATCTGACCAGGCTGGGACTGGGACTGGTGAAAGGTCTTCCTAGACAAACAACCAGTCCAGTTGTTTTTGACTGAAATTGCTTTGAGGATAACGATGACCTGGACGAATGAGAACATTCACAGGCTTACTACATTTTAGCTAGGTTTCGCTTATTTGATGAATGTTATGTACTAGTAGATTCTTGCAATGTTGGGGTGGTATCTATGGTTGAATGCACTTATTGTAAGTCACTTTGGATGGAAGTGGTTGGTGCCAAAACAGTGTTGAGTAGGGCTTGGCTATAGGGCCAAAATCTTCTACCCCGATAAAGGGAATTTTTATATCTTGATAACGATATATATTACCATGCACCATGTTTTCTATTCAACAAATGAATAGTAAAGTCTATTCAGTATACTTCTGTGAATTAAATACTTGACAACTGAAAAGTGCTGAGTATTTTCTTATTTTATTAAGAACTTAAATGCAAAATGAACAGAGCGTGCAAGGATCAGCAGGTGGGTTGTCCAAATGACGTGAATATTAGATAAAATGTGTCAAAATAACATAGTAAATATTGCTGTAATGCAGTTTGTCAGCTGGTTTTTCGACATTGGGATAGAACTTGTAATAGAAAAATATATAAGATAGACATTTTTATATTGTTTTGAAGGTTAATACAGCCCGGCTATACCAGAGGTTTTAGTTTTTTATTGTCAATTAAAACTTTATATCACTGAACACAAAACTTCTCAATTCTTTCAAAAGTTATTTGGATTAGTTTCCTTTCTTATGCTGCATTTAAATACAGTAAAATAAACCCTATGTATTTTTAAATCAGAAAAAAACAAAGAACAATCAACTTCTTGAAGAAGAAAAATTACAAAGACAGAAGCACAGAAATGGGAATGCATTGTTTTTTCAGCACAATGCTTATCAAAGTACTCACACATGCTGACAGCTGACCTGCTGTACTGTAAACGTGAATTATTACATTTGTGCTCCTGATTTATTTCTAAGCAATAACAACATGTTCACAGCAAACAGGGGAATCTCACATATGTCACAATATGTGCCAAGAAGCCCACAAACGGCAAACATATCATGTTGAGAGTATCCCTTCATAACTTCCAAAGTTTTCTACACAAATTAATGAGTTAATATGAAGAAAGGAGCCGCTTTATTCAAGAATACAAACAAAATTTTTCAATTCAATTCAATTTTGCAGAGGAGCACAAGCTGCAGCCTCACAGGTCAATTAGCCTTTAGGACAAAGCTGAAGAACATCAAAAAACTGTCAATACCCCACCAAAGCAAACATTTAAGAACTGAAATGTGTAAATAAACCATGTGTAAAAATGCAAACAACACACCCAACAAACACACCTTTTCACATAATCCATGCAAAACATCTTGAAAACACAAACGGCTTTTCGAAGGAGAGTCACGTTTCTTTTTCTGGAGGCTGTGCAGGCGGATAATTGGACAAACACTTGGCTGTTTAAATAGCACCAAGCTGAATTATTTGTTTGCTACCAGTAAATAACATAATGCAAAACTGTGGACATGTTCTACGTGCTGAATATAGAAATCTTATTTAAAATATATCGCTGACAAAGTTTAGGTTGACTAGAAGGCTCGTAAATCGAACTTTTCACAGATGTCACCGGGAGGTCTAGGTTAGATTTCTAGGGGCTGTTGAGATAAAAGGATACACAGTGTACATGATCTTATGTTGTGATGCCTTAATGATCCTCATGGAGAATTTTTCTTTGGTTCCAAGATCCTGGAAGTCATAGTTAATCAGTTTCTTGACCGTATGCTCTTTATCATCACACACACCTTCTGACCCATGGGCTCAGATGCTGGTCTCCCTTCTCATACTGCCCCTCTGCTCTCCTGTAGTTCTTTAATAGGTTGTTGTTGTTTCTTTCAACAGAGTAGGTCAGCATGCCTACATGTAGTGCCTTTATTGTTTAATCTAGTTTAGTAATAGTGCAACAGCTGTCTTAGAAGATGAGATGAGATGTATTATTTGTGAGAATATACATTAAGGCCTTTGACAGTAGTTGTGAGAAGAGCTTTCTTTTCCGCTTGTTTTGTATTTCCATTCGAAATAGGCTCTCAGCTTGTTTTTCATAAAGGTGTGGCTGACCAGACCACTACGCCTGTGCCAGACAACAGTACAATGCATGAAGGCTGTTGGACAAAAGGATCTGGGCAGGAACAGATGTTCAAACAAAAAGCTCACAACACCAGACGACATAATGGTTCAACTAATTACGAAACGTTCTGAACAAAAGTTCCTTTTGTACAGAAGTGTCACAGGCACCTGTCATGATAAGTATATTGATGAACAGATCATTTAAAATGTATACAATTCTGCTTCAGAAAAGTCATCAAGGAGAGGTGTGATGACAAAGATTTCAGAGAAGAGTATGGTAATACAAGTCACAAAGGAACAGGTCTTAATGGGTAGACTTAATGTGAGACGGCCAAAGAAAGAATGGAGCACTTCCCTGTCCAAAACAGCTGGGCTGTAAAATCCACAGCTGCCAAAACCAGAAGCCTCCCAAGGCCTGGCTTTATTTAACCCTTCTATCCCAAGGCTGAGCAGTGTCAAAGTCATGATACTGCCAGGTCAGATACTGTGTCTTTATCAACTGTGAAAATATGGGTTTATCCAACTTCACTGTGTAAGTTTGGATTAAGTGTTAAACTTGGCAGCCACCTCCCTGTTAAAGTTGTATAGAATAGCTTTCTTGCCAAGAATTATATGATAAAATGAATAACACTCATATCTGTACAGTGAATATGAAGCTAAAGCCAGCAGTGTATTAGAATGAAGACTGGGCATTGACAGGAGAAGACCTTGAATAAAATGACAGATTTCTCTGAGTTTAAACATAGTTGGAAACATTTGGGATAATGTACACAACTCAACAAACTATATAAGTTTTGTTTTAATAAAGATTACAATGCGGAACAGTTCCATATAATGTCTCTAAGTGAAAAAACAAAACGCTGTGGTTTTATCCAACCAATGAAGGCAACGAGCACTAGCCAATCAGAGGCAAAGTAGGGTGGGTCATGCCTTCGCCATCCTAGGAAAACTTTTTTTGCCTCCAGGATTTTTTTTGTTAATTGAACAGCATCAGCGAAACACAGATTTTAACATAAAACTGCTTCATTCAGTGTTTATACAGGTTTCAATCACCGGGTCTAGTTTGTTTGGCGGATGAGACCTGTGCAGGTAATTGGGCTACAACTCCCATGATCCCACGCTACATCTCAACGTCATCCAACCCTGCCATTTGTTATTGTTGTGATTGAGAGACCCCTAGCCGCAGAAAATAACACATTTAATGAAGTACCTTTTTGTAGCTGCTGGTGGGTGAATTTTGCTCGTGTTAGACATAAGCAGACTAGCTGTTTCCCCTTGTTTTCAGTCTTTAGGCTAAGCTAAGCTAACGGACTGCTGGCTCCAGCTTCATGTTTACTTCACAGATACAAGACTGGTATCAACCTTATGGTTTAACTCTCAGAAAGAAAGCAAATCTTTTTCTAAATGTCAAACTATTCCGTAAGTAACCGACTGAAGCTTTTTTGCTAAACTTGCACATTTAAGGGGCGACCTGTAGCTCAACTGGTAGAGTGTACGCCCAACATAGACTCAGTCTTTGGCAGCAGCAGCCCGGTTTTGATTCCTCCCCGAGCCTTTGCGGAGTGTCATCCCCTTGCTTTTCCCTTGCTGTCCTGTCTGTCTATCTAATGAAGGCAAGATTAAGCCGACGTGTAGCCTGCTGTGTGTAACTGTCAGGTTCAGATTACATGGTTGTTAATAAAGTGTTAACCAGTTAATTCTGTGGTAATCTGTACCTCAGTGTTACCCTCTCTGCAGCAGACCATACACCTCTTAAATAAATGAAATCCCAACCATTGAACAGGTTGGTGTTCACTGAATAAACCCATTCAGTATTTATTCCTCTTTGCTTCAACATTTTTGCCATGCTGGTTGGTCTGGGTCTGGGATCAGTTCAGCTTCAGCCTCAGACATTGCCTTCCTGTTTTAGAAGCAGCTATTTTTGTCCCTTCTGACTGCGTCACAGTGAACAGAAGAAGGAGATAAGAGTCAAGGCTTAGGGAAATACCTTGTTATGCCTTTCCTTATTTCTGCTGGCTATGAAGCAGAACATACAAGGACATTTTAATAGTCTACAGAATCTGGAAGCAACAGCTGATATCATTTGCCTGTTGACATAAGATAATGTGGTTTATCTTGCAATTGTTACGTCACAGTGATTTGCCGTCCACACCATATGGTCATGCTTAATAAAACCATAAATCTGCAGGTCAGGAGTGTGTGTGTATCCAGCCTTAATTTTCAGGTCTCTGGTTTACATTTTTTATGTCAGTGAGAAAGATATTAGCAAAAACTTCAGGAAAGAAGTGTGACAGCTAGTGGCTGAGAGTCTGAATACACAGCGGTGTTCAGCAGCGTATTACTGTCAGTTTGCTGTCCAAACACAAGCTTTTGTTTTTCTCTGTCCCTGTTTGTAGCAGGGTTTGCTTTAGAAGCTCTAACATTTGAGGGAGCAGCCGCTGTAATACAAGGATACACCTTTGTGTGGAGATACTGCCAGATTACTGTGTGGCTGTCGACCTGTTCTTGCAGTGGATTGTACACATGAAGTGCTTTGTACCCATTTCTACCACACCCGTAACAAATTATTAATGGGAGCATTTGTCTAAATGTTAAGAATGATTTTGTCAAAATATATTTGGTGTATTTTTCTGAAACCAAAAATACAACCACATTACAATCATAATGTTCCTTCAAGAATATTATTTTTCAGCCAAGAATCCTGATTCTTGCATATGCATCACAATAAAACCGTTTGAAAAACACAATTTAGACCCGACTTCTTGACCCTGCTGTGCAGATTTTACAACAGACCGATTACATAATGGAATTTATGGGCATGACAGCAATAATGCATCGCAGCTACACCCCGAAACCCCCCACCCCCCTTGAATAAGTTAAAACAGCAGCTCACAGTGCATGAGGATTTGTCTGTGTATCTGGCAGGCTGCACAGGGTGCCGTTGAAGATGGGACGTTGAATTAAGTCACTTTTTATGGTGACTGATAGCACCACAGGAAGCCACAGTGACCCCATGCAGCTGCAGTCATAAACAGGCAGCAGAAGGAATATGATGTAACAGTATTCAGGCGTTGATGCAATTCCTGGAAAAATCAACCTGCTGCTGTTGTACGGTAGAGAGAGTAGAGCCTTGTTATTCCCTTATTGTGTCAAACTACAGAGTTTTTTAAGCATTGTGGCCCATGTGTCGTTCCTGTTACAATCAAATGAACTGTACAGAATAGAGCCCGAGTAACGCTGTGTTTTTTAAGACAGATACAGATATCAAAAGCTAGAAATTGACTAGATTTCAAGGTAGATCTTAACTGCAAACTGTCAAATAAAGGCAAAAACGACAAACAATAATCTTAAAAAGAACTACAAGGACTCTCAACGTACAATATCCAATGGTGACACCATTTCTAAATGACTTCAACATCTGTGTTATCTCTGCTGCAATGCTTGGTTACTTATCCCCAGATGTATTCACTGATACTAAAATATAAGCAACATCACTAGATAATATCATCTCATATATACATTTAAACTGAAATGAATTGATTGATCAACAGAAAACTAATTGTCAGATATTCTGATAATCTACGTATTGTTCATGTCAAACTTATCTAGCAAAAATGATTCAGGAACCAGCATTTTCTCTGTGTTTTATCAGTGAAATCTGAATATCTTTGACCTTTTAGACTGTTGCAAAACACAACATTTAAAGGGGAGTCATTTCACTCTGTTGGTTGTTTTGTCTAGTCATTGTGACAATATAGACAAAAATATAAATTCAGTTAAAAAAAAAATCATCCACATATGAAATTCATGGTTGTAGCCTTGAATATTTGTTGTAAAAATGTTGTTGCTGTATTAAAAAAATCTGAATATTTTATAAAGTCTATATAGAGCACATGCAATAATATTTCTATAAAGAGCTAGAAGTCTGTATGCTAAAGCTTGAGAGGCAGAAGGCAAAGCTTATCTGTCACGTTAGGAGACTGGACTGTTGAGAAGCATTAGCTGAGAGGGTGAGAAGAAGCATCGTCTTATAGTTGGTGCTAATGCTAGGACCCCCTGATGGGAGTTTTTTCTATCATTTGCACCTAAAGAATTCTTCTGTAAACGAAGTGTTGCTCCTGGACTTCGTCTTTCAAGTGCAGGAGTTGAAAGAAGCTTTAGGACTCTGTAATGCACAAGCCTTCATCGTGCACGACAAGCAACAGCAACAGAAGGTAGCTTGCAGGAAGCTTCTGACAAATGGATTGAAGCATTATTTAATCTGTCCTGTCTAAGCTCCCAGCCAACTGAGTTTTCACACCTGCTCTGCTTTAAAGCACAACTCTTTATATGCCAGGGTTGGATGTCGGAGGTCTGGCTACAGAGTGTATATAAACTTGATTAGAATTCTTAAATTTGTCAGCATTCGCATATTCCTGTATTTATTAAGGAGCGAGGCTCTATGGAGTTATAGTAATTTGGCATCAGTATGGTAAGGAAATTGTACATTGTGGTTACTTTTGAAGCCTTTTGAAGATTTATTGGGATTTTGTGCCTTTCCTGATTACCAAAATACAAATTTCAAATTGTTTTAATTCATTTTTTTCTATTTGTCATTTCAGTTTTTACTTGTGTTTAATTTCGACAGTATTAGGGCTGCAACTAACTATTATTTCCATGTCGATTGATCTATTTTTTTGATTAATGGATTAATCATTTGGCTTATGAAATGTCAGAAAGCAATAAAAAAAAATGCTGGTCAAATATTCCCAGATTCAAAACTGTTAGAATATCCAGTTTACTGTCATGTTTGACCTATGTGTTTGACAGAGAAAAGTTATGTTAAGTGCTGGAAGATATGGATTTGATTCATCTACTAAACATCTAAACTGCTACTCCCTCCTCTGTTGTATGTGTGTGCAGATACAGGTGAAGTGGTTGCCATCATGATCCCAGAGCCTAAAGGTCGTGAGATTGTGGCCCTTCTGGAGCAGAACATCATGGTGACGTTGTACATCACCATAGGAACCCGCAACCTGCAGAAATACGTGAGCAGAACGTCGGTCGTGTTTGTCTCCATCTCCTTCATCGTCCTCATGATCATCTCCCTCGCCTGGCTCGTCTTCTACTACATCCAGAGGTTCCGCTACGCTAATGCGCGAGACCGCAACCAGGTATGACTGTATGTCTGAATCAAAGTACGACTGTGAGCTGATGTATTTCTGCCTGAAAGGAATACTGACAGGGCTGCAGTGCGGTGGTCTCATTCTTGACATTAGCCCATGCATTTTCCCATCTGGTGTCGGCTCTGCAAAGCTTTAAGGAGAGGCCAGAATTAGCCTGACAGCTGGCCGAACAGAGACGTGGCAAACCAGTGAACCATCAACCAACTCAGCTCTCTGGCCCTTTGAGCCCACAGTGCAAATACTGGCTATTGCCTTCCCTTTACTATGAATGACTGCCTCTGACGTTCTTGTGACGTCTGTAATGACAATTCATCATCATGTCTGTTATGAAGGGAGCCGGCACCGTGAAAACTATTATTTGTTTTTTCACTTTGAATTATGTTAATTTATGATTTCAGCCATATTAAACAAATCTGCTCTAGATTTATTTCCTAGGCAGCACCGTGAGGTAAAACTGTTAAAGCGTGATGAGGCATTTGATAACTATTGTTAATTTATATCTCACTGTCATAATTATTATAACCATCGTTTTCTTTAATGCCAAAAAATGGGGTCAAATGATCATATCACTGTCGCAGTCCCAAAAAAAGACCTGAAAGACAAATTCACATTGCCCATAATAAAAACAGTAAGAGATTTACAAGATACTGTGTTAAAAAGTTTGTTTCAAGGAAGTTAATACATCTAAAAAATACATTTTCAGACACATGTACAACATCAGAGCATCCACTTCCCTTTACTTCTACTTCTCCTTTCCCGGTTGCATTTCTAAAACCATCAAGATTTGAGGTTGAATACTTTGTCAAATGATCTAATCTCTTATTTTTAGATTAGCTGGTGGAAAGTTAGTCCACTTGATGCCCATTTCTAGTCATTGTGGCTGACAGGTTTTCTAACTGTGGTGGTGTTTTGTACTCGCATATATGTTTATCACACAGTAGTAGACATTGGTGCGTTTCCAATAGAACAAATGTGAAGAGGGGAAATTGATTGATGAGTCCACAGCAAAGCAAGAGGGGATTGTTGGTCTATAATGTATGTTTTTCAGCTGTTACAGTATTCACCAATCAGCAGAATTTTCTGAAGATCAACGGACCAGTGAGATCCCTGTGTACTGCTGAATCACTGACTGGTTTTGTCAGTGATTGTTAAAAACCCACTGGTCGCGTCAGTAATTACATTTTTTATGTCTGCAGAGACGTTTGGGAGATGCTGCCAAAAAGGCCATCAGTAAGCTTCAAGTACGCACCATTAAGAAAGGAGACAAGGTAACTGGTGTTCCCCACAGTGCATGTTTGGCTATACAGTGAGTTTAAAAGTAAGCTATACCAGTATTTAGTAAAATGTCTTTATCCACATGATTGGAATTGTACTATTTGATATATAGACATATGGGCAAATCTCTTTAAAAAAAAATACTTTTATCTTATGGCTTTTCACTATATTATTTGTTGTTATGGTTTGAATCATTTTATCTAGTTTTACATCTTGTGTTTTGGATTTTATCTGCATTTATTATTTGTTTTAACCAAAAAACTCTTTGTAACTGTTATTTTAAAGGGGCTGTATAATAGTTTTATGTATTTCTGTGTGTGTTTCTGTGTTTTAGGAGACTGAGTCAGATTTTGACAACTGTGCAGTTTGCATTGAAGGTTATAAGCCGAATGATGTTGTGAGGATATTACCATGCAGGTAAGGTTTGTGTGGTTGATCTTTGTCATGTATATAACTTAAAGACTAGGTGTCTCTATTTGTTGAAGGCATAACGTCAACACATACGCCATGGTTGCAGATTTCTACACATCTAACTGGGCGCTGCATTGTATTGAGTTATTTTTCAGATGTTTTATTTGTGCACTACCTTCTTGTTTGGTCAGGCATGTCTTCCATAAGCATTGTGTAGACCCATGGCTACAAGACCACCGGACGTGTCCTATGTGTAAAATGAACATAATCAAAGCCTTAGGAATCCCAGTAAGTTCCTTTTTTTATTTAATTTGATTAACGTTTTCCTCATGAATTTTGACTAGACAAGAATAATCTAACTATAGAATGCAAAATGAACACTCTAAAGAGATATTTGGCCCGTTCCAGCTCAATGCAGACTGTTCAGATGACGTTCCACCAGAGTATGAAACATCAGTTGGGGGTCCACCCACCAACCCCATCAGCGGGGCGAGTGAAATCACGGTTAACGAGAGCTCGGTGGTTCTGGATCCAACTGGAAGAGCGATAGACCTTCAGCAGCTCCAACCTGATGAAGAGACCGAACTTCAGGCAGGGGACAGCCACATCATCGCCAGCAGTAAGTACAGACATCACACATTTTGAGCTGAAATATGAAGAGGCAAAGACCTGATAGTGTGTGAAAAGTGATTTTGACATAAAGGTTAGATGGGAAGCTGGGACATTCAATTTTATTCTAGACTAAGTTATCTCCACGTGCTCTACAGTTAGTCTATTTGTTTGTGTCTCTATAATTTAACACAGTGAAGCGGCACACATTTACTGTTGCCTGGTTTCTGCTGTGTCCTGTACTCGAAAAAAAGATGAGAAAATATCTTTGTCCCCCATCCCCCCTGGTGAAACCAGCCTTCTAACAGTGTGCTGGTTCTGGTTTTATTCCCCTTTTTTGTTTTGTCATTTGAGGGATGAGTTGTTTATTCTGAGGCCTAAATCAGGCCAGCAGCCACCTGCTCAGTGTTCCCTAGTTCAGATCCTCACAGGAGGGTAAGAATAGTGTTCCCTTTACAGAAAGTAGCAGTCTAACCTAAATACAATCAAATGTTTGTTATGGTATTACTTAAAGCTTCAAAATGTACATTTAAGCACCTTATGCAAACGCTCAAGGGCTCGTACTTTAACTAACGGCTGTCAAACATCTGCTAGCTTTCAGCGCTTTGTAGTGCGAGTACATGCACATGCTCATACACGTGAAGCCAGAACATTTCCACAGAACAGACATGTAGCTAGACGTTTAAATGTTTTGAGTCACATGTTTTTAACACCTATCTTAGGGCCAGACGAAGTAATAAGCATGGGAAATATTTTATGTTTTATTGTTGCGTATAAAGAACAAAAAAAGAAGAAGAGGAAAAAAGCATTCACACCTACAAGATAAAGGTCTAATTTTTACATCAAAACACAAGAAACAAGAAATTCAGCAGGTTATTTATGGATTATGCATGAGTTTTATTATTTATTACACAAGGAACATGCATAAACACATTGGTCTCACAGTGTGAAGGGATAGTTTCTGCCAGATTTAGCTAGTAGGTATTTTCCATTTGTAGTGCCTGGTGCTGGTGCTGGTACACAAAGAACAGTCACCAGTCACTCAAGCAGTTGCTTACATGCAACACCATTATGAAGCCTCTATTACACCAACAATTGCACAAACAAATCTACAAGCACACATCAACAATACCAGCACATTCAAATCAGTCCAGTATCAATCTTAATCAGTTTAATGCCACTCTGCTCTATACATTTTACAAATGACTCCTGGTCTGTCCAGCTTGATGTAGTTACACTTGCAAGTGTTTTTATTGTTGTTCCTGCAGTTTTTTAACCACTCAGAAGTCTGGTTTCTGTCAGGCAGTGGCTAGTCTCACATAGCCAGACCTATTTCCACTGCACTGTGTCAGTACTGGAGTATGGTGTATCTACACAGGCTTTTGATTCAGGGATAGGGTAAAAAACGCTGGTGTTATAAACTAGTTTGGTCTAGGGGTTTAAAACGATAGCTCTTTTGATCAGACCTAATCTCGAGTGAGCTGAAAAGGTTGGAAACATGCATAAGGGCTGCTCTCAGAAGCCAGGTTCAGCTTACTCTGGTAACACACCTGTTATCTTTATCTTAGCCCTGTACATCCGGTGATCCTAGTCAGTGGTGGCTGCCTGAGGGGCAGGGGTGAAAAAAGTTTTCTAGCATGTAGGGTAGCCTACATGGCACTCCATCACGTTTTTCTCTACTGAAAGGTATCCCTTAGTCCAACAGGGCTGTCAGCATTGGGTTTATTAGAATAGAATAGAAAATACTTTGTCTACTTATTTGCATGCAAAAAGGCAGACATTTGTTTGTATTTGCAAAGACTTGTTAAAAAGGGAACATTAAAACACATAATATCACTTAATAACGAGACCTGGAGAAGCAGAGTGGAACTTTAAAGAAAAGATGAAGTGTTTGAGTTATGAGTGCCAAAGTCCTGCTGCTCAGTGAGTCAGACTGGCTCCAGCACTTTTACACATCCAGGCACAAACAATATCCACACCTGGATAATGTATGAGGAGACTCTAGGAGACACTCCTGACAACCAGTAGTGATGGACTGACTTAGCTGTAAGCCAAGCACACGTTTGTAATTTATTTAAAGATGATTTTTTTTGGGCTTTTCATGCCTTTATTTGTAATGGACAGCTTAAGTTTTGACAGGAAATGGGAGGGTGAGTGGGGTGACATGCAGCAAAGGGCCACAGGTCGGAGTGGACCCTGGGGCGCTGCGGCGAGGACTTTTAGCCTCCGTAAATGGGGCGCCTGCTTTAACCACTGCACCACTGAGCGCCGCCGCATTTTTCATTCATGTCCTAACTTGTGTAATTCTTCTCTGCACAGTAAAGGAAAAACTTGACACTTTTTCCAAATTGGTTCGATGTGACTTTCCTTTAAAAGAGGGATTTTTACTACGGTCAGCATTAATTATTATTAGACAGCCTTGTATTAAAGTAGAGCACATTGTGTTTTGAAAGAATATTGAATTTGCTATTTTGTCTTGAAAAATAGAGATTTTGATAGAGAAAGGGGAAGTATTGATTAGATTAATGTTGTTTTGAATACCTTGTATTTATTTATTTATACTGAAAGGTTATTATGAAGAAACCAGAAATGTGAGAAACCCTCCTGATGAAACATTTGGATTATACAGTAATACAAGTTATATTGGAGAAGAGTTGAGTGACATGTTTAGTTTTGATGGACTTGTAGTTTCTGTCCCTTTTGGCCAAAAGTCATAGGTAAAGCTGCAAAGATTAGATGATTGAAACAACTGTTAATCTGCAACTATTTTGATAATTGATCTGTCCTTTGTCATTTTATTTTAGCCAAATTGTCAAACATTTGCAGGCTCCTTGATCTTTTATGACAGTAAACTAAATTGGATTTGGGTTGTTGATTTGTCAGAACAAACATTTTATAGCCTGTGGGGATTTTAGAGGGTGTTTAAAACAAATTTCAGACTTAACAGTTAATCAATCATTTGAAAATAATCATTATTTACAGCCCTAGTGATAACAATATGCAAATATTACCCTCCATACATAGGCATGGTTTCATTGTGTATGTATTGGCACAAAAATATAGTCTAATATTTATTCAGCTATATACTGAACAAAAAAATGTGATGAAGTTCTTTCCAGTATGCCTTAAAGAGACTCCTCTTTAAAGACATCTAAAAGAGGCCGATAACACAAAGAGTTATGTTTGCTGTTTGTGTGTTTGACAGGATCGACACGCCTCAAGCAGGTTTTCTCCTTGAGACTAATTAAATGGAAATTAGATGCAATTTGTCGTATGTCGCAGCACTAATTACACTAACAGGGACAATGTCACTGACAGGCAGTTAGCATGAGATGAACAATCAGATCAATCGGTCAGGATGTCTGCTCCATCTGTGTTGTTGGCAGTGATGGATGGCCGACTGTTGTACCTTTAGCCTGAGTAATGAGTGCTGTCGTTAAAGGTATTGCAGCTATCATTCTTTCCAGAGTCAGCTATTTACCGGGTGTGTGCTGCAGTCAGTATCCTAGAAAAAGACCTGATTTATTGCTAGAATGTGGGAAAAATGAGTTAAAGTGGTAACGGCCTTAACCCAAAGAAATAGTTCTACTTGAAAGGACTTGACTAAAGAATATTCCTCAGAGAAACATGATCTGTCAAATGATGAATGTCCTCCCTCTCTCCCCCCTCAGGTGAGCACCAGCCTCCGCTAAGCAGTGGTTCTGACACGTCTATCATGTCTGAAATAGACTCGCCCATAGAGCAGGAACGTGATCGGGCCAAATCCTGAGCTAGTTAAATTGGAGGGAAAAAAACATGAATCAACATGAAAAGGAGGACGAAAGCAGGACAAAGTGATCGGGGGACCCCCCAGAGATTCACCACGTCTGTGGAGGAAGTGACTTTCAGAAGATGGGCAAATGAGCAATACAACACAGCAGCACAAAACCCCCCATTCTGTCTTCACTCACCGAAAAACAGATCTGTCCCTTCATCTGTGGACGTGTTGCTTGCTCGTTTTCTAGCAGTCACACCTCACCGCTTTGTTGGTTTGACTGCCATGGCGACCAGACAGCCAATCACAGCTCTCACATTGTGGTGGCCCCAGTTTTCTGTCACACGTAATCCTTTCATATCCTTAAGTCTGGCATCTGATGCACACATACAATAACTGCTGAGATGTTTGAGTTGGAAATGAGTCAGACACAATATGAGCACAACAGCAGCCTACTTAACGCCAGCTTTAATTATTATTATTAAATAAGAAGAAAGATTGTTTGATTTCTTGGTACAAGATCACTGCCAACATATATCAGAAGTAAGTTTTACTGATGCAATGGATACATGGAACGTATAGAGCCTATATCAGCAGTTTCTTCTAAATCCATAAAGGTTGGTGTGAATTTCCACCAGCAACTTTCACACTTGGGTACACGCTAATGTCCCTTGACTACTTGAAGCATAGGTCTTTAATTTCATGTGATCATATGTATGCACACGTTATGGTGTAATTTCTGACTTTCTAAATGTGTTTCTGTTACTATATTTGTTAGTGAGAACTTCTATAACTGAATATTCCTGTTGTTGAGAGGAAATAACCAAACACAAGGTAGATATTTCTGTCCTCACATTTGACAATCATAGCTTGCCACAAGCAGCTTGAAGTGATGTCACCCGCTGCCCTACTGAAACTGCTGCTGATTTTCAAGTTACAACAACACATGGCGCCGATGATCATTCAGCTGGCACTAACAGTTTTCACTACCAAATTCTGGCGGTGTGCATGCGCTGTAGACAAACTTCCTACACTTGTCGAGCCAGCCAATATAAACATGTCAATGAGTCTTTGTGCCAAGATCATCAGTAGTATTTTAACATTGTTATTCATGCACACTGATTCCCCCTGGCTGGCAAACAGACTGAATCTGTTCATCATATGTAACACAAGAAGTGGACTGTTTCGGTGGACAAGAAGGGAATTCATTCATTTGAGGAATTTAATGCTCCAAGCATGGGATTATTAATGGCATGAAAAGCTTACAGCATTAAAATGTTTACAGTTGTGGAATAATTAAGTATTAAGTCTTGTTTGGACTACAGCCACACTAATCTGGTTGATTTTGGAAAACGACAGGCATGCAAAGGTCTCCACACAAAAACACCTGGGCATTAGGAAGAAGACGTTTCTTATTCTTCGTCCTTCAGTCAGCATCACAGCCAACATGTTCTGAGGAATTAGTTAGACAGTTTCTGCTGAGGATCAGTTGTCCCCTACTACTCTCTTTGATCACCGGTAGTGTAAGATTGCTAAAAACATAAATCCAAGTTAATGACAGCAGCTGTGGAATCGGCTATATTTACATTTAAAACTTGTTGCTGGTAGCAGGGGTATAGTGTGGATTTCTGGACCCTGTACATTTCACTTCCTCTCTACTATTCATTTTGTGACCCTCTTCACATGAAAGCCCTGTATACTCTGTCCCCTTTTCCCCCAGTTCGACATTCCTGGCTGGTAGTAACAAACTTACCGAGAATTATCACCGGAATAAGCAGAAAAACACCAGCATAGTGTAGACAGAGAGTCAAAATACCGAAATGGATATTCTTATTTTAATATAACCGGCTATTTGTGGACATACTCTTATGAAATCAGTATGAAAAAAGTAACGGGCTACCCACAACTTTTTTTGTTAATGGAAAACAATGAGAGAGCGAGTCGAGTAAAATGGTTCCATGCAGTGGAACAATGGCTTCAGGCTCCCGTAGTGCTGACTGTTATTTCACATTCATCATCTTTTATAGTTTATAATGGAATTCATGCTTCTACTCTTCCTTTTGTTGTTTCTCAGCCGCCCTGTCAATCACATTCTTATTACTCATAAGCAATGTCTTTTTGAGCAAGATCAGTGGGACCTTACACTCTTTTGGATCTGTTTCCACTAACATTCCTGTAGACATAAAACTGAAGAAGCACAGACTCCACTGACCGAGTTGATGCAGCCAGCGGAATTCAACCTCCAGTCATAGTTTCCATTATGTCCATCAGCCACCTGGGACTGTTATGTAACACGCACATGTCCACACTCCCCTGTTTGGGTCAATCATTGAAGGATTACTGAATGTATAGGCAAATGTTGAAGTGTTTCATGAAAGCCCTTTGGAAACTCTTAATTTTTTTAAACGTTCTGTGAGACCGTATGTCCTCCTGTAGCAGCTAGTTACCAATAGACACTGCTTTTAAGATAATACTTAAGAAGTTTGAATGTTTCTGACAGCAGTGTTTCACTATGAAATGCTGCCTTCAGTTGGAAGCATTCATGAATGTACATTTTCCTTCACTATAAGTCATTGCGGTCGGTTTGATAACTGTAGCTTTGTGGATATAAAGGTGGAGGATGATGATTCTTGCCAGCGCATTGTAGATACAGATGTTTAAGTCTAAGCCAGCCGTAATCTGGAACCTTTAAGCCTCTTTATGTCACATCACATGGATAATGAGACAGCACAATACATACCCAGAAACACCCAACAACATTGATATTTGTTGC
Source organism: Echiichthys vipera (assembly GCF_963691815.1). Taxonomy (NCBI): domain Eukaryota; kingdom Metazoa; phylum Chordata; class Actinopteri; order Perciformes; family Trachinidae; genus Echiichthys; species Echiichthys vipera. The sequence continues at coordinate 11,632,995 of NC_139827.1, forward strand.
TCTCCTCGTCTTTCTTTCCACACTCAGTCTCCTTCTCCTGTTTACACACAAACATAACAAACACTCTGTATCCATCTGACCGTTTGTTTGGTCGGCATAGAGACAAGATAAAGAAAAGCACACTGGTGTTCAGTGCCAGATCACCTAATTCTGGCTGCACTGCCTAACAGAGCGTGTTTGTCTAAAGTTTTTAATTTTTAACAGAGAAACTTAAATATTATGTGGCTGAGCTTAAAGGTCATGTCTCAGTTTTGTCTGTTTACAGTCTTTCATTAACAACTGTCTTTAAGGAATTCGACTGCATTTTTAAGACTTCACATAATGGCATTCAACTTGCTTATGGAGTAGCACAAGATTATTGCCCCTTATTACCTGCAACACTTTTATTCTCATTTTATGTGGCCATAATTTCATTAATAATTCCCAACAAGTTTCGGGGAAAGAACTATGGGATTTGGTGCTAATTTGGGAGAATGACCTTAAAAGAAACGCTTTACGCATTTAAAGAGAATATTAATTTGTTATTGGACACTTTACTCTCCATATTTGTCCATTTATTCTTTGTTTATTTTATTTGTTTAAGTGAAAGGGGCTGTGCCCATTTATCAACAAAAGAAAAAAAATGCCAAAGTTAGCCAAAAAGCATCCTAAATACCTAATAATACATCATCTATTTTTAAATTCACATACACAACATACATCCACCAATTAAGTAATTCATTAATTACAATCCATACTAAATAAACTTGTAAGGGCAATTGTATCCTTGCCTGTACACAGCTGATTACTGTGCACTGACTAAAAGTTCCTCTAGGTTACACTAGCAGTAAATTAGAAATAATGAATTGATTAATTTAACTGAATGTACCAATTGAACCCTGACACAATTTTCCATATTATTACTACCAAATGATGTTTGAGCTTTTTAAGGAAAGTATCTGAAAATCATTCAGAAATGATGGGCCTGTAAAATAAAGTGTGACCCAACATACTGTACTTTTATTATTGTTAATCAAGTTTATCATGAATTTAATTTTGTTTTCTTGTCACGTGTGTTTTCTTCTGTTTGTATAAACTTTCCTATATTGCACTTTAACCCTCCAGTGAATGAGGAGCGGCTATACTGAACGACTTGAGAGTCTTTTTTTTATGTACAGCTTCTGAGAGGACGTGGCACATGACTCAGTTGTTGCTTATTGTGTAATGTTGTGATCTTTTATCTGTACTATTGTGTGTATGTGGGGTGTGTGGGGGGAGTATCAATATAGTGTACACTATACCCAGCAGAAATAACAGCATTGCTATTTTGGAGTATAAAAGAATTGTAAGTATGATAAACGTATGTCCTTTTCTTGTACCATGATGCACGTGTCTCTGATTGTGAGTTATATAATAAAATTGAATCAGGTTTTTTTAAATTTGATCAGCTTTTTTGTTTGACATCGGCTCAATAAAAGTGTGTTTTGCTACATAAAGAATGCAGGTGATGAACACAATAAGAGCTTGTGATGAAAATCAGTTATAGTCTGGAAAAATAAAATAGAAAATGTATCACTCAGCTGTTTAGATCTCTGACAACATGCTACATATAAGCTGAGCCACCAAATACTTATACATTATGATGCTCAGGTCTGTTTGAGATTTGACGTCAGGACTGGGTTCATATATAAAAGACACTCAAGAGTATTTTTAATAGGAAGCAGAGGTGTTTCCCGACTATTAGGAGGACAAACTTATAAATGAATGTGAATTAGTTTTGTTAATGATACATAATTATACAATATCATAATTACAAGATGTAAAGCACGTAATAATGGGAAAGATCTTAGGTGGTGGGTTCAAATGTGATTCTATAGAGATCTACAGCAGATGCTCCAGGTTGCTAAGTCATGAAAGACACACTCACTTCAGTATGTAGGAAGTTGCAGCCATATTTTTCTTTAATAGTATATAAAAGCATCATGGGGGGAGGGTCTATAAATTGAGTTTTATAACTGGGTAATGGGATTTCTATTAAACAGAGTACTGGTGAATCCGACTGACCTTCAGAGTAAGATAACTTTGGATGAGGCTCAGCTTCTTTCCTTGCACATTGTTGACTTTTGATATTGACTAAAAGAGACTTCCTGCTCCAAAGCACTTTATCACTCTGCACTTCACATACGCTTTTCTATTGGACTGTTTTAAAATGGTGTGTATTGAATATATCTGCTTCCTCTTTTCTGTAACATTTAAAATTAAATTAGATAAAGTTATATAACAAAGAAAAAAAAGTTTGTTGATAATGTCAGTGTCAATGAGCTACCACAAGGTAGCGCCATCCACCCCTTTATCTTGAAGCAAACCTAGGGGTAAACCCATGGTAAACCCATGTGTTCCCACAGTTACTAAAGAAACCAAACATGCGTGCTGCATTTGGGGGGTCAGAGTCAGATAAATGCAAATATAAAATGTTATTCAAATAGTTTGTGGTGCTGTTAATTGTATCACTTCACACAGAGGGGTCTGGTTTCTGTTATTCAGTCTACCCTCACTGATATAAATGGGATGGGCAAAATGTCAGAAACATCTGTCAGTAGCTATACATAAAGTATATATATATATACACTATACTATACTATACATATACAACAGCACCACAAAAACTACAGCCTCCAAAATGACTTAACAGTTGAATCAATATCTCTCTAAACCATACCCAAATAAATTTAAGTCAAGAGCAACTGGACTTGGTTGTTTGTCTTTGAAGACGTTTCACCTCTCATTCAAGAGGCTTCATCAGGCTGGGGCTGGTCCAAAGGTCTGGTGTGGGGATCCAGGTATTTAACCTCTAGTGAGGGCGTACACAAGGTTGATGATGTCACTGGAACCCATTGTGCTTCAGGTGCCAACGACAGTCGTTAGAGTGACAGCCGTTGCAGTGACAGGATTTTGTGAACAGTTGTTCTTTGAGGTTACATTGTTGAATCTCTTGGGAAGGGATAAAAGCATTGTAAAATGGAGATAGGGGGTGTCTCAGACCTCCTCCTCTGTTAAGGGATGGTTTCTCGGCCTTGTGTACACTGGAGGTTAAATACCTGGATCTCCACACCAGACCTTGGGAACAGCCCCAGCCTGGTCAGATGCATAAATGAACTGATGAAGCCTCTTGGATGAGAGGTGAAACGTCTTCCAAGACAAACAACCAAGTCCAGTTGCTTTTGACTTAAATTTATTTGGGGACAACGATGACCTGGTCAAATGAGAACATTCTCAGGCTCTCTAAACCAGTTTAAACAAAAGCTGAACACAATAACCTTCATAAAGGTGGATTTATTGCAGGATTGTTGTGTTGCACACAGCATTCATTTTGGATAGGTCTATCTAATAATCTGGATAAATTAACTGAATATTTATAGACATATCATTCCACACAGATGCAAAACAGAGCTATTCTATATATTACTGTACTATAAATTTTGCTACGAAATATGATTAAATGTCCCCTTATATTAGAACTGCTATTTTAGATTGCATACTTTATTATATATTATATTTAATACGTTATTTATTTGTCATATGCACAACAATTCCAACCACTGCCAATTCAATATGTCCTCTCCATCGTTTGTCAGTATAAAATCACAAGTAAAAACATAAACATGAAATAGTGCAGAAGTTAAAATACAGGAATAATATATAGTATAAAATAATACAAATAATAAAATATAGAATATAATAATTTCTATATTAATACAGACAAACAAAAAGTATCATTACTAAATCATAATATGTACACATAATAATAATAATAATAATAATAATAATAATAATAATTACAATAATAAACAGCTAAAAAGCTTTACAGTATAAATAATAAAACAGGTATCAATAACACGAAACACAAAATAGATTTTTTTAAGGATAATTCTTGATGATTAATGATTTTTTTTGTCAGTCTTGCCGTGTCTTGTAATTTTGACTTTAATCGCTCTTGTATAGTTTTCATTTGTACTTATATTCTTATTTCTAATGTATGTGCCTCTAATTATGTATTTTTTACTTTTCTCTATTTACCCCTTATACATATGTTCTTATCTTATCCAGTCGTATGAATAGTAGACGATGCAATGCGTCCTTTAACCTGTGGAGGGCAGCATTCAGCCCAGCAGCATTTAAAGCCCCGACAACCACAGAAGAATAAACGGGGAAAGGAGGAGGAGAGGAATCGATGCAGGATGCAGGATGCAGGATGCAGGATGCAGACATTAGCGGCAGGATGGGTCGCAGTGAGGAGCTCAGTGACTTCCAGAGGGGGACGGTCGTTGGATGCCACTTGTGCAAAAAGTCTGTCCGTGAGATTTCCGCTCTGCTGAACCTGCCCCGGTCCACCGTGAGCGCTGTCATCCTCAAGTGGAAACGTGGAGGAATAACGACGGCTCTGCCCCGGAGCGGCCGACCGCACAAGCTCAAAGAGGAGGACCGCCAAGTGCTGGAGAAAGTAGCGCTGGATAACTGTTCGCCCTCTGTGGAAGCTCTCACCGCCGAGTTTCAGACCGCCTCCGGGGCCACCGTGAGCCCCAGGACTGTCCGCCGGGAGCTGCATGAGATGGGCTTCCGTGGCCGAGTGTCCTCGTACAACAAGCCTAAAAAAGGTGAGTTCAGGAGAGGACACGTTCAATACAATCACGTACAAGTGTAATGTTGGTGTCCACATACTTTTGTCAACATTGCACGTATGTGACTGCGTGTGCGTTCATATTCGCACCCACTTTTCCCCTCAGTTGCTCTTCATATCTGGCTGCAGTCATGTGCTCCCATTCAACCCCCAGAGCATTAATCTAGTTTAAAAGTGACCTATTTTTTTTCTTTTACATCTCAAATTTAAAAATATGCATGTTGGGGACCTGTATCTTAATCGATTTTATTATGAAATGTCATTTTCTTTGCCTGTGTAAAGCACTTTGTCATGTGTGTTGAAATGTGCTGCTATATAAATTAGGGATCGACCGATTTGGAGTTTTTAGGGTCAATGCCGATTTTTTTTCATCCGCCTTAGATGACCGATACGGACTCCCGATTTTCTTGAGATGATATTGGGAGCCGATAATATTTTCGCTTAACTCAATATACATGATAAAATTACACAAATTCATGATAACAAATGTTACGAGTCTCAATTTAAAAAAAAGGAACATTTATTGAACTAGTGGTTAGCACTGTCGCCTCACAGCGAGAAGGTTCCAGGTTCGCATCCCGACTGGGCCTTTCTGTGTTGAGTTTGCATGTTCTCCCCGTGTCTGCGTGGGTTTTCTCCGGGTACTCCGGTTTCCTCCCACAATCCAAAGCCATGCACGTGTTAGGTTAATTGATGACTCTAAATTGCCCGTAGGTGTGAATGGATGTCTGTCTCTGTTCGTCTCTATGTGCCCTGGGATAGACTGGCGTCCTGGCCAGGGTGTACCCCGCCTCTCGCCCGATGTCAGCTGGGATCGGCTCCAGCCCCCCCGCGACCCCGACCCCGGGATAAGCGGTTGAAGATGAGATGAGATGAGATAAAAGGTGTCTCAAGCAGCATGTAGCTGCATGTGGACGCCTGTCTGTAAATAATGCCAGGGGAAAAACAATCGGCGAACGCAGCAGCCTGCATCGGCCAATACCAATACACCTAAAAAAAAACATAAATATCGGCGGATGTATCGGTCTATCACTAATATAAATTCAGCTACCTTGCCTGTATTGACCCCCCACTACCTGCATCACAGACAGAGCTGTATGTAAAGAGTTAAATAATCAATCAGTCAGTTCATTAGAAGTTTTCCAGTAAAACATTTGCTGCTTGTAGCTTCTCAAACACTGCTTCTTTCCTTTTGCTTTATATGATGATAAACTGAATATCTGTGGGTTTTAGGCTGTTGATCACCAATTGATGATTGTCTATGTCATCTTGCAACATAAGAACCATCTCATCTCATCTCATTTTCATCCGCTTATCCGGGGTCGGGTCGCGGGGGTCATAAGTCATAAGTCATAAAAAAACATTGTAGTGATAAAACATTTTAAATCTATTGTGAGTTTGTGTACACTATTATTGGAACTGTACTGCTCTTTCTCTGATGGCAGGAGGGGAGAAAGCAGAGAAGAAGCCTGCAACTCCAAGCCAAGATGAAACCAAAGTGGATGTGTCTCGTCTGGACCTGCGTGTTGGACGTATAATCCAAACTCAGCAGCTTCCGGAGAATGATGGTCTGTATGTGGAGCAGGTGGATGTGGGTGAGGCTTCTCCCAGGACAGTGGTCAGCGAGCTAGCTAAGCACATACCTCTGGACCAGGTAGAGTCTTGCTCTTATGTAATCAAATGGAGTGTGGGATAAAGGAATTTCTTGATTTTTTTTAATTATTATTATTATTACAAGAATTTAAACTAACAATTTGTTTGACTTAAGGGAGACACCCCCAGGAAAAAAACATATATTTCTTTTTATTTGATTATTCTTCTTTCTTACATTTCTTCTTTCAGACTTGAAAACATCAAAATACACATTTAGGTGTTCATTTCATTAGAGTGTGTCCGTTTGTGTTTGCAGAAGTCTCCTAAATACACTTTAAATATGCCGCACTTGCATATTTAAACATAGCATTTCAGAAAACTTGTAATAACAAAAAATATATAATTGTCTTTAAGGTTGAATGTAGGAACAGAACACCGACATCTAGTGTCTTAAGATCGTAGTCGCACCAACAAAAAATAATTCCAGCAGTCGGGTGGCCAGGTTCGTTGCCGAGTGTGTCGGCGATCAGCCTGATCAAGTGATTAATCATACTGGGTAACGACTAATTTCGACCAATGAATTAATTTTACAACAGTATTTGACATTAGCCAGTCTTCAACTGGAAGTCTTTGTTTGAGTGGTGTGTAATCGATTAGCTAGCTCTCAACTCAAAATGATTCCTTGTTTCTGTAGCCTGATCGGCGTGAGCAGACCAGCAGCTTCCACAGCAGTAAGGTTTGCACAAAGATCGCTGTCAGGCAGTGGTGTGGTGATAATGAATATAGAGATGGGTAAACAGCCTAAAGTAGCTGCGCCGAACAACAGGCAACCCTGATGACCCGCTATGCCGGCTGCTATTGGCTGGTAAAATGTAAAGAGAACGTGACAGAAAGTCATTGTCAAACCTGTCAAAATATGTTTTTAAATAAAAATTTAGACTAAATAAGTAATTAACTGGGGAAGTTTCATAATGATATCTTAGTTTCCGTTTTTTAACCCAATTCACCTGTAGTGTCTCAAAATATATGCAATTACACGATACGGCGAAATATTTTTTCTCTCATACTCTGAGCCAGAAATCTTCACTTCAGTAGCACTTACAGACAGCAAACTCTATAGTTTTATTCCTTTCTATATTTTTTTAGGATATTTTTTCATGTTACATTCATAGCATGATTTATACAACATTTTATGCTTAAAAACGTAGTGAAAATAGTTTAAAAAAAAAACTATTGACTATTGTATTTTCTGATTTATGGAGTTATGAAAAGAGAAATTAGCTGTGTTAAATCCTTCGACTTGAATATGTCAACAAAATTAAACAATCATTTTGAACCTGGCTTCATCCAATGTTCACATTTCTGTTCTGGAAATGCATATACATTAACACATGTGCATATTTCAACAAACAATTTCAGAATACATTTAATACAAATAATACATTTCTTATGTAAGTGATCATCTGATATCTATTCACCTGTAATATCTCTCTGTAACAATAAATATACAGATTCATTTTCTTTATTAATTGTTTTGTTTGTAATTTCTTGGTTTGCAACAATTTCCAGAAGCTAAGCTCACGTATGAAGGTTTGTCATTTTGTCTGAATAATATTACAAAATCCACAGTTAAATGAAACAAAGAAGAGCAGAAACAAGAGAGCGTCAGTGCGGTCAGGCACTGATTTGGGATGATAAGGTCTGGCATGCAGTCGCTCTGATGTGCTCTGTGCAGACAGGCTCTACAGGGAATTATCATGTTGAAACAGGAAAGCGCCTTAGCACACTATTGTCTCAAATATCATTGTGTGGTGCTGCAGTAATATTTCCTTTAATTGCCTACCCTGAATCTCAAAAAACCCCAAACCAAAAGTATGTGGACACATAGTTTACAGCCTGTCGTTTAAATCAAAAAAATATGCCTGCTGAGGTCATTAACCCAAAACAAGTCAGGCGTGGAAAAATATCTGGAAGAGGCAATGTTTTCATTCACAAAGACAAAATGCTAGGTTAGCTTCTTAAAACTGTTGATGGTGCTTCAACGATGGTATTTTATAGCACTTTAACTCTTTTGAAGTGCGGTTGACGATCAGTGAGTGTGTAAGATTTAGGACAGTGTGTGCAGCAGCAGTCTGGGGAAGGCCCCTTCCTGTTTCAACATAACAAGGCCCCCATGCACAAAGCAAAGACTGTAAAAACAGGTTTTTCCTAGTTTGGACCAGAAGAATGTGACTGGCGTGTACAGAAACTTACAGAACCAATGAATCTAAAATCAAACTCTTTGACTGTCTTGTGAAGTATCTTATTTTCAGTATATTTTCTATTTCTGTCAAGCAAACAAGGATGAAATATCTGAGGAAATACTTCATGAGTTTGAAGGAAATACTATTATACTTGGATAGATATTAGGCAAAACAAACAAATACTGTTTCATGGCATTTATATACTTTCCCTACAACACACGTTAAAACTGTGTATCATGACAACATGAGTAATCTTAGCTTTAGATTAGAGATGCACCGATCCAATTTTTCCCGATCCAGTCTGATACTGATACCTGGTCTGAGCGTATCGGTTGATAACCGATAGCGATCTGATACTAATGTTGAATGAATGAACCTTATACCTTGCCATGTGATTGAAGGCATCAGGCTTGACATAAACATTTAGCCTTGTTAAAAAAAGGTAACAAATTAACACAGATATGAATGTACTTAATATTATTTGACTTGAAGTGACCTCCATGAATGATATTACTATTTTCCAAGATGTGGCATACATGATTTCATTAGATGCGGGATTTCTCTTCTTCTTGTTGTCTCTGCTCTTCTTATTTTGGTAAGCCACAGAGGTCTCTAGGCCCAAACGTTCCTCAAAGCTTCCTTTGTTTTATGAACACAAACCATAAACCCTCTGACACAATTATGTAGAACTGGCATGACATACAAATTTGCTGTGACATGTTTTTGTTTTCTATTGTCAAGCGCACTGTAAGCATTTTATTAAATCTTCTGTCCCTCATGCAGATGCAGAACCGCATGGCAGTCCTGCTGTGTAACCTCAAGCCAACAAGGACAAATGGAGTGTTGTCCCAGGCTGTGGTCATGTGTGCCAGCTCACCAGACAAGGTTGAAATCCTCAATCCTCCATTCGGAGCAGCACCAGGGGACAGAGTTACTTTTCAGGGCTTCATAGGTACTATAACAGATAAATCATTAGTAATAAACTTAAATAGTACGACCGTTTCAAACCAAACCGACATTATCACAACCGAGTATTGTGATATGATTTTCTACAAAACAATCTTTAGGGAATGAATGTTGATGTTGAACCTTCTTGCTGCAAAAAAGCAACAAGAAAGGTGATATTATACAGCACAGTGTGCACTTTGAGAAAGGCCCTTTCCTGTTTAAACACAGGCCATAAAAATGGCTTACTTTAACTCAGTCTAACACCTTTGTGAGGATTTGGGACGCTGACTGCGAGCCGGGCCTCACCGCCAAACCTCTGATCTCTTGTGGCTAAACCTTCACAGGAGATTTGGAGGCAGCATATTACTGCCCATGTTTTGCCGGTCATGCTAGGACATGTACAAAAATGTCCACCTTGGACTCATAAATCCTGAATTTGTGATGAATGAATAGAGAACAAAGAGTGTTCTCCTAATGTATCAAACTGATTTCTTGATTGCAGGCGAACCAGACAAAGAGCTGAACCCCAAGAAGAAGGTGTGGGAGCAGATTCAGCCGGACCTACGCACGGACGGCCAGTGTGTTGCAACTTATAAGGGAGCTGCCTTTGAAGTCACAGGCAAGGGAGTGTGCAAAGCCCAAACCATGAGCGACAGTGAAATAAAATAAACTAACAGAGAGCTGCTCAAAATAGCTCAGTGCAAATGAAAATCTCTGCAGCAGACGGGAGCCAAAATTTTTTGGAGAGCCTTCCCAGAAGAGTGGAGTCTGTTGTAGCAGCATATTAATGCCCTTGGTTTTGGAAAGTCCAACAATCACATGGGTGATATGTTTGAGTTTTCACATACACTCACTGGCCACTTTATAAGGTACACCTTGCTAGTACTAGGTTGGACCCAACTTTGCCTTCATAACTGCCTTAATTGTTCTTGGCAGAGACTCAATAGTGTGCTGGAAACATTCCTCAGAGATTTTGGTCCATATTGGCATGACAGCGTCACACAGCGGCTGATAATTTTTCTTTTTTGGGCTGCACATTCATGATACAAATCTCTCGTTCCATTTCCATGTGAAAGGACTAAGTTGTGTTCAGGGTTATTAACGTTGAATTGGGAACGTTGAATAGGCTGTAATTTTGTGGAAACTTGCTGTGTAGGCTGTGGCGAAGAAGAATTGATTTTTGGAAAAATATCTCTTCTATCAGAACGGACCATACTGCTTTTAAAGCTGCTTTATTTTTTTGTGCCAAATTGTGTGGTATTGGGTCGGTGCATAGACTCATGTACTTGCCTATACTTGATCCAGCATTAGCAGTATCTTTTGAGACAACCCTACCCAAAATAACAGTCAAACGGTGCACTTATTTGTTTTCTTATAAGGCAGGTCTCTGATACGTTCATTTACCTAGTCTATTTTGTATTATTATTTATTAAGCTGAAGTGAGAGTTGCCCAATCCATCACTGTAGCTTGGTAAAAATAAAGTGAAATGTGTCATCATTATTTTTAAGTATGTTAGAGATGACCTCATAGATAGATTAAAGTCAAAGACTGCGTATTTTTTTAATCAGACTTCCACAGAGAGGAACATATTAGGGCATGGTTTGATCACTGTCATCTCTGAAAATGTCCTGGAAAATGACCTTGCGAAAAGAGTGGGAACCCTGGACTGTGGAGGACGTTTGAGTCCAGTGAACTCATTGTCATTGGTCAGTAGTTGAACAGGTGTATCTCATAAAGTTGCTGAGGAGTCTCCTAAAAAAGGGAAGTGAGAGTGAGGAGTATGTTGCCCTCTGTTGGACAGACATGAATGTTACATTTTTATTATGAGAATCTGAAGTTCTGTATTTGGCCAAAGGGGGGCACTTCAGTACCCATGATAATGTACACTGTGTTTGTGGTGTGAAAACATACAGCATACAGTCACAGGGAAAAGGGAATTCTTACAAAGAGTCCCTTTTGTTTGGGGAATATTTGACAAAATATAAATGTTTTCCCATGACGCCACAGTGGTCATTTCCAGTGAACTGTGGATAGAAACACTTAACAGTTTTGTTTTATTCTGACAATAAGTTGGAAATTAAAGAACTCTTCTTTCAGTCTGGTGATGCCAACAAATTATGGAAATGAGTCAGTGTCTTATGCATCCACATAAATAACCTTTGGAAAGTTTGGTAACACTTTACATTAAGTCCCTTGAAATAAACCTTGGTTAATAGGTAATCTATTTCTTATATGATGCTTTTAAACAATAAGAAGTTAGTGTTAATAGCATCATGAACAGTTTATTGTTAGATTATAATCCATTTATAATACTTGTATTATTAACCATTTATTAAGCGCTAACTATTTAAATCCTTTATTATCCACTCTGTCTTTAAAGTCCCACTCCAGACACATTTTGTATGTAAAAACTACTTTTCCTACATAGAAAGTAAAAGAAAATACCTCTGAAGTGACTGGAAGCACATCTACTCTTTCTCCCTCATTGAGTTTTTTTCGTCTGGCCTCGCCATGCCGGACTACGTTCTATCTTCTACCCGAGGTTGACGCGCAGGCCCGGGGTGAAAGAGAAGTGTGCAAACCGCCCATCAAGATGACTAAACACATTTGAGAGAGAATCAGCCATAGGCCTACATGTTCGAGCCGGCTTGTGACAAAGCGCAGTGGGGCCCCTTAGGCAGGAAAGCCAGCGTGCAGTATGACGGGTGGTATGGTATGTCAATCGGATGGACTAACACAGCCCGCAGCCCGAGCTGCCCGCCCATGGAGCCTTAAATATTTTTGTTGTAATTACTGTTTAACTGGTGAATATTTAAATCACAAAGAAAGATACTCTCAGCAATTGCTATAGACAGCACTAGAAGGAGATATGATGACTAAGTCATTAGCAAATACAAAGTGATTAATAAGTCTGTCTCTCACTATGCATCCAGTCCTACACTGGTTCAACTGTCTAAGATCATCCAAATACAGAACAGCACAGGTGATAAGATTCCTCCTTGTCTCACACCATTAGAGACAAGGAAGGGTGCAGATAAACTCGTACCAGTACCAGTATGTACCAGTAGTGCAATGTCCTTATCATGTACGGTGGGACAACACGCTCCTGAAGTCTGGCTTTCCATGATTGATTTTGTCAAAGGCTTTGGATGCATCTAGAAAAAAATAAAAACGTTGTACTATTTTGTCATCTATACATACTAACAATCTATATAGTCTCAACACACAATAACGTTAATAAGCAAGACCTGTATTACCTATTTACTAACGCTTATTACAACGGAAAGTAATGTGTTACCGAAAGTTTTATTTGAACCATTTCACTTTCACTTACATATTGAAAAATGATGTCTGAGATCCAGATGCTTTTGTTTATCTGTAGTTTTCCAACTGATGGTTCTCAATCATTGACTTGGATCTAAATACTGATGTTTGTCACTTATTGTTTTTTCAACAAAGTTGTTTTGTATCCATTCTGCTACTGCAGATTGTAGCAGGATGATACTTTTTAGATACTGTAACAGACCAATCAAAACTTTTATGTCTTGCTTCATTTCACATGGTTGTGTCTCAACATTCATGCATGATTTCTAATAAGCTTATGAAGAAGACAAAGGCAAAGACATGTTGCCTTTCTGTGTTTTTTTTCCTCTAGTCCAAAACAAGTACAGAAAAATGACCAAAACCCAAACACACATGAACTCATTACTTCTTCCCTTATCTTAAAGGAAGAAGTGAAAAACGTCATGTAAAGAATGGGGATGTGATTCAAGAACTAAGAAGTGGAACACATTGTCCGAGGAACATTGCTGCTGTTGTTGACAGAATAGGGATGCTGAGAGGGGACATTTTTATATACAAAAGATCTTATTCATTAGCATTTCATAAGCTGGAGAAGGAGGCTATAAACTTCTTTCCCAGAAGAAAGCCCAAAGTAATTTCTCATAAAAGGGAGGATATATCAATAAAACTGCTATGGTAATTTCCCTGCTGAACATTATGCATTCCCATAGATTCTACAGCTTTTGTTTGCATGTTTCTAACAGCTGTTGTAACTAACCAAGGTGTTTTTAATGTCATGTGTAATGTTAATGCTACAGGCTAACCTTAATATATCCACTTTTATGTTAAAAGGTCAAGGAGTGTTGATATTATTGTCACCCACCCACAGTACAATCTACACATGCACAGCCACCATAAAGGAAACCATTTAGTGGAGGTACTGTAAAGGTTCACCACTTATTTCTGTCTTTGCATGTGCAAAAACACACTTGTGTGAAGGAGTCAGCCCTGCAAGTGTGTTGCAGCCTGCCTCACTCGGTGCGGTGTACGGGCGGGGAAAGTCTGTAAACAACCACCTGAGGCCACGTTTCGGGCGAGCTGAGTCAACCTGTGAATAAAGTGCTGCTCCCCCTCGTCCCGCATCCTGTTTTTGAAAGGCCACAAAGGAAAGGGAAACCCAACGAAGCTCTCTCTTTACAGCTTTCACAGTGTGTTTGTGTGGTATTTAGTCTTATGTTTGTTTGAGCATTATCTCTCATATTACCACTTTCCTGGTATAGTAATGCTATATATACAGTTTAAATGTAAATTTAGCTAACATCCATATAAAATTATAGGCCAAAAATGTTAGCTCAGAATGAATTGGTGTTATAAAAGACTGTTTAAGGTGGGCAGGTGCCCCAGGGTCATCAAATACAGCAGGGAGTCTATGAAGCAATATGGTAATTGTGGTAATTTAATGAATTAGTTCCACTAAAGTACAATAGGCCCTTTTCACAACAGACATTCTGACTTGTCATAGTAGGAGCAGCACAGGTGTTACTTATAACACTAACGACAGCTCTGTTCTATTCAAGTGTTGCAGTAAGTGACAATGAGCCAGCGGGAACAATGCCTCAACCCTGACATCAAAGCAGCTAAATGGGATTCAGCCGTTGTTAACTGCATTATTTACACCTGTGCTTTCCATGCTGCGTGTCATGTCAAAATGACCTCTATTAAAAAGGAAAATATCCACCTGAAATCATAAGAGATTCTTTTAAATTAAATCTTTAGGATAGCCATTTGAATTTCAAACAAACTTATGTGCGTTTGAAAAGTATTTGACTGCACAACATAAGCAATGAGTGGGCTTTAAACAAATGTGTTAACTGACCTTTGTGGAGAAGGTTAAGCGGGTTAATCTGGCTCTGGTGATATTTAAAAGAAACAAAGCAGGGGGAATGTTCATGTGTCATTGCATGTTTTCAGTCATCTTGTTTCTTTTCTTTATTGTAATGTCTCTTTACTGTCTTTTTACCTTATCTGTTAATTTCAATTGTATTTATTATTTGTTGTTTTTACTGTTTGTAAAAAGTGTCCTATCGTCCATCTCAACTTGTTGATGTGTATATGTGTTTGAAAGATGCTATATAAATACCGTTATTATATTCATAAGGACAATGCACATTAATAGTTATTGAAAATGTTTATTTTGCATGATTCACATTCCAACAGCCATGTTTATAGACTTAAAGGAGCCCTCATCATGAGTGACATAAGACTTTTTTTTTACTGCTAATCAAAAAAATAGAACTGCATTTTATTTTGGGCGTTCACAACCTACACAAACGTCAAGCCTAATGTTAAAATTTCAAAAATAAGTGGATAATCTGAGTTTTATTTATTCAGTATTTCCCGCTGCCTCCACCTCCTGCACGCTGACGTCGCGCGGTGGCCAGTCCGTGACGCGCTGCTATATTTTGCGTGCGGCAGCGGCGGCGCCACAGCGGAGAAGGAAGAAGCACATCTGCTTTACTGCCGCCTTTACTGTACAAGTGGCGTCTTTTTTTGACTCCAGTACACGGACGGGCATCGCAGCCGGGAGGAGCAAACAGGTATTTCACTGTTCATTTTTGATCGGCTTCAACGACGTTTTCTCTACCAAACACAGCCACGCGAACATCGGCAGTGACGGGATCGCACCTGCCTCGGAGCATGGACAACAAAGACTGATCCAGCACTGCGCGGTGCGGCACCAAACCGAGCCAGGCTGCCTTACGAAACCTCAGAGACATTGAATACATTTAAGAGCCCGTGCTGCACACAAGAGGCTGGTGCAAGTCGAGGTCTGTGTGCAAGACATTTGGCGTTGGACTTCCATATTGCAGGCCCATCCGAGGCGATTCGTGCCCGAAGAAGGGTTTAATTATAGCAACACTTTCAGGCGCGTCTTACTTCTCGCTCGGACATCCAACAGTAGACGATATTTGAAGTGTCGAGGAGGGAGATATCAAGGCCTACTCCTGACCAGTTTGATGGTCGCCATCAGCAGGCATCTGTGTTAAATGTTCCCTTAAAAAAAAACAGGAGAATTATGTGGGTCAGTCCCGAAGATGTGTTGCTGGCGGGCGCGTTATGGATCACCGAGAGAGCAAATCCATATTTCATCCTCCAGAAACGGAAGGGCCACGGGGATGGAGGCGGGGGGCTGGCGGGTGAGTCCTATTATTAGGCTATATAATGCCAATTGCAAAAAAAAAGACTTATTTAAATTCATGGGTTATTGCTTATGAAATAGGGATCGGTTGACTGTGTGTGTGTGTGCGTGTGTGTGTTGATGTTTGGCATGAGGAAACACATGGACAGGATACAATGTGAGGAGGATCACATGACCAATCAGTTGTCACAGGTGGCCTTTGTGTCTGTTAGAAAATGTTTTCCTTAACGAATTGATTTAGTCTCACTTATCAGTCAGCTTTAATTGCGAATAAACCTTTGACCAAATGCTGCTGACATTAAGTGACAAAGTCCAGCAAATCTACCCTCTGATCATAAAATCGTAGTGTGGGGCACTGTTTTGTGTTGCCTGCGAGAAATAAAAGACGTTTACACAATGCAAACAATAGTAGTTGCTGTTCTTGTGCTGCTGCTAATGGCTGTGCAGTCTCAACAACAGTGCATTGAGACATGTTGGTCTGTTTGCTTGTTCATGCTGAATCATTCCCCTTCTTCCTTCCCTCACTCCTCCTCCTCTCTTGCTTATTCTAACCAAAATGGGTCAAGCAGCAGCAGGAGCATGAGGAGGAGGAGGAGGAGGAGGAGGAGGAAGGACAGGTTATGACTGGCTGAGGTTCCCTGTTTTCTCTCTGAATTTTGTAATATGGTTCATTATTTGATCTGAATTCAGCTGGTTGCAGTGAATCACAAAGTGTTGCACTTCCCCCAAGTTTGATTGAGGAACTAAAGGGCATCATACATGTTTTGGTACATTGACAGATGAGATTTTTGGGGGTCATTGCATGTTTTCAATCATCTTTTTTCTTTTCTTTCTTTCTTTATTGTCTCTTTACTGTCTTAACATTATCTATTAATTTCAATTTTATATATTATTTGTTGTTTTTACTCTTTGTAAAAAGCGTCATCGTTTAACTCAACTTGTTGATGTGAATTAATATCTATATGTATGGATTTCTTTGTGATTTTGCCTTTGCTCTTGCCGTCAAAGCACTTTGTAAACTTTTGTTTTGAAAGGTGCTATATAACTAATTCTATTCAAAAGGACAATGCACATTAATAATTGTTGCACTGATAGATGAGACGCTGTTTAACATCATTGGCGAACTAAAGGGCATCATACATGTTTTGGTACATGACAAGTTTGACAGATGATATTTTTTGGGGTCCTGATTTTTGACATTTATATGTGATACAGTCATAGAAAGGATAACTTGAGCTGTGTTTTCTTTATCCACATAAAATAAGAGATTTTTTAAAACTATGGCATGGCCCCATTTGTGCTGTGTGGTAATTTGATTGAACAAAAAATTGGAATAAAAAAATGTTGACACACCGGGCCTCAAGATTAGGTAATAAGATAAGATATTCTTTATTAGTCCCACAGAGGGGAAATGTCTTATTCACAGCAGCAAAGTGGCCAGCAAACATAGAGGAAGCATCAATAAGAAACAATAAATTGTAGAATAAATATAGAGAAAAATATGAACAATATAAACACAAGGAAATATAAAAAAAATAAGAATAACAAGAACAATATATACAGAATGTTTAAGTATTTTAAATTATAAAGCAAGACCAACTTAAAGGTCCTTATGTCAGGTGATATTGCATATTTCCATGACACATTTACAATAAATCACAAACTAGATGCTACACATTGAACCTGGGTCTGTTGGCTTTTGTTTGACATGCTGTATATGCAGTGAAATCTCACAGCCTATACCAGTATAAGTTAGGATTATGTCAATGGTACGTTTTTTTTTCGCCCTGAGGTAAAAACGTCGCCTCTATCACTGATTTGGTCCGTGTTGATCTGCTCAGTTTCTGTTACCTGCTGGCTTCAACACTAGGGACTGTGATGCGAACCAGTCTGACTTCTATCATATTCATCTTCTAATTTGATGTAATGATATTAATATATATACTGTGATGTGTACCGTGGCCTCCAATTTTTTTTTTTTGCTTGTGACACCATAACTACAGTACAGGCAGCCTCAGTCCTTGGTGAGGCCTTGCTTTGGCAACACGTATGCTAAGTGACTCTAGGGGATGATGTCACTGTTATGTAAATGCTGAGCTTGCTGACTTCTTCTGTGTGCCAGTTGGCACTCGGCGCCCGGTGACACTGGCACTGCCAACAAGCACTTCTTCCAGGGAGAGAGGCAACCAATCAGCTGCACCAAGACGGAGCATTTTTACGGAGCCAGGCACAAATCTGCATGTTCAACGTAACCAGGCTCGAGCTTTGATGTTGGAGCTGGCAGAGGGCCGGTGCCCTTTGGTGGAAAAAGGCAAATGTGTTTTTGCTTTGCTCCAACAAACCACTACTCTGTTGTTTAATTAACATTGTGAAACATCTGTACAGTCGCTGCATGAGCAGAGAGTTGAACATTTGTTGTATTTCCTCCAGAGAAAATTGAGAAATAATTTAATACTGGTAAGGGTTAAGGATAATTTGGGTTTGAACATGGAGAAATGGGAAAATGAATCTGCATCTCTTGTGTGTTTGGAAAGTCAAAGAGAGGCTCTTCTAAGAATTCTGGGTCTCCAAATGTCTTCACCTCCGCCACAGTTTTATATGAACTCCAGTTCACCTCATTTACCTGAGGAAACATGATAAAGGATTCATCTTGGAGGAGCATTTGGATCCCTCGAATGTTAAACTGTTGTTGTTGTTGATTCCTTTTTAAGACTCAAAACCTTGTTGGATAACTCAGATTAATGGTGTTCGTACCAGTTAAGACTATTATGCATTCAGAGAATAGTACTGTGGTCCTCTGTTGTGATTTAAAGGTTCTCTGTGGGGATTTGGAGCAATGTTTTTTTATACATTTTTTTATATTTTGTTTATTCTCTTGTACTGGTAATCAGATACAGATAAATGATGTCAGAAATGTGCCAATTAATGCAGTAGTGCGCCGGCAAAGAACATTGAATGCAAGCAAACATTAATATTTAACAATGCAGGTTTCAAACTTTTAAGAAAAATGTCTGCAGATGATTTATGAGGAAGGAAATGCATTCAACAATACATCAGGATATACACACGAATAAAACCGTAACGTTCAGTTTGTTTACAAGAAAACTCCACAGGGAACGTTTCAAGACGATTACAAATACAGTTTGACCTTTTTCAAGTAGCGGGTCTACAGTATGGGATGTACCTGTTCAGTTGAATGTAATTTGCATGACACATTTAACCTGATTCAGCTCTCAACAGTCACTTACAGTGTTATCTAATAAGTGAGTTTGCATGCGCAATGTTTTGTTGGACATTGCAGAGCGGGAGGGACATCTGAAAGGACGTGCCGCATCCAAAGTGTCCTTTGTTGTCTATATGTGGCCATGATAATTATTAGTCCGTTTGTTCAGAGAGGAGACAAGTAGAATGAGGAGAAACAAAACCTGAATTCATCAGGCTGTAAATAACCTCAGAATCAGGCCATCATGTCAGTTGTTACACAATTTTAAAATAACACAATGATTTAAATGATTGTACAACACGGTCTGGCTGGTAATTACTGTATGTTTGACTCTAAGTGTGTCACGTCAGACAGTTGCTGACCCCGTAGGCCACATGGATACTTGGGGCATTTTGACTTGTTTCATAGATGTTAGTTAATAGATGTACAAATGTTGATGAAACTCTAAAATAGAGATCATTGCATATGTGGATGCTGAGGCTGATATTACCAAGTGATGATGGTGATTATATACAGTATATATTTGCCCGTCTCAGGTTTCTGTTATGTGAAGAGGTATTGATTTTAAGTCTGAGGGAGATTGGGCTTCTTTATTTGTTCTATGCAAACACATAATACACCAGTAACCATCCCCCCAAGCTGTTTTGGTGGAAAGAGGATATAGACAAAAGAAAATTAGTCGTTTTTTTCTCACATATTGTTGGTTTGTTCTCCTGCTCTTTCACAGAGCGAAAAACACTTTCAGAGAAGGTGATTAGTTTCGCTGTAACAATAGGGAGCTCCGATTGTGTCCGTGTTTCTGAGAACAGCACAAAGCATCACATGATTTTATACCTTGTTATGCCCACAAGGAGCAGAAATAACAGGTGGAACATGTAACCATGACGGCAGCGTGTTGTCTTTGTTTTGTAGGTTATGCGCCCACTCATTCAGCATGTGGAAGAAAACTATCTCTGGAAAGGCAGAGGTGTCAGTTTGGAACAGACAGTCACACAGACATTGGTGTGATGACTTATTGCTGCAGAGGCATGTGATTTTTGGAGTTGCTGGTTGTAAATTAACAACTCATGTTCAATCCGCACCTTATGTTTTGGGTTTCACTTATATCGTTCTTACTGGAGGATGGAAAGGGGGGATGTCAAGTGGTCTCACACTTTCGCTGGTCTCCTTTCTTGTGCACAACCCCCAAGTTTCCTGCGTTAAACCTCAACTCACACTTCATAGACTGAACCATTCATCACATGCTGTATAACAGAAGTCCAAATTAGCTACTTTCCATGAATTTTTATCCACAAGACGTCAAGAAAAAGATGATACTCACATTTAGGGGTACCACTTTGGTGTTTTTATTTTGAAAGGAAAACCTAACACATTACTGATGAACCTTTCTGTTATGACTGTTTTAAACCTTGTGATTTTGTTTTGCCAAAGAGGAAGTTGTCTTCACACTCACAGCAGCTGTTTGTTTCTGACAAAGGAACTTAACTCTAAGACTAAAGTGTCAGGCTGAATTATCTTGTTAGTTTCCATGTGGTTAAGACTCCACTTAAGCTGATTAACTTCCTCAGCCCTGTGTAACAGTTTAAGGTATAATATTTGACATTTCTGCTTTAAAATGTCTAAAAACAACTAGACCTATGCTATGTATTTTTCTACATACAGTATGAACATAAAGAGGAAAATTGAAGTTATGTGTAGTGAGGCAGAGAAGAATGGACAAGAGGAGAATAGAAGGCAGACAAACTGTCGTCCAAGGTCTGTAAATGACGGAGGGTCAGTGAGTTTAATCCACATATATGTACTTATTTTATTATTTCAATCTGTCCTTTTAAAACTGGTTTTCCTCTGCTAAGAAAACATTTGAGCGTTGCGCGCTTGTCTCCTCTCTCTCTCTCCCCTTCCTCCCCCTCACCCTCTCTGTGTGACTCATATTGTGTTTGCCCTGATGAGCTGCCGAACAAAAATAACATGTCTCTCATGTTAGTTGAACGTATACCTACTCTGAAGCAAAGAAAATGTTCACAGCCACCAACAGCTCGGAAAATAGAATCACAACGGCAAATTATCCAACTACAGGTTTCGCAGTTTCAAGTGATTGTGGCTCCACTTTCTAACTAGGAACTTGTATAAGAGGTTTAAGTGCTCTCAGATCAGTTACAGCATTAGCTGCTATTAAGAACATACATTATGGTTTCAAGTCTGTGAAACTCTTTTGGGCTGTGGAGCCATTATTAATCAAGTCATTAGTAAAGGGTCAAAGGTTTCTGTTTTTCATAATAAACCGGCAGCAAAAGCGAGTATCATCTGCAGATAATGTCATTAAGAACATAAAAGGTTCGTACAATAGTCCATAAGTTAAACTGTTATTAAGATGTTAAAGGTATCAAGGGAAGGTTTCCTGTTTACATTCAGTGTTTCTCAACAAAAAGTAATTGTGTGTATTATTGAAGTGTTTTGAATGCATTTCCTTCCTCATAACATTCTCAAAGTATTTAAATATTTTTAATTTGTGTATACATACTACAAACTAATGTCATAGTAAATTGTTTTAGCACCTAGTATTCAAAAACATTTGTGATATTTACTTACTTAAACACTTAACAAATAACGGGAAATGGTGCAACGTTAAACTTGACAAATGGAAATCAAAATGATTCCTTTAAAGGAGCAGTGTGTAGGGTGAAGTGGCATCTGTAGGAACGTGCAACATGGCGGGCTCCATGGAAGAGGACGTGCTTCATATCAGACATGACGGGCTCATTTTAAGCCAACAAAAATACAGCAACTCTTAGCCTTCGGATGATTATGCACTAATGAAAACATAATTATGAATATCATATTCCATTTCTGCCAATAGATCCCCCCTAAATCCTACACACTGGTCCTTTTTTAAGGCTGATTCCTTCTTTTGTTTTCCAAGATCTTTCTGGAGCAGTTTCACCACCACCTACAATTTATATATATATTTTTACAGCTGTGAGCAGCAAGATCCTCCAATTCATTTGTGGATTTTCTTTTGTGGGAGAATCAACAGCACTCTCAAAATCAAGCATATTTAGTATGCAAACCTTCTGGTTGAGTATGTTGTCATCAAGGACATGTTTTCCTTAATTTTCTTTTCTTTACGAAGATGCATTTGTTGCACAATGGCTCTTCATTGTTTCATTTCTTTAGCCCGTTCATCTTTTTCTCAGGTGACTTATTTATTTTATCATCCTCTCAGCTTCTATATTCGTTTGATTTATCACCTGCATGGCTTCAAATAAAAATATCACATTTAGTTATCATGTCTTGAGAGTCAAAAATATGCAGAGCAGCGATCTAACACATCTGACAAGTAAACGTATGCATTTAATAGGTCACAGGATGTTTTTCATACGTTCAAATCTTAAAACCACAAGACTTCATGGGTTTCTCCCTCGCTTAAGCATAACTAAATGGCCTGAAAGTATAAGGGCAATTAAATTTGTTAGGCACATCACATGGTCATTTCTGGTTGTTACGTGTCTGTAAGGGCTTTTGTTTCACAGCTGAACACATTTATAAGTTAACTTACATCATGAGCCTATTTTTAGTGAGGGTTTCATTGTTTTTAGACCAACACAATAAGTTTCTTTATGCTGCCCCTGTGAAGTAATCTGTATTAAGTATTTGTTTCTACGTCTTTAATATGAGGATTTTGGGCTCTTGCAGGTTTGCTGGTTGGGACCCTGGATGTGGTCTTGGACTCCAGTGCTCGAATGGCCCCATATAGGATCCTGTACCAAACTCCTGACTCTTTAGTTTACTGGATCATTGCTCATGGTACGTGCACTTTTTTAGCTTGAACGCTGTCAGTAAATGCATGTATTTAATGTATCCTCCAGTCTACTTTTTTGTCGATTTACAACTCTTCAGTTGCTTTTATCTGCACATTTAAGTCATACAGGCACAGTATGTCTTTTTCCAGGAAAGAGCCTTCTGGGTTTTTACCCCCTGCACATCCCTCTCCCAGCCACCACACAACACATAATGCTTCAACATCCTGCCTTTTCCCATGTTAGCTGCTGAATGCCAAGCATTACATCATGCCCCAGTGGTTTTAAAGGGCAGGATTACAAGACCGGGTGCTGGAATCAATGCTCAAATATGAGTGTATGTTTTTCTGCTTATCACTTGGTGGGGTTTCATTGTGATTCCATGTCATCTGCTGGTGTCTCACAATAAAATGATCTGCATAGTCTATGTATGCAAAGCAGCAACCACTCTCCAGACTGATATAAGCAGCTCTCTTCTCTTTCATTGTCCTTGTCATTGATTATGGGGTCATCCCATCTGCATGTTAGAAAAAGCTTTGACACTTCAAACACAAAACCAGGGCTGCAACTAATAATTATTTTCAAATATCTATTAGTTTGCAGATTCATTTCTTGATGAATCAATCAATCATTTAATTAGAAATGTAAGAATGGTGAAAAAGCCATTTCCTGGAGCCCAAGTTGACTTACTCAAACTGCTTATTTCTCAGACTAACAGTCCAAAACCTTTAAGGTACTTTATAAGTTTACTATCAGAAAAGAAGAAGACAATCGGCAAATAATCACATTTGAGAAGCTTGGACCGGTGATTTTCACTGTGCTTTATGTGCATATACAGTATGAGAGAGTGGAGGGGAAATAAAATGCAACTCACTCGTTTTGGAAATGCATAGAAATGAGTCAGGATGATGCTTGAAAAGATTATGATGTTAAGATCAAACTGCTGTAATTAGAGCTGTAATGAATATTTCAAAGCTTCTAAATCAAAATTTGAATGCTGCACAAATTGTAATTTTTCTGCCTGTCTATTCATTCGATTTAATTAGTATCTATTTAAGTAGTAGTATTACTGTCTGTAGAATAAGATAGCCGCAGTGTCTGCATAATGTTTTTGTCACGTGTCAAACATTTCCAATAACTCCAGAACGTTCATCAGTGCTTCAATTCATATTTGTTGAGGTTTAGCCTTTCCAAAAACTTTTTTGCTACAGTCAAAAAACTATTTGCTCTGTTGCTTGCTGCACACAAAGCCAGGCACGCACCTTTTTTTTTTTAGGGTGATGATTTCACTTATGACAGAGAAATATTTGGCTTCATTCAAAAACCTCCATTAGAAGCTTTAAATGTAAAAATATATATATTTTCGGTTCAGCCCTAGCTGTAATTATCTGCAGTTTCAAATTGAATGAAGATGGGAAACTATTGAGACACAAAGATGAGT
Source organism: Echiichthys vipera (assembly GCF_963691815.1). NCBI lineage: Eukaryota > Metazoa > Chordata > Actinopteri > Perciformes > Trachinidae > Echiichthys > Echiichthys vipera. Next base: position 11,657,379 of record NC_139827.1, read on the forward strand.
TTGTTTGTAAATGTGCAACCATGTGTTTAATTCAGCTGAACCCTACTAAATGTGAATATATGGAATGAGTGTTATTTGTGCCTCCTTATCTGAAATGGAGGCCCAGAAGACTAGCCTGGCTTTGAAATGGCAATTGCCCTCCCTCTCTACCCCTCCCTGTCTTTAATTCCTCGGCCCAGAGATAGAGGAGAGTGGAGCAGTCTGGCAGACGTGGCTAATTCAGTGAATGTGCACTCACTGAAGGGCTGTTTGCAGCGGTGCTGAGGGATAATGGGCCACAGTGGCAGCCATTACTGCGCTCAGTTTCTCCTGCAGCCAAAATAAAATCTGTTTTGACCTAACTGATCACTGATAACAGATGACAAAATTACCATTGTAGTGTTGCCCTTACTACATGGAAGATCTGCATTTTATTTTACTCTTGACATCCTGCACTGATGCTTTTGCCATTATTAACCTTCCTTCAGTTAAAGAGGATCTCTCAACTCACTTTGTAAGAACGCAATAGTCATTTTTTTCCATAACTGTACTGTACTGCCAGTTATTTGTGAAACATTACTCCATCATGCTCCTCATGTGAAGCCAGTGGCTGAGTGCTCTGACTTTCCCTGCTCGTTCCTCTGCAGGAACCTCCCGCAAAGAGATCACAGAGCACTGGGAGTGGCTGGAACACAACCTGCTGCAGACTCTCTCCATCTTTGAGAATGAGAATGACATTACCACCTTTGTCAAAGGAAAAGTCCAGGTAACCGCTCACCTGTTCCATCAAAAATGTAGTTTGATGTTTGGACTTTAAATTTAGATGTCCTGTGTGAAAAAGTGAGTTGGTCATTTTAGACGGAAATGGTGACATGTTATGCATTTGTTGGTTACTGACATTTAGAGTGTAGAGCATTTACAGGTGCTGGATCAAAAATAAACGTATTATCTAGTAACCACTGCAGAGCAGAACAGGAAAAATAAAAAATATAAAATAATATAAAATAAAAATATAAACATGACCTTAGGTAGTTGTGATCTGCATGATCTGAGAGTCAATGTGCTTCCAGACCGGACCAATCAGAGGAGAAATATTCCCTAAAGGGCATAGAGTTTGACATAACTTGCAATAGGTTAAAAAATATATACAGTATTTTTTTTCAAGAACATGTTGAAGCACAAAAATCTATAAAATATAATACATTAATTGCATGATTTTATAATCCATTTTATTAAAACATAAATTGTTTTAATTTAAATTACTATAGAAATTCAGAAGTCAAGACCAAACCTTTATGATATTAACATGCTTTATCTGGCAAATTTATACTGAACAAAGTGGAATTTATTCAGATATTTACCTCCGCCAAGGACGTCATGTTTTCAGCTCTATTTGTTTGTATTTCTGTGAGCAGGATTACGGAAAAACTACTGGCCTGATTTTAATGAAACCTGTTGGAAGGGTGTAGCTTGGGTCAAGGACAAACCGATTTAATTTGGGAGGTCTGCGCTGTCTGCATGCTCTTCTAGTTTTTAATGTCATTTTAAAAGGAGAATTAAAGAATGGAGAGGGCATTTTACGTTGTTGACATTACACGATAATGGGGACGTGTCCAATTTTGAAAATAGTACTGAAAAGATTGCCAGATCTTGGCGAAACTTCTGGTTGAGTAGTACTGTATAGTTTTAGCTGCTTGAGTTTAAGGAGCCTCATAACATCCTGCGTTTGTGAGATGGTGGTCCAGTCTTTTTTTTTATTTGCATACTTTGCTAGCAACTGCACGTTAATCTATTCTCATCTACACTTTTCACACGTTTTGCCAGTTTACTGCTGGTGATGGAGCTTATGGAGTACTCAAAACTGTACTAGCCCATGCTCGATGCATACAACAATGTGGAATTTGAAATTTAAACACATCAATCACAGACAAATGCTATTCATGTCACAATCTCAATGCTTCATCATGTCCCAGCTCATTACCTGTGTGTCTCTTTCCATCTTGCCTTAGGGCATCATTGCTGAGTTCAACAAGAACCAAGACGTCAAAGAGGACGACGACACAGACAAGTTTAAAGAGGCCAGCGCAAAGTTTCGTAAGCTGTTTGGGATGCCAGAGGAGGAGAAGCTGGTTAACTATTACTCCTGCAGCTACTGGAAGGGCAAGGTGCCAAGGCAGGGATGGCTCTACCTCAGCATCAACCACCTCTGCTTCTACTCCTACTTACTAGGAAAAGAAGGTTTGATGCACTATCAGTTATTTGTATGTATGTATGTATGTGTCCATTGCCCTTTCTTTGTCCATTTCCTACTGACATCTTTCTTTACCAGACTTCACTTTTGTTAATGTCTTCAAGCGAATGGGTGGGTTGACAGCAACAGGATCTTTAATTGACATACGTACTGGGCAACACCTCAGAGGCACAGTATATATGTTTAATTTTCCAGTATTTGACATATTGCTCATACCGTAGTCTTTAAGTAAAGGTCAGATAATCTTCTGTTTTGCTGGCAGCGATTTCCATGATTTCTTTTATTTTATTTTTAACTAGCAGCCAATAGCATTTTAAAGAGATATGTGTCCGCTTCTCTCGGTTTTTGGCCATGCATAAAACATCTTCCAAGTTTCTTCATGATCTTTTTACAAAAGCGTGCCGATGTCATAGAAGATGAAAATGATAACTCTTTTTTTAAGCCACACTGATTTGTATAAATTTAAACTTTGGATTCAAAATATAGGTGGTATTTGTCTTTGACCAATTCCTTCTTCCATTTATTATGATATGAACAGATCTGTGCATCTATGTCAGATCATTTGATTGATCATGTGAATAACTAACTAAATCAAATATCCTCTGTGTTTTATTTCTATTGTCTCTGACCTGGAGACATCTGAAGAAATCTTTTTTTTTTTCAAAGGTATATTTATTTGAGACTTAAAACTATTATCAAGTTAGTTGCAGTCATTTTTACACACCAACAGCTTAACCACATATTTTAATGTGCATCATTTTATTATTCTTGAATGCTAATCAAGTTACAAGTCTTAAACCAAATCCAGAGGGCTACTTTATTCCATTGGTTTGTCTTATTGTGTCAATCCATTCTTATGTCTCTACCTTTATTGTCATTTTTGAAATTTTCAGTCAAACTAGTGGTGCGTTGGGCAGATATCACCCAGCTGGAGAAAAGCGCCACCCTCCTGCTACCCGATGGGATCAAGGTGAGCACCCGCATCAACGAGCACGTCTTCTCCGTCTTCCTTAACATCAATGAGACCTTTAAATTGGCGGAGCAGCTGGCCAACATCGCCATGCGCCAGCTCCTGGACAACAAAGGCTTCGAGCAGGACCGCTCCCTGCCAAAGCTCAAGAAGAAGTCACCCAAGAAGGTGTCCGCACTAAAGAGGTGAGAAAGAACTGATGCAGAGTGGGAACGATTATGCACATCAATAATTAATGCTGCTTAATGATGTTTATGACATGCAGTCGATTGAACATTAATGTGTTATTGTGTGCAGAGCAGTTGGTTAACTAGACACTTAACAACAGAGGATGAAAGTCTAATTTGGTGCTGCAAGTACGAAAGCACAATACACACATGCTCGGAAACAAAAGGGTATAGTGCTTTTGAAATCTAGTGGACCTCTGCAAGCCCTCAAAATGGCCTCCATATCTTGTTTTTGCTTGTTCAGCACATTTTATATCGGCATAATTTAGTTTCACTGCAGCCTGAGTTTATATGAGGATTGCTCTTGCACAACTCCACTGTATCTACAGACAGTTCATTGTCTGTGTCCGAATTGTGTAAGGAAATGAAACTATCCAGTTGACTGTTATTGTAAATTTAACAGGGTAAACTGTTAAGGTATTATTTTTTGCATAGAGTACGTATAATAATTTTGCCTTATAAGCACTGTGATTATGTCAAACCAAGCTGTAATGTACTTTACATATTTACTGTCATCTAATATGACTCTTTATTTTCCATCCTTCAGAGATTTGGATGCGAGAGCTAAGAGTGAGCGTTACCGCGCCCTCTTCCGTCTGCCCAAAGATGAAAAGCTGGATGGACACACAGACTGCACCCTGTGGACCCCCTTTAATAAGATGCACATCCTGGGACAAATGTTTGTTTCCACCAACTACATCTGCTTCACCAGCAAGGAGGAGACGCTATGCAGCCTCATCATCCCACTACGAGAGGCGAGTTGTGTGTCTCCGTTTGTTTTGTTTACAGCTTGCAAAAGATGGTAAATGTAGTAATAATAGGATTTACAATAACTGGAAAAGATAAAGTTGTCTGTTGTGTTTGATAACGTCGGGATGTCACTGTAAAAAGTACATAATGTAAATACTAGTTTCCATTTAACGCTTGTCGTTTACTAAACTGTGTTGAACTATTTAAACATACGGGTTTAGCGAGCTGTGCAAATCTGTTGCTCGGAAGCAGCCGCGCCATCCAATAAAAAGCAGTCAGGTATGTAAACAGGAAGTAACTGCAGCCTCACATTCTGTAACATGTACGTTTAAAAAGTAAAGTTACGAGAGTAAGGGACCAAACAATATAATAAAGTCAGCTAAATGCTAATGCAGGTATGACTTTTTACATATACATGGATAAGTTAGCAGTATTCAAGCAGTTTCCATCGTTACAAACTAGTTTGGTTTACAGGTTTAAAGCTCTTATCATTCGTCCCAACCTGGAGTGAGCTGAAGCAGTTGCAAATGAGGAAAATGCACATTTATTTTAAATTTGTATCATGGAAATCAATGCTGATTTGTGTGGTAAATGAAGATTCCTATTTCTGACACTAAGTACATGAATGTTTTCGGTCAATCTTCCAGGTGCACATCGTGGAGAAGGCAGACAGCTCCAACGTGCTGCCCAGCCCGCTCTCCATCAGTACCAAGAATCGTATGACGTTTCTGTTTGCTAATCTGAAGGACCGAGACTTCCTGGTCCAGAGGATGTCTGACTTCCTGCAGCAGACCTCCTCTAAGATCTACCTAGAGAGGGAGCTTACCGGCAGCCTAAACAGTTCAGACGATGAGGTAAAAAAATCGTTCTTTCATTTATTTTCAATAAATAAAAAATCTCTAAAATAATGTGAATAATTGTGAACAGCAGTGGTGACTGTGTTCATTTAAAAGCCCCAGACCTTGAATATGGTGTCCGTCCCCTCCAGGTGTACTCCCAGCATGGATCCCTGCTCTCCAGCAGCCCACAGCACAGTTTGAGCTCAGAAGGCGAGCGCACGTTCAACCTGAACGACAGCAGCGTGCCCACAGCCACACAAGCCCTCATGACCATGTACCGCCGCCGCTCACCGGAAGAGTTCAATCCCAAGCTGGTGAGTTAAATGCACTCTGTCGAACACACTTAAAAGCAGTTCATCTTGTCAAGCACGGTACGGCACATCGTAACACCTGGTTTGATAAACCTCTGATTTAATCTGCTTCTGTTAAAAACTGTCTCGGCTCCTGAGTTATCACATTGTCATTTTTTTACTTTCTTTTCCACAATTGCCACTTTCACACCATTACACTGCACGGATATTAAGCTGCGTGAAGGATTACTGCTAACCGCATCCTAGCAAGATTATTTTTCCTTCAAGACTGTGTATAAATAAAGCTGGTTCTTAAGCCCAATTCAACTGTGACCCTGAAATATAGAATATTACAGTTTTCATACTTTGTGGAGTGTGCAGAAAATCAGTCTAACCCCTACTCTCTTACATCTCTTACACTTATCTTCTTTTCTTTGTGCAGTAACTTTATCCACCACTTAAGTGCAATAATTTAATCTTACTGCTCATTGCTGTCATATACACCCATACAAATTTTATCTTATACATTTACTCTAAATTCTAAATCTGATTTAATTTAATGTGAATTTTATTTGACCTGTATTCTTACATCTACCTCACATATATTTGACTTAGAGTTTATTGCTTACTGTTTATTGCTTTTTTATGCTTTCTGTATGTAATAAGCTAAGACTTTATTGGTTATCCTATACTGTATTTTTTTATACCTCCCTTGTGTTTTTGTAAGCTGCTGGAAACTCAATTTCCTTGCGGGAGTCATCCCAATAAAGAGAAGTCTAAGTCTGGTGTGGAAGAGTTGAAGCAGAATTCTGACATAAAAAAAAGATTGCAGTAATGGTTCTTGAGTTACTGCATCTCATGAATTTGTTTTCCCTCTGTGCTAAGGCAAAGGAGTTCCTGAAGGAGCAGGCTTGGAAGAACCACTTTACAGAGTATGGAGAGGGAGTGTGCATGTACCGCACTGAGAAGACGAAGGAGCTGGTCCTCAAGGGGATTCCTGAGAGCATGAGAGGAGAGCTCTGGCTGCTCTTCTCTGGTGAGCAATTGTTCAGGGAGGCCTGTAATACTTTAAACACAGGCACAACATATGCTATGTAAATGATTCAGTCATACACTGGACCTAATGAGACCACACCCCGCGTACGTGTTCACACTTGATCAAAACATCACAATACATACTTTTACGCAGGTGAGATGTATCCACAGAAAACCTGTTGACAAATACACAATGTAAGAACAAGATGACGTTACTAAACATTCAGGTTATTTAAGACTGAAATAGTTTTTCAAACATACAGTGCCGCTGTAGCTTAGTTGGTGCTTTAGGCAACATCTGCATTTATCAGAAACGATAATTGGCTTTTCACTTTTTAGCCACTCAACTGAAAAGTGATTGTTCTTTTCTGATTGTTTATTTTGAAGGCCTTTTTTTAATCCCTAAAGAGGTCAAGTTTACAGTATTTGTACAAGATAAAGCCAAAATGTAGAGAGAAAAAATGTTTTTTATGTAACAGAAATACTTTTTTCTTTTTTACACAATGATCACAATGATCACTGTTTAATATCTGGAGTAAATGGGATTTGGAAATTTGCTAGAATTTCATATATATATATATATATATATATATATATATATATATATACACACAAATGTGTTCAAGTGCTCATGAAAAACAATACAAACAACATTTTAAACCTAGCCACTAAACACTAGCTGAATGGAAACTGGACCTGTAGCTTATGACAGTCATTCTGTAACAACATGCTGCATATTCAGGTGTGCACCAGCTCTAGACTTTCCTGTATACAAGCGCAGTCATGCAAGCAGCTTGTACTCATCCTCACCTGATCAGAGCTGGGTTACAGAAAGCTCCTCCCCCTCTCCCCAGTGACCCACTTCTGTCTCACTTGGCTGTCGTCATAGCTACACTGTGTTCACCTTTACTCGCCCTCACCTGCCCCTTCTGAAATTAGTTCTCTTTACAGTAATCGGCTACAAGAATACACATTTACCACACTTCTTTAAAACATTTAGTTAGTGACCTTATTTGTTGTTTAGAGCAAAGGGTGTAAAAACCAGTTTGATGACCTTACAGTAATAGACATGTTTACTGAGGTATGTGGATAACTGTGCTGAGGAAAACCTGGAACATGGACTCATTAAAATATTTATTTCAGGTTTTACTGCAAAGTTATTCACATAACTAAAGTACAGTTAACAAGCAAGTGGCTCTATAAGGCATGTAAATGCCAAATACCAGCACCTTTTTTTAAAAGACATTTATCCTTTTTCTAAAAAGAAAAAACTCAAAATCCAAATTCAAACTTCATCGTTTCAATGCTCTCTTGAAATCAGAAGATGCTCTGTTTAAAACAGTGATATCAAAATAAGACAACCTTGATGTTACAATAAGGATTATAAAGCTAGTGGAGTCTAAAATGTCTCCTTGTAGTTGTCAGGCTGACAATATACAGGGTGCACATTGATACTGAATGACATGACATGACATGACTCAAACTCAGATAATAATCAGTTGAAGGTTTGGTGTTTACCACGATGGTTTACCAAACTGTAGAAACAGAGATCTTCTATTTTGCTGGCTGTGTTTTGACATTACCAAGAACAGTTCTGACCGTTGTTTCCTTTGTTTTCTGGTAAGACGTCTTCATAAATTAGATTTTTTTCTCACCAGCACAATCCTTTCTTTATCTATTCATGCTTTTTTATTAATTTGTTACTTGTGCAAATAAAGATAAAGACTATAAATATAAATTAAAATTCAATAAAAAAAGGAAATTACAACATTTTGCTCCAGAAGCTCCAGTATCACATCTTATTAAAGACCCCATGATGGATATGCAGCCTGTTGGAATATAATATTCAGTGCTTTTTTATTTTAATTTGTTTATGCTTCACTTGTATATGGTAGATGTCTATAATGTGTATTGTATTATAACTTCTTTTTTTTTTTAAGTTGCTACCATCTTCACATATCTTTGTACGTTTGTTGCTGTGACATTTAGATTTCCCCTGCCTAAAAAGTTAAAAAGTTAATCTCATTTTATATGATTTTAGATATTCAATAACAGCTTTGCGGGTAAACCAACCCCATCACAAATACTGTTACCATAGCTGTTGTAGTTATCTTGGAGGACGTCTAACCTCGTGTGGTTTTCATAGGGGCTATCAACGAGTTGGCCACCCACCCCGGATACTACGAAGACCTGGTGGAGAAGTCGATGGGCAAATACAACCTGGCAACAGAGGAGATAGAGAGGGACCTGCACCGCTCTCTCCCCGAGCACCCGGCATTTCAGAATGAGATGGGCATCGACGCCCTCCGCAGGGTCCTCACAGCTTACGCATTCAGAAACCCCAACATTGGATACTGTCAGGTACACACACTCGTGTCTTGATTTTGACATGAACTGGCAGAAACCTTGCAGTCTTTGACACTATTTGAATTTTTACTCCTCCCTTGACACTGAAGGCTATGAATATTGTGACATCTGTGTTGCTGCTCTACGCCAAAGAGGAGGAGGCTTTCTGGCTGCTTGTGGCGCTCTGTGAGAGGATGCTGCCCGACTACTACAACACTAGGGTTGTAGGTCAGTATGCACATGTGCTTCTGTATTTTAGGGTGTTCGATTGTTGTTGTTGTTGTTGTTTGTTTAACAACCTCTTTTTTTTGTTTTTACCCAGGAGCTTTAGTCGATCAGGGGGTCTTCGAGGAGCTCGCCCGCGAGTACGTTCCTCAGCTGTACGACTGCATGCAGGACCTCGGGGTCATCTCCACTATCTCGCTCTCCTGGTTCCTCACCCTCTTCCTGTCGGTTATGCCGTTCGAGAGCGCAGTAGTGGTGGTGGACTGCTTCTTCTACGACGGCATCAAGGTCATCTTTCAGCTGGCACTCTCCGTGCTGCATGCCAATATCCACCAGCTGCTGGGCTGCAAGGATGACGGAGAGGCCATGACTGTACTGGGCAGGTGAGGAAAGGCAAAGGGGACAAAATTTCTGGATTCTGAATAATTAGGGTGTGCTTTTATCGTTCTTCATTTTTATCCCTCAAGCCTGAAAGGTGTCTTGATATTTTTGGTAAATCATTTGTGTATTGTAGATACTTGGACAGTGTGACCAATAAGGACAGCCCCCTCCCTCCCATCCCCCACCTGCACTCCTTACTGACAGACAACGGAGAACCACATCCAGAGGTCGACATCTTCAAACTGGTCCGCAGCTCTTACGAGGTATTTAACCTGGATGATAATTACGTTGTAAACCTTTGTTCTCCTCTGTGAAATCTGCCATTTATTAAGTGCCTCCTAATGGAGTTTTGTCATCCATTTTGTTTCTCAAGGGAGCTATAATGTTCCAGCTTTCAATAAAATGCAATATGTTTCCAGTTTATATGATATGAACTTAAATTAAATTGAATGTGTCTCACTGAGAGGCCCAGAAGTTTCCTCACAATCACCCAACTGTCTTCAGCCGTCCTTGATGTTTCTGCTGCTGTGTTGACCTGTATTTCTCTCCGTTTCTCCTTCTCTTTTGGTCAGAAATTTGGTTCAATCCGTGCAGATGTGATTGAACAGATGCGTTTCAAACAGAGACTGAGGGTTATCCAAACCATTGAAGATACAACTAAACGCAATGTGGTAAGGACCCCCTGACTTATGAATACTGGAATTAGACAAAGTGTACAGTCATTGTATTGTATTTGCCTCGACCGTTCACATTTATGTTTGAAGTGACCTATATCGGGCATCAGTCTGTTTATGGTGTGACCGGATCTCTGCTCTGAAACACATCACACAGCTGCTGACCGTCCACTCTCCTCCCAGTGAAGGAGTGTAGCATGAGTGTATGATAGAATTATAGGTTGTGTAATAAAGATGAACACAGCTTCCAGGTCTGAAAAGTTTCTTAAACCTGAATCTTTTCTTGTTTTCGGCAGGCGGCAACTTCAGTGGTTGCAAAAAGAAAGCCGTCTCTATAGAAGTCAATGGAAAATGAGCCTACTTCTTACTTGATTTATTACCTCAGTAAACATTTTCCAATTACTTTATGGTCTTAATCGCTAATTTCAAGTCTTCTTCAATACAGCATGATGTTCATTTTGTAAATTGTGGTCCCACTTAGAGAAAAATAGACTATAAAGCAGGGGACGCTTTAGGGCGTGTCTACCTTGTGATTGACAGGTCACCGTGCTAGTGACAGGAAAGAGGTTTAGCGATACATTAACACGGTACTGTGTGCATTAAAATAGACGTTAACTTGTTTTTGTTTGTTGTCTGTGTTAAAGTCTTAGGACTTCACATCCTAACCGACATCCTTGTCATTATTAGATGCTCTCTGGCTTCACGTTATTCTCTTTCTTCTATTGTTACTGAATGGAGTTTTTTTTATTATATTTCAGGTCAGGACTATTGTAACAGAGACTGCCTTCAGTATTGACGAGCTGGAGGAGCTCTACGTGCTCTTCAAGGTGAGCTACATCTAACATATTCACGTTGTGGGACTCCCTCTCACTGTTCTGCCACCATGCTAAAGGTGAAGAATAGACAGAAAAACACAGTCATTTGTTCTATTTTCCTTGAGCTTTTCTTGTAGTGCAGGTCTGTGAATAAAACATGTTGAAGATATAATTTTCCACTTTAGTCATCATTCATAATATTTCAGATTATTCCAGAGGGAAATTGTTTTCTAAACATACTGCCAAAGTGTGCGTGGTAGGCTATTTCTCCAACATGCCAGAATGCAACTATGCTAATGGTTATTGTTTAGTCCGCATTTATCTTTAAAATTGGCCTCTTCAAACTGAGTAATAACTAGCTCTATCTATGTCATTGGCGTGCCTGATATTTTAGAGTTCTCTTCTTCTCTTCAGGCGGAGCACCTGACCAGCTGTTATTGGGGCGGCAGCAGCAACCCCACAGAGCGCCACGACCCCAGCCTGCCCTACCTGGAGCAGTACCGCATCGACGTGGAGCAGTTCAAAGGCCTATTCAACCTGCTGTTCCCCTGGGCCAACGGAGTCCACTCGGATCCCCTAGCTCTGCGTTTCTTCCGTCTCCTTGACCAAAACGGGGACGCCCTCATCAATTTTCGGGAGTTCATCAATGGCCTAGGTATGTAGAGTGAGTTTGTGTGTGATTGGAAATCTTTGGAATAAATAGTCTGTAACAAAGTTTGACAAATAGATGTGTTACACTGTCATGACTCTTATTTAAGGTGGTATTGCATCCAAGATGGTGTGTCACATTCGGAGCAGTTCAGATGTGTCTGATCTCTAAAGCTTGCTGGTGTGTTTTAGGTGTTCTGTGTCACGGGGACCTCACTGAGAAGCTGAAGCTCCTCTACAAGATGCACGTCATACCTGGTAAGTGTGCATTGATGCAGTTCAGTGATCCTGGAAAGTCGTCTTTAGGACACCGATGAAAATATTTCATTTCAGTGGAGCAGGATTATTAGCTGTGGAGAAAAGAGGAGTCTCAGTGGAAAATGTTGAGCTCTTTGTCTCACGTCACTGGGCAAATCACTTTCTCGGGATTACCTTTTGTCAGCATGCTTTTATTTTCCAATGAGATAACTGGCAGAAAATAAAACATTTAAACTACTCACTGTAGGTTTGAAGTGGATTAACATGTTGATAAACAGATGAGAATGGTTCACGTTTTCACAAGTTCAATTTTCTTTGCCTCCAGAAATCCCTCATGAACCAGAAGAGCCCGACTCTGCCTTTGAGGCCACTCAGTACTTCTTTGAAGACATCACTCCAGAAACGTCTGTTGGTAAGTAGATCAGATCAACTGTTTTTGGGATCAGATTTTGAAATCAGAGATACACCAATTTTTCTGACCACCTTCTCAACATTTATATACCCCCCCCCCCCCCAAACTTTATGACCTCAAGGCAAAATAATAAAAAAATCTGAGAGATTACAGATGAAAAAAAAAAGAACTACAAAGATGGGTAAATGAATAAAACAATACTGTATATGAAAAAAAAAATAGAATAAAAGCTCTGAACCAAATTCATAGTAAAGAAAAAGTACATGCACTTCTAAAAAAACAAGCTAAAAAAAGCAGGAGAGATTTCCCCTGAGTCATTTGTTGGGCTGTTTTTCCGGACTCGGTTGGTATTTACAATATAAAGGACTTGAGATTGCAATCATAATATTTGCATGAGTGAGATCACTTTTGTGGTTAGAGGCACGTCATGCGATTTGCTGCCGAGAAGTGTGGTTTCATTAACCCTGAGGCCACAGACATCACGTGCAGATGGCATTGTGCACACTGACAGTGATGAAAACAAATGTGTACACAAGTAAATTATGCCGACACATGCCTGCAGGAGAATCCGGTGTTGAATATGCATGAGAGAGGAACTGCCTCAAACACCTTTTCTGATCTGAAAGCTGTTGTTTGAACAATTAAACTTTCAGTAGTCTATGACGTTGTACTGTTTAACTACACGCTGTCCTGGGTGAAGAGAAGTAGAGCAGGACTCTGATACAATATGCTTGTCTTCCAAATATAGATGATGCTGCTCATAGATGGATGCTGAAAATTCAGTCCAACAAATGGATTTTGTTTTAAATATTATTTTTTATTGACATGTTTGATACAAACCATACAAAATTAGACATTCAAAATCTGACAAAACATAAACACATGCACACACACGAGGAGGGATAAAAGTGGGACCAGTTCATCTTAACCAGATGTCAAGGACACAAAAACTCACAACAATGCATATCATCTACATATGACTGATAGATGCAATCCCTTGGGAATAGAAATAGACCATACATAGAACAAAACAAAGAGAAACAACAAAATCAGTATGTAAATATACTGTAAAAACAGTCAATTTGCATCCAGTAACTGCAAAAAGGGAACCCATTTATTTGGACATTTGGATACATTTTTTGTTTGTTTTTTTGTTGCTAAAACCATGCCCATCTATAGAGCTGTTGGTGTGGAGGGAGGAGTCCTCTGAGCATCCAAAGAGACTCAAGTCTCTGTCAGGAGAGAGAGTCCTATGATTTTAAAAAAAGGCAAATATTTTTTACTACAATGGATGGACAATGAGTGGATAGTTCCAGAGTAAATGCAACAATGTTCCATCATTTGATTTACATTTGTCACAAATTGGAGACACAGAGGGGTAAAATGTATGTAACATGACCTTTTAGAATAATGAACAGTGAATCATGGTGAACTTTCATTAACCTTGAACAACTACGACTAGTCCTCCATACTTTATCAGGCAACAACTATGGAAGTGGATCATCTAATTGAACAAATGTTGAGGTTTGATCCTCTTTCCTCAGGTCACGACTCAAAGTGCAGAAGTGAACGGGATGACGGCTTTGTCAGAGTTACATTTAAGACTGAAAAAGGTAAGAAGCATATTAAAAATGAATATAAAGGCCTGAATGAATGTATGTAACACAACACAGTACATAGTGCCATTTGTTTAAAATGAGCGACAGACTGTTTAGTCTCATTCAAATGTAAATCCACCAAAGTGTGAAATTACCTTTTAGGAACCGAACACAATTGATCCTGTTTGGAAAGTCATGCATTTAGTTTCCTCCAGTATGTCTGAAACATGTGATGAGAGGATTTATCTACGATGCAGCAACAGAAATTAGGTTCAGCTCTATGCTTATAACAAAGTCTTTAATGGCAATACAGCAACAAGTAATTCAATTTTATTTATAGTGCCAAATCATAACAAAAGTTATCTCAGGACACTGTACAGACTAGGTATAGACCACACTCTATGACTTATTTATGATTAACATAGACCCAACAGCAGACATTACCCGTGTTTCCGTTCACTCTTTTTAATGTGGATTTTAAAGTATCATGTAAGAAAATCTGTATTGAAACACGGAAATTTGATAAAACTTTTTCAGTTGCACGAAAAATGTTTATGCTCGCTTGAGGAAGATTTTGCTTTTGTCGAAAAAGACTTGATGTGCTGAATGGGATATGGAAATGCTTTTCATGACTGATCAGCAGTTGCCAAATAAATGAACAAATGACTTGACCAACTAAACCAAATTCCTGAAGACCTCATTATTTGTCAATCATGCAAGGGTTAGATGGCTCAGGCGACTTTTGTTTCCAGAGCGTGACCGATGAGTTCTTTGACTCTGTTTTACAGATGTGTGTAGCTGAGAGTGCCAAGTTCTGATAAGACGCTGTAGCCTCGTTTATTCACTTCAAACCAGTTGAGAGAAACATAATTTATTCATATTTCTTTTTTGCAACATTTCAAAAGTTTGCTTAAAATTCACTTGACAGTTGAACGGAAACACAGCTACTGGTAGCATCTTTATGTTTAAGAAAAATCTCTCTCTGTAGATAGATAGATAGATAGATAGATAGATAGATAGATGAATAGATATGAGTTAATAAGACATTTGTTGTTTATCTTACAGTGAAGAAACTGAACACTCCTGAATATCGCCATTACCTGAAACTGTGGAACCAGGAGACAAAACCTAAACTAGAAAACACAAAAGACCTTCCCAAGCTGAATCAGGTAAGACCTCACCCTCTGTATCGGTTGTCATATACAGTAAGTGCATAAGAAACTCAGTAGTAACTGACCTCTTGTGTTTTTTCCCTCCAGAGCCAGTTTATCGAGCTTTGCAAGACCCTCTACAGCATGTTCAGTGAGGATGTTGCAGAACAGGAGCTCTATCACGCCACAGCGACAGTCACCAGTCTGCTGCTGGAAATGGGAGAGGTTGGGAAGCTCTTCTCCTCCTCTGGCAGGAGGGACCACACCATGGAGGGTAAATCAGAGGCGAGCATGCACACAAGAGATGCGGCAGGCCCCAAATCCAGCACGGAGGCCCTGTTCCAGCAGCGGGGCCAGGGAGATGGCTTCGCACCTGCAGGTCTGGAGAACACGCCAAGCCCCTGTGAGGAGGGGAAGGGGGACGAAGGGAGCGAGCACCTGCCACCAATGCAAGACATCAAGCTGGAGGACTCGTCTCCCAAAGACACAGGCACATCATCCGCCATGCTTATCTCGGATGATGAAACCAAAGATGACACTTCAATGTCGTCTTACTCGGTGCTCAGCGCAGGCTCCCACGAGCTGGATGAGAAGCTGCAGTGCGAGGACATTGCAGACGACACAGTGCTGGTGCGCAGCGACAATGACACCGCCGGTGAAAGAAGTAACCGACCTCACGGCGGTGGACCCCACGACAGAGGGCTGCCTCACAGCACAAGCATCGATAAAGACTGGGCCATCACTTTTGAGCAGTTCCTAGCCTCTGTGCTCACCGAGCAGGCCCTGGTGCATTATTTTGAGAGGCCAATGGAGGTGGCGGCTCGCATAACTAACGCCAAGAATGTGCGTAAAGTCGGGCGCCCTCAACTGCTGTCGACAAGTGACTATGAGATCTCGCTATCTGGCTGAGATTTGACACACTGACTTTTTAAAAAGGGAAACGTGATTATCAGTCATTGTGTACAAATGTCTCTGAGTTTTAGAGGACAACGAAGGTCTGTGTATGTGTATCATAGTTGAATGAATGTGATCAAAAAAACTGCTCTTAGCGATGTATTTTACCAGATGTGAAAGACTTTTATTATAACAATCACTAGATCCTGTCAAACTAAGAGGGAACAGGACATTAATACTAAGCTTCGCTCAGATGAAATCAGTGTGTCCATGTAGTAGCTGTACTTTATAAGACATTATGCATAGGTGTTAATATCGTAATCTCTAGTACTATTAGGCTATGTATATGTAATAGTCCACAGATACAGTACATTTCTAAACTGGGATATTAATAGTCTACAGACGGTCGCTGAACACTATCTGGTCAAACTGTCCCTTCCTTACTTTACGATTCCATTCACAGTTAATCATGAGTCTCATCAAACAACAGTACGGACAAATACACAACATAGCTGTGAAAATTCAACGATTTAAGTGAATTTAATGTGTTATCGCATAATGTGTCACTTTGGCTGTCGATTGAAACTGTTTTCTTTTTCACACACACGCCTACGACTTCCTGAATATTCACTTCCCAGAATCATATAATTCCCAATGATTACACTAGAAAATGCTGTTGAATGAGAAGCCTGCACTTTCTTTACGTTTACCACATAATGTGATCCACTAATATATTATGGCCTTTTTGTGTTCTTTAACATGTTTTACCTTTATTTGCGCTGTACATTTTTTTAACATTGCTGTTTTCAATTTGTTTTAATGTGAATATGTTTTTTTTATTTTAAATGTCCAGGTGTTTTTACTCTGGATTCTGATGCATTGTGTAAAACTCATTAAAGTTACAGTATGATTGATTTAATGCTGCACAGTACAACGCCTCAAGCCTTTTTCATCAGATTTGAGTGCCACCTTTTAACCAAAAACAGTGTTACTGCCATCTGGTGGAAGATCAGTTATGCTACCATCATTCATTTACTAAAGTCGTGATTTTCTGCCATAAAATATGAATCACAGATGTAGAAATTTGTGATCAATTGTTGTTTTTGAACTAGTTTAACCTGTTATTTACAAAACATCAAATTGGTACTTTATTTCCTACTGCACTCACAGTTGTAAGTGAACTAAGTGCATTTTAAGGTACTTTACTTGACTATTTCATTTTTAATGTTATACTTAATATTTATACTTTACTAATTTCACTTCACTTGAAGGGAAACTACATTCATTTGACAGATTCAGATTTTATATACAGTATATGACATGATCAGTTTCCGAAATTTGATGTACAGTGGAGGAAGAAGTACTCGTACTAGTAAAAGTAGCAAGACCACAGTGATGAAATACGATACAAGTCCTGCGTTCATTGTTTATTAATGAAAGTGTAATAAGTGCAAAAGTGTAACCATCAAAATCTACTTAAAGTACCAACAATTAAAATACTCCTGCAGAACCACATATTACTGGATCATATTTTTATGTAATGACTTGCCTGGTTAAATAAGGGTCAAATTATTAAAAGAAAATGAGTTTTTTTTTTACTATAAATGGATAGCTTGTGAATTTCCCTCCAGGAAACCAATAAAGTTATATACTTATCTTAACCTATAATAATATATCATTACAACATATTTTTTCATTATATTTTTTTAAAAATCTGAATCTGTAAATTAACTTAAATTATAAATGCAGTGGATTAGAAGTATACAGTATTTAAAAAATGGAAATACTAAAGTACAGTGGGTGAGGAAAGTATTGAGACCCTCTTGAATTTTTCACTCTTTGTTGATTTGCAGCCATTGGCTAAAATCATTCATGTGAATTTTCCCTCATTAATGTACAACATCACCCCATTTTGACAGTTAAAGACAGAACTGTTGAATTTGTGGCAAAAAGAACAAAAAATAAAATATCACATGGCCATACCTGACCCTTTGCTGTGACACTCATATATGTTTAACTCAGGTGCTGTCCATTTCTTCTGATCAGCCTTGAGATGGTTCTACACCTTTATTGGAGTCCAGCTGTGTTTAATTAAATTGATTGGACTTGGATAAGGAAAGGCACACACCTGTGCATATATATAAGATCTTACAGCTCACATGTCAGAGCAAGTGGGTATCAGCTCAGAGACAGAATTGTAGCACAGATCAAATACAAAATAATTTCTGCTGCACTTCAGGTTCCTAAGAGCACTGTTGCCTCCATAATCCTTAAATGGATGAAGTTTAGGACGACCAGAACTTTTCCTGAAGCTGGCCATCTGACGAAACTGAGCAATGGGGGGAAGAAGAGCCTCGTTGAGAGAGGTAAAGAAGAACCCAAGGATCACTGTGGCTGAGCTCCAGAGATTCAGTGGGGAGATGGGAGAAAGTTCTAGAAAGTCAACAATCACTGCCGCTCTCCACCAATTGGGGCTTTATGGCAGAGTGGCTCCTTATTGCACGACACATGAAAGCCCACAGTTTCCCAAAAAAACACATGAAGGACTCCCAGACTATGAGACATAAGATTCTCTGGTCTGATGAGACCAAGATTGAACATTTTGGCTTTCATTTTTTAAGCGGTATGTGTGGAGAAAGCAGGCACCTCTGCCCAATACAATCCCAACAGGGCTCAGGACCTGAGAATGGGCCTGAGGTTTACCTTCCAACAAGACAATGACCCTAATCACACAGCTAAAATGACAAAGAAGTGGCTTAGGAACAACTATGTGACTGTTCTTGAATAGACAGAACCCTGACTTGAACCCAATTGTGCATCTCTAGAGAAACCTGAAAATGTCTGTCCATCAACGTTCACCATCCAACCTGACAGAACTGGAGAGGATCTGCAAGGAGGAATAGCAGGATCCCCAAATCCAGGTCGGAAACATTTGCTTCAACTCAATACTGGGCAAAGGGTCTGAATACTTATGGCCATGTGATATTTCAGTTTTTGTTCTTAAATACGTTTGCAAAAATTTCTAAATTTCTGTCAAAAAGGGCTGCTGTGTGTACATTACTGAGGGAAAGAAATAAACGTGAATGATACTTTCCGTACCCACTTTAATTCAAACTTGGGTTATTCACTTAGGTACAATACTTAAGTTAAATGCACTTCATTACTTTTCAACACTGGTTATAGATTAAAATATCCATTTACGTAGTTCAAATTGTCTCCACCTCGACCAGCTTCAACATTAAAATTCTGCTTACATGTTAATGTATTGGTAACTTAAATCATGATCACTTTTACTTTTGATCCTTTAAGTACATTTTACTGATCATTTTCCTGTATTTAAGTAATATGAATAATCTGTTTTACTTGTAACAGAGTATCTTTAGATTAAAACTCTTGTAGTGTTACTTTAACTGTAGTAAAGTACCTGAACACTTTTTTTCACCACAAATTGAGTAAAACTGGAGTATCAATACAGCGGCGTGATCGTTGTGAAAGCGCATTTATCTTTCCAAAGCGGCTGAATTAGTACATTTACGTTGTACGTCTACTCAACTATAGTTCACACTACTGTGCTACACCTCAGTGGGTTACAAGGCCTCCCTTGCTCTCTCCCTCTGCAGACCACACACTGGGGTTGTGGCTCAGGTTAACCAATCACAGCAGAGTGAGCTCACTTAAAACTGGACCTTCTGCAGGTTGAAAAGAGGCTTCCCCTCTGATGATTCATTTATCTGAAATCATGTGTTGGTGGACAGGATAGATGAAATATTACTTGTATCTTTCACAGATCTCACTTTTTGAAAATATAAAAAATCTCAAATAAAAGAAAAGGTCTATAGTTCGTTGCTGATTATACATCAATGAAGAGAAAGACTTGACAGTATGACGGGAAAATAAAATGCTTGAGAAGATTTTGATCTTCAATTGTGTGCTTTGGATCCTGTTTTTATACTTAAGGTGTTTTAATGAGAGTTATAGACCAATTTCCCAATTTGTTTGGTACACCTGGCTTCAGCTAACTTAGTCTAATAATAAATCCCACTTTTAAAGAAGGAAAGTGTTTTTTTAAACAGGTGTTGCTTGGACTATTCTTTGTGGTGCTGAGCTGAACTGTATTACACTAATAGTAGTTTCTAATATACAGTTTATCCTCATTGGTATACAGTAAATGGGGCGGGCAAATATTAGAAACACTTCCCAATATAATGTGATACAACTCAGCAGAGAAGTGCATCCTCCAAAGTGATCACACAGTTACATCAACATCTCTCTCAACAGTTTGAACAAACAAAGCTGAACATTATAACCTTCATGAAAGTATACGAGTTACTGAAGGACTGTTGTAGGAGACTGCATTGGTTTTAAGTTAGTTGTACGTAATAGACTGACAACTGAGTGTTGTGGGAATAAGGTCACATTTTCTTCCTTGTTTCTTCTTCCCAAAATCTGACTTTCGCATAATTCCCATGCTGTTTGAGAAGCTACGTAGGTTTAGGACGAGGTATTATGAAACCGGCCCCTTCACTGCCACACTGCTGAGGCCGAACACGCTGTGACGCAAAGGTCTTATCTGATCCAAAGTGAACTTCAGCCACTAGTTCACATCACTACTCTCCCCCTAAAGCTTTTTTCCCCCTTTTAAAAAAAAAAAAAGCAGGTGCCCTCTTTTACAAATACATGAAAAACATCTGTTTTTGAGAAATCTGGATGTGTTTTATAATTAATAAATGTGCAAATACTGAATGATACAATAACTACAACAGTGAAAAGGCAACGTGATGGAAAGTTATAGAGACTTTTTTTTTAGCCAATCAGCTCAGAGCACTTTCTCTGTTGTTCACATGTCTGTTCTGACACTGATAGTGTTTTATTATGACTGCTGTTATGTGCACAGAATCTTAGGTTAGGTCTAGTAAAGTAAATACTTAATATTAACAGATACAGCAGAGTAGGAAAATCTACTTACTGTACTGAATGTGAGTAGACATAGTGTTGATTATATTTCAAGTCAGTTTTATCTTTAGTGTCAAATCGTAACGAAAGTTAACTCCAGATATGATAGGATTTTTATTTATGATTTACAGAGAGCCAATAATTCCCCCATGAGCAACAGGGGCGACGAAACCCTTCCTTTCAAGAGGCATGAATGTCAGACAGACCTGGGGCTCATGGTGGGCGGCCATCTGTCTTGACCACTTGGGGGAGAAAGAAAGAGACCTAGAGATGCACAGCAACCACAATAATAACAGAAATATGACCGATAATGATTATGGCAGTGGATATACTAGAATAATACGAATAGTAAACAATAATAGCGGTAATAATAATGGAGACATGAGTAATTTAACAGTGGAAGTAGAATAGTATTAATAATTGCAGTAATGATAATAGAAAATATCTGAAGATAGATAAAATTTACAGATATCTGATAGTTTATAGAGACTTTTAGAAATTTACCACACTTTGGATGAAAGGATACTGAGTCAAAGAATGGGGGAAGTGAAATAGTTGTTTTTCTAAAATGTGCCTGCACTGTGGGGTAAATTGAACATTGACTTTCTGCGAGTTGGTGGACTTTGATTTGACCTGTGTGTACAGGAGTACACAGTAACGCCTCTCTGCGGATGTCATAAAAAAAAAGCCAGCCAGATAATGTATAAATACAGAGCTAAAGATGCATCTTTCCTTTCGGCGGAGTGGCACCCTTTATGGATTATAATCTGGCCAATCAAATCCCGCCCAGTGACAAACTACTGAGGATCAAAAGGAACTTTAAATTTTAAACAAACAATGTAAGTATGTTTTTCTAGTCTACACTTTGATTGGTGGCTCACAAAAGATTTACTAACGTATGATTCATATGTGAGGTTAATGTTTATATCATATTTTTTTTATGGTTATTTGTTCTGATCTGTGTTTGTGCATACCTGTAAACACAGTTTTAGGAAACATGGTGGGACTTAAGCCCTCAGATGTTCCCCCTCCACTGGGGGTGAAGATGGCGAGTGCTGGGGCTGCAGCCTGTGTCGCTGATCTTTTCACATTTCCTCTGGACACAGCCAAAGTCAGACTACAGGTATCTGTTCAGTGATGCAGACAAAGAAAGAAAGAAACATCTGTGTTCACATCCAGTATCATACAGCATGTTTTCGTCACATTTACTGCAATGGATCTGATATAATGATCTTCAGTTTCTGCTACATACTATTTTGAAACAGTGTGATGTTGGCTACTATTGACTGAGCAGCTTGACTCTGTCAGCTGCCCCCCCCCCCCCCCCCCCCCATCCCCCTAAATCAATTGCACTCAACAACACAGCATTAAATCTAAAATATTTCTGCTTTTGTTCTGTAAAACTGGTTTTAGCCTTGAGTACAATCTGTGACCCCAGATTCAGGGAGAGAAGAAGGGAGTGGAAGGGATCCGCTACAGAGGGGTGTTCGGGACAATCAGCACCATGATCCGAACAGAGGGGCCCAGGTCTCTGTACAACGGGCTGGTGGCGGGGCTGCAGAGACAAGTGTGCTTCGCCTCCATCAGAATCGGCCTCTATGACAACGTCAAGAGCTTCTACACTGGTGGCAAAGACAGTAAGTGGTTACTGTTGAAGTTCGTGCAGGGTGTCTTTTAATAATGCATTAAGAATAATCTATTCTAGTCACTATCCCTCAAAGTCCCACTGTTACAAACCAAAAGGCTTACATTAAAGATGAATATCAACTGCAGCTCCCAAAAGAGTATGTCTCAGAGGTCTTTACAATCCCCACAGCGTATCACATCCTCTGTTTTCAGACCTTAGATAAAGAAAATCTGTTTTCAACAAGATAAATTCCCTTTAAGAGAACTGTGGGGAAAAAGTGAGAAACCTGAGGAAGAGCAAAAGTGGAGGGATCCAGCACTGACAGGAGTACAATATAGAAAGACGTTACAGCAGTAGAATATCAATACTGGGATTCCAAGTAAATAAAGTACACAACATGTTTAAGTAAATAATAGGGGTAATAAGAGTTTAGGACAAAGTGTACTGTGTGAAGATCTGAGGGCAGTGACACTAAGGGTTTTAATTTAGACTCAGTTTAATTAAATAATTTAAATAATTTAAGTTGAATTAAGACAGTTTCATAGATGGCAGGTGTTTAAAAAATAAATATATATATATAGATATATATATACTGTGTATATATATAGATATATATATACTGTATATATACTCTCACACTCAAGGTTCATACGGCCTTTTAAGAGTAAAGTTCAAGCACTTTAAAGGTACCTAAATATTTCAAGAATCTCAAAGCTTTTATCATCATCTCAACTGTTTCTATAAATGCAGTTGTGAAACATAGTTGACAGAATTTATTTTTACTCACACTTTGTTTATATTAACAAAAAGGATCAAATGGCCGGATTAACCTCGAAAGAATAGCTACATGAGAAAAGTTTAATGCTCATGGCAACTCATTCAGTTCATCATTTAGGGTTTTTGAAAGGGTTAGTCTGCTCAGCGTCTGGTGTGAGACACGAGGAGACAGCAAACAAGTAAAACAGTTTGTTTCATTACAAAAATATTGGTTTACATGAGTGACTGTGTAGATGAGAAGTAGATTTATAATATATATATATATATATATATATATATATATATATATATATATATATATATATATTCTTAGTGATGCTTCTATGTTTGCTATCCACTTTGCGGTCGTAAAAAGGAAATTTACCCTTTGTGGGACTAATAAAGGAATATATTATTTCAATCCAAGCATATTCCTAACAGTAAAGGGTTAAAATTAACATTTTCCAAATTTTGTGTGAACCCATGCACATTTACTGTATATACACAGTAAAGCACAAGTACCTCAAAGTTATACTTTATTACAGTAATTGCAATTTATATTCCACCACTGGTTGTTCCTGTCTGTCCCTCTCCAGACCCTGGGATACTGGTACGTATCCTGGCTGGCTGCACTACAGGAGCCATGGCGGTGTCTTTTGCACAACCCACTGACGTGGTCAAGGTTCGATTCCAAGCTCAGGTGAACCTGGACGGTGTGGCTCGACGCTACACTGGCACCATGCAGGCCTACAAACACATCTTCCAGAATGAGGGCATACGTGGACTCTGGAAAGGTGCTGTTTAGGAGGCATGCTTCAAAAATAAGTGACTCCTTTGGGTCTCATCTGCCATGAAAATATGACGCATAACTAAAAGGTATTATTTTCTGTCTTTTTCAGGCACACTGCCCAACATCACAAGAAATGCGCTAGTTAACTGCACAGAGTTGGTTACATACGACCTGATCAAGGAGGCCATCCTTAGACACAACCTGCTGTCGGGTGAGTGAGAGCACACAATGCAACCCCAGAGAGACAGCTGATTGGATTAGAAACCTACACACCCTCTCACGCCTTCAGCAGCTGATAACGACACACATGCTGGTACAGAACACGGTGTATTGCCCCCTCACAGTGCTGTAAATACGGTAGTTAATACGACATCTATCTCAATCATTTATATTGCTTCATTTACAAGGTTATATAATCTGCTGACATGGGTTTCTATAATGCTCTTCCAGAACAAAGGCCTTCTGGTTACTCTCATTCATACTCTTTAGTTGTTGTGTTCACTATCTCTCTCTCCACAGACAATCTGCCTTGCCACTTTGTATCTGCGTTTGGTGCTGGCTTTGTCACCACGGTGATCGCTTCCCCAGTAGACGTGGTGAAAACCAGATACATGAATTCCCCACCGGGCCAGTACAAGAGTGCTATAAACTGCTCCTGGACCATGATGACTAAAGAGGGGCCGACAGCTTTCTATAAAGGGTGAGCTCCTCTCTGACTCCAGCACAACCTCATTTGTTTAATTTGTACTTGAGGTCATTCGCTAAAAATATCTTAAAGCAATGGTGATTTTATGAACCTATTTTAGTTTTTCATTTTCTTTCCCCCCCCCCTGAAGATTTGTGCCCTCATTTCTGAGGCTGGGATCGTGGAACGTTGTGATGTTTGTCTCATTTGAACAAATCAAGAGAGCCATGATGGTCACAAAGAAGAGGATTGAGGACAGAAATTGAGGTTTCAAGTTTCAAACTTTGACTGAAAAATCTGAACCACCACTGGGTTGAAACATCACTGAAGAAATACCAATTCACATTTTCGTCTCATGGTGACAAAGAAAATCCTTTGTTGAAAAAGGAATATTGGTGTGCAGTGTACCTTATATTTGACTTTATGTTGAACTGATACAGAAAAGAAACACAGTTCTAGCTTTATATTTATCATTTTTCTTAATAAACCCACTGTAAAATGTAATGGGTATAAATGGTGCGAACACTAGGTTGTGATAACTCGACTTTGGGAAGTTGAGCTTGCACTTTTAAGATCTGTTAATCTAAATCTGCCAATTGCAGGCAGATTGCAGGCAGCTTATAGCAGTGCACCTTTTAAATAATACTGCTGCCCATGATAACATGTCAAACAGGTTTATGTGAACTCTCAATTTATTTGACTTGTTTTAAAGACTCTGTGCTTGCTTATTAACTTGTGCTATCATTTCCACCACGCAAAACACATTTCAAAACATTAAAATGTGTATTTATTAACTGAGTCAGATGTGTTAATCATTACATACCTTCCTCAGAAGCAAACCACAGCATAAAAATAACAGGTAATAAAAATGCAGTTTTCAGACACACGAATGAAAAAGAAGGCAAACAACCACATCACCCATATTAGGGAACACAGGTGCCATCAACAGGGATACATTAAAACATGCACAAATTTAACCATGGTCTCTGGACATAAAAAAATATCACATTCCTGAGCGGGACAACTGTGAGAACACAAGTCTTGTTTACATAATACATCAAGACGGCTACAGATATGGTAGTTAATCACCATTTTTTTAATTACTGTAATTTCAATGGCAAAATTTGCTCACTGAAAATGCTTAAAATCCTCATAAGACAGACTTATCTCTACAGCCCTCTGCAGGAGCTCTCATTTCAACCTTAATGAAGGTTAATTAAGCTGGAATGGTCATTTTTGAGGTAAAGGATGTTACATTTGTGCTCCATTTTAAAACTCTAAACTTTGACTATAACAAGATGGACAAAGCCTAACTAATGAACCACAAAACCAAATATAAGATTAGTTTGTTTGAATATTTGAGCGACCAACCAGGTTCAGTCTGATTTTTCTGTAAATGTTCAGCAGTGCTGCTTGCCTTCCTCTCCTCGGTCGAACAACATCAGGGGCCATGGAGAGGTGAGGGGCTACTTCTGAATGTTAGTTTTAAGAACGCACAGTCAATGTGAGGGTAACATCAGGGGCCTGTAGATGTGTCTTTACTATGTTATGGAATTTTTCTCTGTACTGATTGAACTCCATGATGCTTTCTGGTTCTTCTGCCACCCAGAATTTATCAAATTCATACGCCAGATAACCTAGAAGAGAAGAAACACGTATTTTAGAGAATACTTTATTAAAAAAAAAATTAGAACATTTAGTTTTGTATTGTTTGAACAGACAAAGAATCAGATCCCCCAGCTACGGCTGTCATTACAACGTGTTTTGGTGCTTGACCACATGAAAGTACAGGTGCACCCAAAATAGATAGATAGTGATCTGATTGGCCAAACCACCTCCAGAAATGCTCAGAGATGAATTGTAACCGCGTTGCTGTGTATATGAAAATAATTCCTTGTTAATCCGCATACAATAAGTACCAGCACTCGCCATTAACAGGCCCAGATGTGGGGGCCGCACAACTTTCAACCCAGACACGAAGAACATCATGCAGAAGAAAGAGAAAAGTCCAATTAGAGAAATACACTTTTTGTTTTGAAAGAATCACAGTTCAGCTAGTGTTGTATTTCAAATGGTAGACCCCAGCAACATGTCTATCCGTGTCCCCGGCGTGCGGCATTGGTTACATACAATTTGACATTTGGTTGCTTGAGCTGTACAGAGTGATTGGATCTCCATGTGGACACTGGATACACATGTCAATACCAAGTGTAACTGCCACTGAGGTCAGAGATGTTGACAAACAGAAAAATGATGTGATTTTCTTTTTTACTCACAGTATAGCTGATGAAAGTGCTGGACCTCAGGTGTGCCCAGTACTGTATTGTAGAAATGGGGTTTCAAAGCGCCACTCTTCAAGAGGCTGTAGGCCATCTCTGTCAAGTTGATCCCAACGATAGCGTATGAATACCTGAAATACACAAAATGAACATCACCTACATGCCAAAATCGAACGTGCACACAAAAGCTGACAGTGAATGATTTTTAGGAAGATAAAACTTTTGTGGAATAGCGACAGAAAATGTGTGGGTATTAATACTGAACATGTATGAATGAAAAGATGAATGAATTAATGTATGAATGTCTCTTACCCGAGTTTAGGATGGTTTGCATGAGACAACACCTGACGAGCCTCCTCTGTGTAGTTTTCACTGAAAAAACTGAAACAAACACATTTTAGTGTAATTATTGTTTACTGTGAAACAGTCCTACACTTAGCCTAAAATTGTAGCCAGCGCCAATTATAACCATTTAAAGAGAAACTCCACTGATGTACAAAATCATAGCCTGTTTAAAGGTCTTGAGGAGTACTACTGCATATGTGGAAAGCCTTTTGTACTTATATACTCTAATGATCTCATAAAGGCACAATTGTCCCCTGTTTGTCCACACGTTGCAGCCAAGGACTCTCACTCTTCAGTGTTTGATTATGGTCATAGCAATAACGGTTTCTTTTAATACCAATCAGGGGTTTGATTCAGAGGATGTACGGTTCTGCGTTCTCTCAATATTCAGCCCTGGCTTTTGTTTGTTTAAGTGGCGGATTATAGGCTAGTAGACAGCGCGGCATAAACACACATGCATGACTCTACACAGATAAATCATTAACAGGAAAATGTAAAGACTTACTGTATATGTGCCTGTTTGGTCGTTTTTTGGACACAGATCCTTTAAGGTCTGAAAAAGCAGCTCATGGCAAGGATTGTGTGCAAATCATCAAAACAAATCAAATAGGTGATAATTTGAATATGTATTCTTGCTACACAGTTTCAATGTCAATTATAGTGATATGTGTATATGTTATATTTTTCTCTGCAGTGTTACTTGGTTCTATATAGGGTACAAGTATGAAATCCAGCTGACTGTATTTCCAAATAAGTTTGGTCTGATGTATAAGCTTTCTACATCTGTGTCATGTCTCACTACGTCTTTATGTTTTGTTGTTTTTGTGTTTTATTGATTTTTGGTGCTTTGCAACAAAGTAGGGTGGGTAAGAATGCCCAGAGCATTTTACAAAAGATTCATATCAACATCCCATGTGAATGAAACTACGTAAGAAAGGTATTTCCATCATAGATAGATGTTGAGAAAGGACAGTAGATGGCACTGATATCGTCTGCGGTTCCTTATACCAGAGTTAATAAATGTCTCATTGTTATTAACGGAGGACTCACACAAGGTTGATTAGGCCCAGCATGCCCATTCCTCTGAAGTCAGTCTTGGGGTCATCTCCTTGGAATCCGATGTCTCCCCACTGTTTGGTTATCCTCGACTCCAGTTTGACTGTTGGCATCAACAGCTCCCACAGCTGAGAGTACAAACCATTCTTGAGTTACACATTTTAATTGCCACTCTACTGAGTTACAGATACAATGGTTGTGTGCATAACATTTTGGATTCATAATTTTATCGTGCCGTCTATCTCGATTAAGTTTCAGAAAACACACATGGTTTTTCCTTCTAAGGCCAGATAGTTGTTTTGATCTCGACATTTCCGACCGGACTTGAAGGCAGCTTCATTTCATGAAGAGACGAGAAAGAAAAGAGAAGGAGGGACTGAGCCTTGTGCTGCTTTTGTTGCAGTAAACCATCAGCTGTTACATAAATTCCCAGGCAGTTAAATGATTGTGTTTCTTTTTTTTTTCTTTCATTTATTTTGTGGCAGTGAAAGAGGCAGGGATGTTTACTGTTGACTGTCTGATCGCCATACATGATTGGCCACTGTTGTGTGATGTCGGCTAACACATATGAACAACTGGATCCAGACACAGGAACACACACCTTCAACAGCATGGCCTCATGCTCTTGGTTCTCTGAGTTAAAGACTTCCTTTCTCAAGTCTTCCACATATACATACAGGCTGCTGTTTCCTGTTATCTGTAGCAGACAGGTGTGCAGGCTTTCCTTGAACCTAAACAGGCAGAAATATTTAAAAAAAATAATGAATACATTGATTCAAAAATTAAACTTGCTCTTTACTTGATATGATTTGGAAATAAAATAATTGCTGGTGATAAGTGACCTCAACATTACACATAAGAAGTGACCTTACAGTGGATCTTTCTGGGGTTTGACATTCTTCTCTTTCATGATTTGATCCACACATTGCTCTAAATGCTCCTTGTTGGTTTCCAAAGCTCCTCTTAAAACCTACAGAGGAGGAAAAACACAGGGGAGGAAGAGGTAGTCACAGAAGTAATGACACAGTGAGTGACCAGACAGAATATTGGCACTGTGGCTGCTATATAATCTATGCTGCCAGCCTCAGTTTTAAAAAATACCTTTCAAAGCCAACCTCCTAAACAATGAAAGAGATGACAAAGCACTTCTGTTTCTATACTGAATGGACTGCTGATCAGAAAATGCTTAACTTGCTGTAAGTGAGTAGTCAATCCATCTAAGCTGAGCAAGTGTATTGAAAGATAAGGACCGATTAAGCTCACAGTATATGTTTTATTGGAGTTCACACAAACGACAGTCTAACAGATAAAGAATAGGTCGGTATTTAAGCAAGAGGCATTTCCTTTACACTTGGATCCTATTCTTTGACCTTGCTCAAATAGTAAAGACAGCAAGTACTGTTAGTGAAGCTTCTATCTCACAGTGAGACTACTGTCCAGATCTGCAAAACAGGATCACATTATCTCAATCGTGGCATCTTAATACTGGCTCCTTACACATGCTGTTTCTCTTCAAAGGCCTGAATGGTTGCTCATATATCTGAAATTCTGACCCTATTAAAAATGTAAAGAGCCTCAAGATCACCCAAAAACACTGCTTGCCGTGTAAAAGTCTTTGCATTTTGATTAAGTGATCTGATTTCATGACCCATTACTGTCCTACAGTATTTATATATTGTATATGCAGTGCATTAAATCTGTTGCCAGTTTTCAGGATTTATAGTCTGAAAAAAAGTCTATATCTGTGTACTTGTATTTTGTGAGGGTAACACATTTCTGTACATCTGCAACATAAAATAATAGAAATACTCAAATTGAAAACTATTCTTAAACTACAAATATTAAAGATAACCACAGGAAATTGCACAGGAACAAAGCTTGGTATCAGGAACAAAACCACCTCTATGACCTATAATCTACTACATTAACAAACTAGTCATTAATATTTTCTTACCTTGCTTTTTGATGACCGAAGAGAATATTCTACAACAGGACACAAAAGGCAGATTAATACACCGGAAAATTGTTTCTACTCAGTAGGAAAGGAAAAAAAAACAAACTCTGAATGATTTAATTCACCTGCTTTTGTTGTCCTTGTTGCCCCAGGCTTGTATCCAGAGCATATTCTCTGCAGCTCACATGTCCCTGTTGCCTGTCTGATGAACCACTTTAGCCAGTATCTCAGGAAGGAGGTGTAGACATACTGCCAGATATACCCCAGCATCTTCTACATACAACATGGACAGAGAACAGGCATGAAAGGCATCCGCAGCAATTACTTCTATTTTTATTCCAGGGTGCAAGAAGGCTATGGATTAGAAAACAACTTGGCAAATTAAAGGTCAACAATCAGGACATTTGTAATGTAATTCTTATTAGGAACACATTTCAGATATCTACAAACCCATTGTTACTCGTCATAATTTCAACTGAATTTATCCTAAATGAATTTATAAAATGTAATTACAGATAGGAGCGTGATTCGATTTAATGTTAAAACCGCCTGCCATTGGATCATGTTAAGGTGAAAGAAGCAGTTATAGGAACTGTGTCACCAGTCGGACCGTTTTGGGCTCAATTCTATCAAACTTTCTGTTTAACGTACAAATACAAGTTGTTGTAATGTTTTTTGTTAATTTTATGGTCTTAAACTAAAGTCTAACTATATATCTTTGTTATCATATATCGTTTTAACGGTCTAATTCATCTTTGTGTTTACAAGAGTCGTCCAAATGACGCTAACACCGGTGAATTAACCGTGTGCTACTCTCCGCCCTAGTCGGACACCCCGATCTACTCGCCGTAAACAGTTGGAGCTGCTGGTCGTCCACATTAGCATTGATGCTGTCACAACATCCAGGACCAAACATCAGTCCTTCGTAATGAAATAAGACGCTTTAAAAGCTCCAAAACATACTGCAAAGTCTTCTTAATTTCCATTTTTAATGTAAACCGCCACCTGAGCCGCTCAGGCTGAGCATCGCCCAAACGTTCCTACTGCTCTCTCTCATCGGGCTCACTTTATTTAACTAATTTGACAAGTAAATGCCCATGTACAAATATAAAACTTCACCTGTAGATTCTTATAAGTGTGTAAATTAATTCTACTTTCACTTCGTTGGCGATCACCCAGTAAAAGCACCACGAAAAGACCGGAAACTGCGGCAGACCAGATCCGTCCGGATAGGGCTAATATCAGCGAACGGTGTCCGGCTGGTGATACATTCCCTATAGATAGCGAACAGCCCAAACAATAACAGTGTGGTAGTTAGCATTAGCGCTATGCTCACTTCAGAAAAACGTGACTATTCACTTAAATGTTATGCTACAAAAGGTTCGGCGATTTAGGTGGCGCTTTTGGCAAGCAGTCTACCCACGTGTTAGCAGATGGGTAGCTAAGTCAATTCCGGTTTTTAATAAACTAACTGAGCTAACTAGCTTCAAAAGTCACAGTTGACAGTAAGCGGTTCAGACAACAGGTTGTATTCGCTGAACTGTTAATTAGCATTATGCGGAGCTAACAGCTAGATGAGGATGGGACGGAACCATTGGTGAATTTAATATTATTTACGACGAATAAGAAGCTGAAGTTTATCTTACCCTACTGTTACAGACACAAAGATAATCGCAAACTTGTCTTCTCTTCACAAGCTAGAGCCGTCTGGTGAGTTAGCAACGGTTCTCTTGACAACAGACTGGCTCTGATGCGTTCAGGACCGTCATTTTTATTTTACGTTTAAAACTTAGACTTCTCCTTAGTGATCCCTAGTATAAAAAATACACTATTAGATCAACAATAAACTCTTAAACTCTTAACTCAATAAATACAGAAAGTAAAACAATAAACGATAGACTCTTGGTTAAATATAGAAGGTAAAACAATAGACAGTTAACAATAAACTCTTAGTAAAATATTTATACAGTAGAGAAAAGAATACAAGAAAAGTAAAATTCACGGAAAATTAAATCAGATAAATTAAGTGTAGAGTAACGTATAGAGGATACATATAGATAAAGATGTATATGACTGTATGTGGCTTAGGTTTATACAGTGGAAACATTGCAAATGAGAAAAACGATGATACATCGCTTATTTTTAAGTAGAATTTAAAAAAAAAAAATCAAAAACCAACAAGTAGAAAAGCAAAAATGAAACAAAGAAAAAATAAATAAGAAAACATTTTTTAAATTGAAAATACATTTATTAAAAACATTAAATAGGGAGCACAACGTTACAGTTATGATGTTTTTTTTTTGCTTTTTGAAGAATTGATTGTCTTACTATTTGACATCATTTCTTTTTTTGAACACATTAAAATTAGGTTTTACTCTACATTTACATTTATGAATGTAGATCTTTGCAAATAATTTTATCAAATTGATAAAATGACCAGAGCATATTTGTCACATGCAAGTAGCCTACAAAACACGCACTTAGAAAATTTAAGAAATCTAATATGTACATTCTTGAGTTGTTTTTTTTTTGTATCGCTAATTTACATGACGTCTTTGAACACAGCACCCGCCGAGCCTTTCAGTGAGTCAACTCTGCTGCAGCGCCATCTACTGTCCAACCTCTCTACTGTACTGCATGGACTGTGCTACACTGCTGCAAAGAAACACACACATTCTCGTTCAAATGCTGTGTGTTTTGATTATTAGCTAGATAGTAGATCTAGATTCATTTAGTGTCTTCCCACTGACTCACCATGAATAAAATCTGTATTACAGACAAACAGAAACTATTCTTTTATTGAAATTAGAATCTGCAGGTAAGGTTTCAGCTAATAGAATCAATCAATGTAGTTTAATTTAACCACAAGATAATGCCAGATCCGCAATATGAATGTGTTAGATCTATTTGATAATGTCTATTTAAAAAAATAAACTAATAATTTGGCTTTAAGTCTTAATTTTTCCATACAGATTTCAGATAGAGGTTTACACTTGGTGTTGTCGTGTCTAGCCACACATCATTAAATTACATTCTTTCTTCCAAACAGGCTACACATACGCCCTCATCCTGAAGCAGAAATCGGACATTGCAGCAACGTATGTAGTCCATCCCGAGTTGCTCACCAATGGTGCACTCAACTGTAATTAAGTCGTGGTCTACCTCTCACCTAATCAGTCCCTCTGGGCTTTTAAAGGCAGTAGGTCGATCCTACACAATTAAAGCATTCCAAGAGGGGCTTCTGTCTCAGAAACAGGCTATATTTGAAAAAAATGGATCCCCAAAGTAAACGCATAGATTATAATAGGAGTTTAGCCTGAGTTGAACTAGGGAGTAGCCCGTTCTGCTCATATTAAAATCAGTTTTAACAGCACTGACAGACGTGACACGAAATATTTTCAATGCACCAATGGTTAAGTAAAAAAATAATCAAAATGTTTAATTTAATAGAGGCTTTGAATGTTTTGCTGTTGCCTCTCTCCTGTCCTTTCAGAGGCGTGTGCTTCGGGAGGCCAGGTTTGGCAGAGATGACATGATTGACAGGACGAGAAAAGCAAAGCAGGGGATCCTTTGGTACAAGCAGGTACAGTATTTCTGACCAAACCAACAATTCCTACACATGAATGAGAAAATAGTTTGTTTGTCAGTGCCTAAAACAACCTACATAAAATGTTCTGATCCTGGACCCCTTACTGTTTTCTAAGTTGCTGTCACTCTGGTTATATCGGGCACTGTCAAGGAATAGGATCCAAATGCAGACAATTAAACAGACAGTTACAGGACAGTAATTTAATCACAAAATAGGGGTACACAATCTTACTGAATCATACGAAAGGCAGGGGTCAATTTCAATTTCCAATTTTATTCATAGTGCCAAATCAAATCTCGAGGCACTTTCAATATAGAGTAGGTCTATAGCACACTGTGATTTAGTCATGATTTACAGAGACCCGACATTTCCTCATAAGCAACAAGTTGCATGAGGCAATCTTGCGCACGGTGGCAATGAAAACCTTTCTTTTAACAGGCAGGAATGCTGTGAAAGACCAGGCTCTATGCTGGGAGAGACACCCAGAGATGTAGAGCAACCACAGAATTAACATTATATTGTGTGTGTGTGTGTGTGTGTGTGTGTGTGTGTGTGTGTGTGTGTGTGTGTGTGTGTGTGTGTGTGTGTGTGTGTGTGTGTGTGTGTGTGTGTGTGTGTGTGTGTGTGTGTGTGTGTGTGTATGTATGTGTGTGTGTGTGTGTGTGTGTGTGTGTGTGCGTGTGTGTGTGTGTGTGTGTGTGTGTGTGTGTGTGTGTTATAATACTACTACTACTACTACTACTAATAATAATAATAATAATAATAGTATATAACATATAAATAATAATAGTTATTGATATTAATAATAATTAAAGCAGTGGACTAGAATGATATGAATAGTAGCAATAATAGCAGTAATGATCATAGAAATATAAATAATAATATGAAAAGGAGGCATAGTGCAGGACCATGGCAGCAGACACAACCGCAATCCAAGGAAACCTGCAAGACGAGAAAGAACAAGGACACCGGGGAAGAAGTTAAGTTAGTAAAATGCATTAATGAGACATGACTGATGCAGAAGGAGAGAGAAGCTCAGAATATCACAGGAAGTCCCCCAGCAGACTAGACCTACAGCAACATAACTAAACCTGAGCCGACTATATGATTTATGAAGAGGAAAGTTTTAAGTCTGCTCTTAAACATGACCCTGGTGTCTGCCTCTCGAACAACAACTAGGAGTTGTATCCACAGGAGAGGAGCTTGGTGGCTGAATGCTCTGCCTCCCCGATATTATGAGCTCTTTAAAGTGAAATCCTGGCGTCAGGGTGTTTTTTCGGCAAATACACTCATCAAATAAGCCTTAGAGACAGTTTTTAACACTGATTGGCTCGAGGAAGCATAATGAAGGCATTAAAACAGCTTTTTTTAAGATGACAAGATGACTGCTCAAGATGACATCAAACCTCTGCAGTAGCATGATAAGAGTCCCTACACATTAAACGAAGCATCAATCCTTTTGGATTGCATTTGCTTATCGACTTGAATGGATTTTACTACGAGAGGAGCTGGTACCGGGGCCAGTAGGTAAGTCTTTCCAAACACTCTTTTAATAAACTCAGGGTTCACTAACTACATTGTTGGTGCTTAGTTTATAGGGATACTTATCATGCTACTGCAGATGTTTGGGGTTATTTTGAGCAATATTAGTGGTTAAAAAAAGCTGTTTAATGCGTTCACCATGCTGCCCCAAGCTAATCAGTGTTTTAGTCGCATTCGGCTGTTAAAGACTGTTAGCGACTCACTGGGATATCTTTGTTAATAGTTGTTACACAAAAAAAAATGTCTCAATGGCTTATTTGATGAGTATATTTGCCTTAAAAGACCATGGGATGATTTTACGCCCGAATTTCACTTTAAGATACGATGGAGCCTGACCATTAAGAGCTTTGTAGGTGAGTCAAAACCAGATTTATCTAAAGGGGTTGGAGAGAATCACCAGTCCATGAATCTGGATGAGGTTACAGGGTACAGGAGGCTTGAAATCAAATGGCTCAAAGCAACAAAGCAAACAATCTGACAGGGAATGAGTGGAAGTGAGCTGGTGTTGGGACTATTTATGCTGCCTCGTCGAAAATCTGCACAAACTGCTTTTATCAGTATCACAACATCTTCTTCTTTCATTTTGATTACAAACAGGTATGTGTACTGATAGAATATGGGGCGTATATTTTGATACTTAAAATGAAAAAAAAATGCTCAGATGTATGTACAGAACCTTAAAGCTAAAGTAGCACATCTCGATAGGAGCATATAGACAGAACACCTGTCATAGGGCTGAGGGGAAGTGGAAACGAGCTGGTGGATGACAGGCAGAGGATGGCAATGAATGGATTTTGGTGGGGATGTGGCTGGAGGGAGGGACAGGGAGGATGAGACGGCAGTGCACCTTGCCAATTTTACACAGGAAGTTGAGAAGTTTTAGTCGACATGAGTTATCCTTTGCCTGTGAGAACAGTTTGCCTCCTGGAGGAAGCTCTTCTACGTTTGAAAAATGACCTTGATGATGTTATCAAGACAGTCGCTTTAAAGAAAACAGGGTTGACTGCCGGCAAGAAACTAGCAGCATGTCAGAGAACTCTCAGTCAAACACACAGTGCACACCTGAAGAGAGCCAATAGTTTTCTCCAATGCGTACTGTGTGACAGAGAGAGATGTACTGGAATGACTGAGACCTCCCTCAGGTAAAACCACATCTATATTAAGGGATTCGTCCCACCCAGGCCACCAACACTTTGAGTTATTGCCCTCAGACAGACGTTTCAGGTCTCTAAATGCACTGACTAACAGGCATAAGAACAGTTTTTATCCAAAAGCTATAACAGTGCTTAACACCGCAAATACCTTTACCTATGATGGTACATGATGATCTTTGCTCAGGGTCTCTGCAATCTACTGTTTTTTGTTTTTGTCTCCATAAGCTGCTACGGTGTGCGTGTGTGTGTGTGCGTGCTGGTGTGTAAGCTTGTCGTTTTAAATGTGTCTTTTAAAGGTCTAGCCTATTCTTTTTGATGCTTTTAATGTTACATTATTTTCAGCACTTTAAGGTATTGTACTGTAAATATCGTTGTACTGGT
Organism: Echiichthys vipera; assembly: GCF_963691815.1. Taxonomy (NCBI): domain Eukaryota; kingdom Metazoa; phylum Chordata; class Actinopteri; order Perciformes; family Trachinidae; genus Echiichthys; species Echiichthys vipera. The sequence goes on from NC_139827.1 coordinate 11,694,233, forward strand.
ACAATGACAATAAAGACAATTCAATTCAATTATGCGAACATCCACAGTGAATTTTTATGCATTAAGGCTTCAAGACTGCACTGATAAAAACATATAAAGGCTTCTGATCTACAGTCAAACCTTTATAGATGTGACTATAATGATTTAAGTTCAAGGCTCTTCTGGATGTCGTTGACTAGTTATAAGGTTGACTCATGCGGCTTATAATACATTACAATTACCTATACTGACCTATTCACACCTCAACAATCAGCTCTGGTAAAGACTATGAGTCATCACATGTATAACTCTTGATAGTACTGATCTTCAAACAAGTGTTACCATTCCTTTTAATTGTCTTTTTATGATATAATAATATGTTGTTCCAGCTGTGGAGCTGCCGGTCTAGACACGCCACTGCCCACCTTTTAAAATAACACAGAAAGAAAATGCCCTGCTGAGGTGAAGCAGGAAATGTAGATTACTGGTCCACTGAAATGTATTTACAACATCTGGTAATGATTTAGTTTTAATGGGACTTATTTATTTAAACTTACATTTTTCATCAACTGACTCAGTGATGCTTATCTTATCTTCTTAGGTGTTTTCAAACAATTTGATTACATTTATCACTGCATCCTTTTTTTTCTCACATAACCGTTTTATAGCACCTGTTCTGTCACCAACAAAGGTACAATTCATTATATGTGGATCAGATATCACACACTGAAATAGCTGCAGGATACTTCACGACACCAAGCCTTACTGTAAATGTCCTGATGAGTGCAGTTTTGTTATGTAAAGGTACCTGCTTCTCCACAGAAACATAACCTGTCATTCCTCAATGCAACCCTTCAGACTACTAATGCCATTTCATAAATCCACTGTATATATGGATGATACAGAAACACGCAGAAAAATAAACGACATATGCCCTTAGAATATTACAGGCTGCCTTGCAGATAAATTATGCTGCCAGGATCTAAAAGTAATCAACCTCAAGTGCAAGTGACGCTCCTCGGGATGCCTGGGGCCGATACAGCACTGCCTCCATCCTCTCCCATCATTCATCCATTCAGCCTGCTCTGCTGCAAAACGTTGCCTTGCGCTTCAGTCCGGGATGGCGCACGCACACACACACACACACACACACACACACACACACACACACACACACACACACACACACACACACACACACACACACACACACACACACACACACACACACACACACACACACACACACACAAACACACACACACACACCATGAGAGGTCCCTTTTGTGAAAGGTTCACTTTTTTTCTTTACTAAAGCGTGAAGCAACGCTCATAAAGAGCTCAGAGGCGGCGTCCATCGGTTGGACCGCGGTGACTCATTGCGCACGACCAGTCAGTCAGTCAGTCAGTCAGGGGGCTTGAATTTTGCGCTTCGCCGTGGAGGATCGATGTGTTGTGGTGGAAGGCGTGGCTTGATGTCACCGCCACAGGACCGGTTTTCCATATTCATTTTAGTCTCATCTCACTGACACGGACGCGCGAACGGCACCCCAAGGAACGGGACATAAAGCGCCTCTCAAGGTAAGCCACCCTCCTCTTCTCATTATCCCGTGGTTTCCTTTGTGCCAGATGTTGCATTTGTCCGCAAGGTCAAATTATATCAGAAAATATAAGTGGCCTCTGTGGTGTTGGGGCGGGACAGGGGCTGCAAATGTACGCTACATTACATGACATGGATCTTAATGGGTCGTGTGCATCACTTTAATGTATGTAACGTTGTGCATGAATTCACATTCTGCACACACTCTTTCTGTTATTTCCGAACTGCTGCAGGAAAAAAAGGCCTTTTAATTGTTGAATATCTACTTGCAGACAGGATATGCTTCCCATAAATATTTGCACTTTGACAACAGACACGCAGATGCTGTGCAGAGCACACACAAATGGGCTACACCTGTCCATGACCCAAAACGGTAGCCTACTATTCTATGTTTTTAAGTCACACTTAAAGATATTAATCTTTCTGCTACATCAAGAGATATATTATTCTTTATTTTTTAATTACCTAGACATAAATATGACGAGATCTGTATAAAAATCTGTTATGTTTGCTGTGGAGACTTGTGATGATGCTTGTTGCTGTGAGAAAGGGGAATAAGTGAAATGAAAAGGCTGGGCTAAAGTTACTTTCATTCAGAGGAGCTGCACATTATGTGGAATGAATTATCAATAATGTCACTGAAATGGAAATGGCCAACTTGCTCCCTGTGGACCACTGAATTATCAATCGGTGGTTCTTCCCCGTCTTTGGATGAAGCCAATGGGCTGTTTTGTATGATTAAAGTCTCCATCACAGTGCAGATAATTTGTCTTAACTCCAAAGGATCAGATTCTTCGGACGTCTGTTGAATGCTGGCACATTACTCCTGGAATTGGCTCAGATGCTTTTACACTTAGGAGACCGACTGAGGTGGTCTGGAATGAAAAGATGCGTGACACAGAAGGTTAAATACTTCAAATTGTTACTGGATTGATTATGAGATTAAAGAGGATCCAAAGACACATTATTTTAGATTTTCAAACATTTTCTGTTTATATTCGACTAGACGTGGCGTAACAAACAAAAAAAAGCAGTTAAACCTAAGACGGGTAACTGTTCTCAGGCAACACTTTCAAGTGTGTTTGGTATCTTGTCGGCTTGTTTTCAGAGATGTGATTTAAGATGACAGTGTTCAGGCTCGCATATAATCCCCTCATATGAAATCAGAGAATCCTGGATTTACACAGTATATTTGCAGTGCTATAAAGTGTGCAATTTATTATAGAACAACATCACAGTTTCTTGCAGCATAAGAGGGGTTGACCAGCTTTCTTATACTCCTTATACTTTCATATGATTATTCTGGATCTTTATGATAACTTCAGACAAGATTTTTGTGATACTGCCAAGCACACACATAAATAAGGACTTTCTGAGCCAGATAGAACTGTTGGACCCAGTGAAACTCAGCTAAATGTGGAGCATCCACACGTCATAACCAAAAACATCCTGTCCTTGTCTGTAAGCACTTCCAGGCTACATATGTCAACGTCTTCACTTTGCTTACTTTACTCCAATGTTTGTTAACTTTGCTTTTCTTTAGTCTGACACAGCATTTCTGCATGCTCTTTAGGGATTGCCCCCAGTTTTTTCTCGTCTTATTTGAATAGTTGGATCAAGCAATTTGAATTTGAAATCGATTTTCCACTTTTCAAAGAAATCAAATATAAAGATGACAGGTTTCTTTAACTATTTAAGTTATTTTTCATCACAAGATGCTTTCACAGGGCATTGCAGAAAAGACAGAAAAATCTAAAGACATTTACTTTAATTATCAACAATCAATATCACGGTTCAAAGAAACAGCTTGTTTAAAAGACATAGTTGCAAACGCTCCACATTACTCTAATTACTGTTGTTATGATTAATTCGATCATTGGGCTTGGAGTCAATCTAAATTCAAAACAGTTGAATTAGGGAAAAAACGGGTCACTGATTGTTCTGGTGCTTTGCTTTTTTTCACACTGATTATTTAAATGCATGTTAATGTTCTTTTAAAGAAACTACCTAGAATGTGATTTACATAATGCTCATCTATGCCTGGACTACTGCATGTCTCTGGTCTGATTATTTTTGTCTTAATCGAGATTTGAAAGTCCCGTATTTTAAAAAGTGAGATTTCCATGTCTTTTTTTTTTTTTTTTTTAAATATAAAGCAGGTTGAATTGTTCTATAAATACAGTGATAGTATCAAAACACTCAATCAACAGAGAAATGCACACAGCCTGAATTCAGAAACTGTGCTGTTTCAGTGTTGTTACAGTCATTCCCCGGCTGCAATGAAGGTGCAGAGACACAGAATGCACAGATGCAGAAAACCCAGAAAAGCTGACCAATCAGACCAGACTGGGGTTTTTCAGTAGGGGGCCTTAAAGAGACAGGCGCTAAAACTGATCGTTTCAGGCAGAGAGTGAATACAGCTATATTCTGACAGACAGTGTGAGACATAAAGTGTTTGTGTTTTTTGAGCATTAAAGCATGTAAACATGTTCTAGTAGAAACCCCAAATACATGTATGAACCTGAAAATGAGAGTAATATGTCCCCTTAAAGTTGATGAAAAGTGAGGCTCAATCTCTATTTCTATTTTCCTCCTTTAGGGAATCACACAAAGTGACCGATATTAAACATCTGTTTCATCTTTGGATTACGACAATATTTAAAGACTGAAACAGTGAATCCGGCATGGGAACTAACCCAAAAAGGACGGTGACAGTCCAGATGGTGCCTCAGCTGGCTGTGGTGGACACGCTGGGTAATAAGGAGCCTAATGCCAACTGGCTAAAAGAGCCCAACCTCAAACTCTCTCAGCTTTGTCCAAAACCAACCCTTGCATCTCCTGACCTCAAACAAGAAAACTCATCTCTGACTGTTTCTCCCAATGACACCAACCCACACACCCCAAAAACAACTTCCAAGGGAGGTGAACCAGTTAGCAGCACTGTGTCAGACAAACCGGTACCAACTAATGGAAACCAGATGGAGTCAGAGCTTGTCACAGGCGGAAACCAACAGATACAAGACCTGTCTCCAACAAGCCAAGTTGTGGATGAGGCAGAAAGTAACAAAAGGGATTCTAACGCTAATATGAAAATGTTAAGCCCGGCTGATGGAAAGGATATCTGTAAGGCTGATGTATCGCCTGCTCTCTCAGCGTCAAAGATCGACATGCAGACCAATGACTGCAGAATTAAAGGGCCAGGTGCAGCAGAGGAGTGTGCAAAGCTGACATCCCCAGTCAAAGCCGCAGCACTAGAGGACAGTAATAAACATGTCTCTTCAAATAATAAAAATCTCAACAACGCCTGTGAATTAAGGAAAACAGAACCACAATACAATGATAAAGGGAACATTTTAGCTCTCCAAAACAAGGACTCAGCTGGTCCACAGAAATCGCAAGAGCCTGATCATATACAGAGCTGCTCACAAAGCTCTGTCAGTCTACAAGAGACTCCTAAACCTAAACATGGCATGGGAAGTGCTGCAGCTCCGCTTAGATCTGCTTCGCCTCCGTCTAAGAGCAAAGATGCAGAGACAGGGTTTACTAATAAGAATTCAAGTTCAATACATTCAGAGAAGGATTTGCCACAAGTAAAGAAACCACAAGTCTCCTCGGATAAACATCAGACGGTGTCTTCACAGAAGGACTCCTCCACTCTGCCCCAGGCTACACAAAACATGCCGGCAGATGGGCAGGAAGCCAAGGACTCCAGCCAGATTGACACAGCTGTCTTTGAAGGGCAGCACGGCAAGCTGTACAGGGAGGCTTCGACGATGACCTTATCCCCGTCATCCTCTCCAGTCAAGCGGTGTCATGATATGGAGGTTCAGGCGGTGGCGAACACGTGCAGTAAGGCTGTGGCCACAAGTCCGAGCCTGCTGCCTTTCACTGTGCCTCGCAGGCCGAGTGGTGGTGCAGTCCTCAGGGAGGCCACTCAGAGCCTGGCTGCAGTCTACCAGGTGGATGGGGCTGTGGGACTACATCAGATGAACATTAGTTCTCTTTCGGCCTCAACTGATCCGAGGTCAGAGAGACTCACTGTTGAGGCGGAGATGTGCCCCAACCAAAATACCGCTGTGGTTTTCCACTCAGAAACTTTCTCCCAGCAACAAGACAAAATGCTCGGAACAAAGCCAAAAGAGTCTGGTTCAGCTCTCTGTAACACCCAGCCAGTTTATCAAATCAACATTGAGCACAGCAACCCCAAGGAGCAAGGAAAGACGGGAAACTCCCTAAATAAAACAGGAGTTCAGAAATCTGCAGCAGAAACAGTCACTGCTGAATCTCCCGCTCTCAAATCAGGAACTCCCTCAGAGAGAGCCGGTGCTACCGAGTCTGGATCTACTGACAGTGACAGAGCTGCGTCGTCTCTGGCTGTTGTTACAACCAAGCCCAGTCAGGCCCCGCCAACAACAACAGCAACAAACATCAAATCAAAAGCTAAAAAAGCTGAAAGTCCTAAACACAAGGCCAAAGCTCAGAAGGAAAGAAAGTCAGGCAAACAGAAGATAGAACCGGAGACAAAGGAAGAAGAGGATGATGATAAGCAGAAAGAAAAGAGCATCCATGATGTCGTGTGGGATGAACAGGGGATGACTTGGGAGGTCTACGGAGCTTCTTGTGACCCAGAATCCCTTGGTTTTGCCATTCAGAGCCACTTGCAGTGCAAAATCAAGGAGCAAGAGAGGAAACTGATTGCCCGGACTTCATTCCGGAAGTCAGTCTCTGCTGTGGACTCACCCCAACAGGGCAAGAAGAACAAAAGAAGGCAGCAAAACATTTTCAGGTCAATGCTGCAAAATGTGAGACGGCCCAACTGCTGCTTGCGCCCCCCTCCATCCTCCGTCCTGGAGTAGCACCACACAGAGGTAGCCAATGTCAAACTCCTCCTATTTCCTAGAGGTCAAAACATTTGTCCTCCCCTCGTCATGAGTGCAATGCCAAGTGAAAGCATTAATGGGGCGGCGATCCCTGTAAGTAAGTGTACTGGAATGTTGTAGTATAAAGAGTCAAACTATTTGTGATGTTTGTGATCAAAGAAGGTAGGAAATATTAATATAAAATGAAGAACACAAGACTTATTTTCTAGAAATAGATATAATAAAAAGAGAGAAAACTTCTAACAGTTTTCATATAACAGAGGCAATTAAAGTGAAATGCATGTATATTAGTTACAATGGCAGTTGTGTGACGTAAGATGAAGTCCAGGCTTTCAAAGTAAAAGGCACTGATCACGGGGTAGACATATTACTTACTGTCAGAATATTTGTGCAAAAATATTAAACCAACATCTAATTGCATTCGCTGCATTTGGTATATGTTTTTGAGGTGTTTTTGGGGCCCTACATTTATAAGATTGCTGTATTTTCTTTTCATGCACATTTATTTTTAGTGAGTGATTATGTTGTGCAAAAAAGGGACTTGTATGCATACATGTGCTGTTTAATCTGTTCTTTTTTTCTATTAAATCAACAAAAACTAAGTTAAGCTTTACATATTCTTCATTTTTGACCTATAGCATCCCTGTTCTGTTGATTTTCTTAAAGTTTATTTGAACAATTAAACTTATAAAACGAAAACAAAACGCAAATAGTAAAAAGACAAGTCAAGCACGTCAATATTTAAAGGTAAGACAGCGTTTGTGTCTGTCTGAGCCAAATTCACATCAATGCAATCCACAGGAGATGTAAGAGAGTGACAGACTGCAGAGTAACAGGTAAATTAGGTCGTTGTCAAGCTGAAAGATACAATTTCTGATCTCTGATGAGGGCATGCTGTGTGTTGAGAGGTTAGCTAGCTAGCTTCTGATTTACAGAGAGATTAACGCCCCAATTGTGCATGTGGGCCTAAATAGAAATATTTTATAACCAACACAAGCTTTTAAATGAATCCACCAGTTAGCATTGTTTAGTTTTGTCTAGAGAGGAAACTTTTAAGTATTTAGTATGCATATCTTTGAAAATTGTTTCTTATAGGTCAGTGAGGGAGATCTGAGATCCAATCTGGGGGATACAAGAACAAGATGTACTGTTTTGGGCAATGTCCTGTGGTGTAAGTCTGAATCAAAGATAAGATTTTGAACATATTATTTTGAATAAGTGCAGAGTCATAGGAGAGAAAGCTTGAAAATTGGTTGTTTGCTGCCTAAGGCCTAAAACAGGCAGTTTTAGGTTTATCTCCACTGAACAGAAGGAACTGTCTATTGCCCATTGTGTATTGTGTTGTTTGTAAACACAACACTAAAACAGACCTTATCATATGCAGGACTGATAGCAGCAGATAGCAACACTTTCTAAAGAGTTGTTGCACTACAAATGTGCAGTATCCTATATCTTTTTCAGCGTTTAAAGGTTCAGCACACCCATACAGGTGTTTTTGTGCTTGATTATGTCACATTCATGTTGTAGTGGAGTTTTCGTAATTACAAGTGAAGACTGGGAAAATCAGTCTTTCCCTAAAGCTCTAAATAACTTTGTGCCGGAAAAAATAAACCAACATGGACGGCTCATGTCAGCCAAAGTCTATCTTAATTCAGTGTGAAACTTGCCACATTTAATGGATATAGTGTTATGAACCGTTCATCCGATGGAAACTTGGCAGGTGTTTTGCTGAGCTTCCCAGGAAGTGCAGTGTGTCTATGGGACATATAGTATTTATTAATAGTGATTCATGTACACAGTGCGTAGTGTATTGAGAGGGGACCCCTATTAACTGTTACGCCACTGTAATGCTGGCATGCTGAGTACAGCCTGCTCTCAGTCGCCAGCTACAGCACATTCAAGAACAGATGAAGAAAGGGAAACCAGAGATTAAATTGTATGGAAAAGATGTAACTTTCAGAATGAACACTTTAGATCCCGGAAATAGACTGATCCCAATTATCTAGTTGTTGTGTACATGATGTGCATACTCTAGCACTGTTCTCTAGCAGCTATGTAATGGTGTATTGCTCAGGAACCAAGGAAGCGCAGTGTCGAGTGTGAAGTTGTTTGGATGAGCGGCTCCCTTGATACCGCAGGCAAAGCCATCAGCCCATTCTGGACAGGCACGTTTTGAACGAGTGCTGCAGTTGTTTTGTCAATGCAGCTTTTCTAACCCTAAAACAACCACCTCTGTGATAATACAACTGCCTTAAAGTGTAATTCCGGCGCAAAATCATCCCATGGTCTTTTTCGGCACTGACATACATCAAGCAATCGAGAGAGTTTTTTTCGTATGACAACTGTTAACGGAGGAAACCGGGAAAGTCACTAACAGCCGGACGTGGCTAAAACTGATAAGCTCAGGGCAGTGTGGTGAAGGCATTAAAGCAGCTTTTTTAACCCCTAATACTGCTCAAAGTAACAGCAAACCTTACACATAAAACAAAGCACCAATGGGCTCCCTCCTTTTGGATTGCATTTGCTAATCAACTTGAATGGACTTTACTATGAGAGGAGCTGGTACCGATGCCAGTTGGTAAGTCTTTCAAAACACTCTTTTAAAAAAATTCCGAGTTCACTAACTAAGTTGTTGGTGCTTTGTTTTATGTGTAAGGACTCTTATCGTGCTACTGCAGAGGTTTGGTGTTATTTTGAGCAGTATTAGTGGTTAAAAAAAGCTGTTTTAATGCCTTCACCGTACTGCCCCGAGCTAATCCATGTTAGCCACGTCTCGCTGTAAGTGACTTTACCGGATTTCTCTTTTAGTAATTCCTAATCGATGTATGTAAGTGCGGAAAAAAGACCATGGGGTCTTTCTTGAACAGGTCTTTGCATACATGTTTGGAAAATGTTTGTGTTAGATTAAAATAACTGTCATATGTGGGATCTTATAGATTATTTTTGGATGGTTGTTTTGGCGTTTCACACTTAAGGCAGTGTGTTCCTTTTTTTTATACTGTTGTTGTTTTATACAGCAGATCAGTAGATGCATTTTGAAGCATGCAACGATGAGTCAATTAAATGATTAGACAATGAATTAATTAATTAGTCAACTGACAGAAAAATGAATCGGTAACTGTTTTGATAATCGTTTATTAACCATTTTTTATTAAGCAAACACAACAAACATTTGAATAGTTCCAGCTTCTCAAATGTGGCGATTGGTTGCCTTTCATTGTCTTATATGATAGCAAATTGAATATTTGGGGATTTTGGACGATTCTTTGCACAAAAAAGCTTGATGTTGTATAGAAAATAATGAATCGATTCATCAAAAAAAAAAAAAATCAGCATCTGCATCATTCAGTGTAATAACATGAAAATAACATTTTGATTTAATAACACTGTTTTCAAAAGGCTTTGCTTTGACTAAAACACCTCGTACTCAGAGGAATAGTTCCAGAAAACCATTCTTTGATGGGGAACAATTCCTTTCAGTGTCAATTTACTGTCCTGAACGGTGAAACGCTGATTTCAGGCGACTGCTGTTATTGTCTTAACAAGCATGTCACTTCCTGTTAAAATCAAGATGTGAATGCAGGGGGGGGGCTCTGCATTTGTCTTCGTCACAACCTGTAAAAAGCAATGCAGACTGAAGCGCCTAATCTTTAAGCGTTTTTATTTTATCCTCTAGGATCAGAGGACACACTTGTACTTATATCCATCTCATACCTGCTCAGATTAATGTAAGAACGAGCGGTGGAACAGTGATCTCCACGACCTCGTTACACACTCTTATTTAATACAACTTTTATCCTACAGAGCTGATGGAAGGGCGCCAAACTGACATCACTAATCTTTAGTCATATTAAATCAATTCAGCCTCAGGTAGATTATGTCTCTCTCTCTCCTCCTCCTCCTGTTCCAGTGGAGGTCAGTTTCTCCTTTAGACAACGACTCTGTCCATTTCTGAGGCCGGTCACCAGCTCACCATTCAGGTTCTTTCACCCTAGCTTTAATTAGCTAATGTTTCAATCTTTAATAACCTACTCTACTCATTGTGTCGTTATGCCTGGTTCCCTTTTGGAAGTGCGGATTAGATTCAGCCACAGGCGGTGGTTGCCACATAAAGAGGGATTTCAAAGGCAAGTTGATGGACCTATACCACCCACTGCTATAGTTACAGGAGGACAGCACTCTTTGTCTGTGTACTCTGTGGCCTCCATGGGTATTTTAATTAACACGTCTCGGGCACATAACTGCACTCTATTCTTCTAAAAGATAACCTGCAGTGGAAAATACGGTTGACCCAATGGTCTAAAGCACACGCTGCTACGGCCTTGCCCAGCTTTTGCTGCTGGCTCCAGCAGCGTATTTCCCATACAGGAATGGGATTGGTATTAATCTTTTCATCTAGCTCTCTGCAAAAAAGCAGATATTTCCCAAAATGTCAAATTATTCCTTTCATGCTTTCCTACCTATTCCCTGTTCTGTTCCTACAACAGTGGCCAACGTTAATCAAACAGGTTTGGTACTATTTTTCTTGTATTCATTTTCGTGGGTTAATACACATTAGTGAGTATTTACAGCAGCAAGCTGATGTATGTAGGATTGACTCAAAGTAAACTACTGTGCCCATGATGTTCATTATAATGAAGGAACATTTTTAATTGTTTCTGGACAACAATGGAGGTCCGTTGCCCAGAGGAATGAGAAATAGGATGAATTTCAGGCTTTTACTCTGGTTATTGGGATCATCGATTGCTTGGCTCCTCGTATTGCTGTTTGCAGTGTTGTTGGGGGGCGTGCCGGTTCTAAGCATGTGACTGTTCCTGGTCCTCAGCGAGACAGCTGCCAAGTGTGAAGTCGAGTGAATGAACGGTCCTTGAGATATGTTAAGGACAGTCATACATACTGTACACACACAGATTCATTCCTTTACAGTTAGATGATCCTGCTACAGCGCCATCTATTGGCCAAATAAGGTTAAATTCGCCATGGTTATGAATCATATCTATACATGGTCACAAAATATGGAAAAAATGTTCAGGTGATATGACGTGTTTTGTAATGTACGCCCCATCTGCAGCATTTGAGGGAACTTTGATGGCCGGCTAGAGAAAAACTATCAAAAATCTGAAAAAAAATACTTTTTCCAGCTTGGTCCAGAGGTGTTTTGTACCAAATTTGGCGATGATTGCTTAAAATTTGTAGCAGGGGTAGAGAAAAATCGGATTTGGATACAAGTCAATCTGGTGGGGAAATGGGAGTGGCTTATATGGATATATTCGTCTGGACCAAAGAATCCAGGAAAAAAGATATTTTTATTCTGAGACTTTATAGTGTTTCATGCTGCATGCAATCCGCATGTGGTGCGGGTTGCAATAATGTGCAATTGCGGCCTGGGCAACTGTGCTTGGAAGGAATGAGCGCAGAGCTGAGCACCTCCAAGATTATGTAACAACGCCGAGGGAGTTGTACAGGCAGCGATGCAATTCTTTGGTTAGCTACAGGACCTGGAGTTTCTATTGGCTGAGAGCATACATCCATGGCTGAGAGGTCCGTTCTTGGAGCTGTTTTGTCTGCATTAGTTTAAACGACCAGATGTCCGCAGGGACTGTTCCCGCTGTCCTCACCGTGCTGACTACAAGAAGCATGAAACCGCCATTTTGGTTCAAAGTTAGGAGCCAAAATGTAACCTTTGCTGTTATAGCGCAGCCATCTGGCCAAAATGCACCAAATTGACACAAAGCACATCACTGTGCCCCCAGCAACACACCCACCAAGTGTGAACTATATTGGATGGTTCTCAAGATATGCAAATTACACACACACGGAAAGACAGACAGACAGACAGACAGGTAAGTAGACACACACACACACACACACACACACAGATGCCTTGTGTTGTAGTTATATTTATTGAGAAAAGAAAAATATAGAGCATTTCCAGCTGTATCCTTCAGGCTGAAGGATACAGCTGGTATGCCATAAAACAAATAGAAATGTCTTCAAAAATGAAAATAAAAGTACAGCATGTACATTTCCCTTCACAGTTTTAGAGGTTACTTTGCATACAAACTGCCAGTCTAGTAATTGTCTGTTTTGTTTTGCCTCACTGATCCTAAAAGAAGTGATTATGCAGTGCTCCCCTGTAGCTCCACCATTAATACTCTTCATCTTATGTCTCTAGTATGTGAATATTGGTGATGTCATAATGAATTATTGCATAAAATAAGTGTTAAGAGTCATGTTTCCATTTGGTATTCAAATTAAATATATTGTATTAAAGCATATAACCTATTATAACCTCTAACACTGTGCTTTTACAAACCTTGGTGATTAAATGAATATTTCTGAAACATGACAGCAGTGACAGCTCAGCACTATTACCCAGCTTGAGAGCGAAATAATAATCTCTCAAGTGTTACCACTTAACAAAGAAACTCCCAGGCTGTGTTCGAAGCAGAAATTGGAGAGTGAAAGTGTGCGAGAGGCAGCGGGAGCCCCCTGTTACAGCCCAAGGGCCTCCCCTGACTCACTGAGATACTGAAACTAATGATGCGACGGCAGCACTCTGAGCGAGCAGGGGAACCATGGTGCAAGGCCTTAATGTAAATGTAATGTAACACTTGTTTTAGTGTGGTGTGAAACATTGACTGGATTTTGTTATTTTTTAACCCTTTAATGTCCTCAATAAGAAAAAAGCAATGGGAACATATTTTTTTATTTCCTTGTTGCGATAATAGTAACAGACCCCCCACTTTTGAAAACTATCAGTCTCTACAAAATGGTTGTTCATTTATGGTATATGTAAAACAGAAATAAAAGATAGAAACCATACTGTTATAATCCCAGTAATGTTTTTTTATTATATCAACATATATCCATTTGTTACCATGGAAGTACTAGAATCCTTTCTATGCATCACAGTACTTAGTGAACAATCTTACTGATATAATTTCATACTGATATAATTGTTTCAGTAAATATATAATGTATTAACATTACATCTATAAATATATATATATGCTATTACCAAGAGTAAATATCCATACTTTTTAAAATTTCGTACAATTGTTTATTTATATTGTGTTAGAATCACTACTTTTACCATAAAAAGATAATTCAACTCAATTCAATTTTGGGGGGCGTTATTTGATGTTTTGTGTGTGACTTATTAAGTTACATAAATAATAATATGCTACAAAGCGCTCACGTCTGCAGTGATTTTGTTTTTGTTACCAACTCCCTGATGGGGCGAACTGAAAAGGCAAACTATTTAAAGACACAGCAACATCTTGTGGATTTATTCAGCATAACATGCTTAAATCGAATGGTAGAAGTGGCTCAGTTAGGTTGAGTTAAGTTGAACGCATTTTTCATTAAGATACAGTGACTCAAAATGTGATTTACCAAACGGTTAAGCAGAACGTTAAAAAGGCTAAAAAGAGAAATGATGTATCCTGCTCCTATATAAAAGGTTGAGGCATTGTCAGATTTAATCTAACTGTTAAAAATATTCATGTGATCTTGAAATGAATCTGTGCATAAGCTAAAGTATTTGACTTGCGTCTTCCCTGAACCAAGTTCATGAGAGGCTGAGTTTATCTACAGATGGAGGATTATTAATAATCTACAGATCTTAATGCTGGAGGGTACTTGAGATACCAAATTAGGTTCTCTTGAGTGGAAGAGATTAGACACTATCTTTCCCTGACTCAGTCCTATTTGGATGTCACTGCAACATTTCATAATGTAAACACTCACCATGTAGTAATAGCATCCTTGGATTCTTGGGGGAATTCAGGGCAGCAGCAACATTCTTGAGCTATAATTGAAGTCCCACAGATAAGTTGCTGTCCTGGTATTGGGATTTGAGATCTGCTTGCAGTGACCCAGTTAGCTCCATAAACACGTGAGCTTCTTCAGCTCATATAGGAACCGTGCAGATGCTACCGTACATGGACAGAAGCCATTACAGATATCCACACCGTCATCAAGATAAAATCTATCCACCCGCAGATCATTTGTGGCAATATTAGATACATTTTTTATCTTGGGAGTGAGTGTTAATTACTATTTACGGATCATATTTTGAGATAATGAGGAGTGACTGCTGCTCATAAGTGTTTAAGCATTTCCTTCTGCACAACCCAGGCTTTAAAACTGCTCTGGAGATTCAGCGGCTGACTGGTGGAAGCTTTGTTTTATCCATTTTCAACCTTTTCTTGCGCTGTTTTTCACAATCATTTGTCATCTTCGGTGTTCTCTCTCACCCACTGTGCATCCACCCTTTCAACTCCCGACTCCCCTTTTTCTCTTCAAGCCTCCATTTCTCTGTGTCCCGGACACCTCTTTCTCTCTTTGATGATGATATCATAATGCAGCCAGTAACAGTGAAATGATTAAAGCTTCTGCTGACCTCCACTCTGCAGAAAGTTTCCCGTAAAATGGTCGGCTACTGCTCGTCTCCTTTTATTTATCCTCGTATTGTATCAACCACATAGCTGGAAGTGAGGCTTGTCCTCCTGATGGCCGCTCCATTCCCAGTGGAGTATGTGGCCTACATTTGTTTGTAGTGCAGCGTTTGGCTCTGTGAATTTTTTTTCTGCAGCGTACCCTTTTTAAACAGTTTTCTCTTTCTGTCTGTCTTTCCATCCTCTCTGTCTGTTTTCTCAAACATGCTGTACATGTATCTAGCATTTTAGAGCTCATCATTGATTGCTTACTATTCAACTCACAAGCGCATGCCCTTTATAACCTTTATAACAGAGCATACAGTACATTTGCACAAGATGCATGCCTGAAACAAAAAAGCACATACACACACATATACACAAAGGTCACCTTCCCTGGCTTCATTAGAGACTGCTTTATTATGGCTGACAGATGTGCCCATAAATCATAGGTCCCCTGGTGGAAGCGAGAAGATATGAAACAAACTGATAAAGAGATAAATAGAAAGACATACACACATATATCCATATACTGTAGCTATTGACAATGTCTTCAATAGGTTTCTGCCATCATACTGCAGTAAAAAAGATTTCCTCCGTCATCTTCGCTGTCTCCTTGGGCAGATAAGGAGTTTTTGTTACAACACTGCCTTTTGTCAGAGAGATAATGGGAGGAAAGTCCTTTATCTTTTGAGAAAAATAAAGTGTTAAAGGGGAAAGACAGACAGATTGCCACTTCAGATTCGAATATACCCAGAGTGAGTCTGATTAAACCCAATCACGCGTCTTTGTGTGGAGATTGAGATGAAGATCCTCCCTGTGAAACTCATTACCTCTGACCTGGGTAATTTCATTGCAACACTGGCTGTGTTACTTTGCATTGTCTGAAACACTGCGAAGGAAATTGATCCTCCCTTTTTTGGTTGGACAGGCAGAGAAATGTGTCTGTAAACGCAACACTCAGTGGTGGACATTACAGTTATGATTTAGTCTTGTTCATGAGCCTCGTTGCACTTCTTTTTTTTAAGTCCTTACACTGGTTAACAGTCAGTTTTTTGTATTAATTTGAAAACTCTTTCCTTTAATAACAATTGATGATGAATATAATGTAATAATGTACAATAGAGTGAGTTTCAGCTCCTTGTTTAGCTGTCTGGCCATAATCTGTGCTGTTTCTGTTCACTCTCACTACTCTCATAGTGCCGTGTTCGGACACAACATTCCAACATGATCTAATGGGAAGACGTATAACATTTTGTGTGTCATTTAACTCCCTGCTCCCATTCCAAAAGACTGAGTTTTTAAAATGTGGATAATGTTGTGAATTCAAACTAGTTGGTTCTGTTAAGGAAAAGATCATGGTTTGGCTTCAAATAAGTATGTTTGTTACATAAATTAAGTTGTAAATAAGTAAATTAAGTACTCGAACAGCGGTCTCCTAGGTAAAAGTTGTGTGTTTTTGTCGTGGATGTATTATTAGAACTGGATGCAGGACTGAAGTTTGCGCCGATCAATTCCAATGAGAAATGCTCGCCCGGTGCTTACGTGCTGGGCCACCGGGTTTACAGAAGTGTTTCTCCTGCGTCATGAGTTTCTCCTGCGTCATGAGTTCCTGCTCAGTTCAGACTTTAAATTGGGATATGGTCACAGGTTTTTAAAATACTTTTCTGGGCTCAAGGGCAGTTTTACAAATATAAAAAGTTCATGGGTGAAAAAAATCATAACAGAAAGAGTCACAATCAATCCGTGTCTGCAAGGCTGAACTGCGGGGCCGTTCAGTTCTAATAATACATCTGTGGTTTTTGTTTGACACATCCATCCACCCCGCTCTCCTATGCAGACTTTGTCCCTCTTTATACAATGTCACAATATAAGTCTAAATGCCATGAAACGACACACAGAAAGAAAAAAAATGCATGGTGATAAAGTCTAAATAAAAAACACCCTACACTCAGTAGCTGTTTGACTGACAAAGCCTTCTCCACACTGTCAAATTCACTGTCCAGGTTTAACTTCTGGGGGGTAAAATGATAAAACCATTATTCATTTATCATTGTATTGGCCAGAAGTAGTCCAATTCAAACCTTTAGTCTACAATTCTGCAATCAGCTTATAAAATACCCGCCATTTCTAAGTTTTACATTGAAAAATGTAAACCCTGGTTTGCTTCAACCCACAAATTCACAAAGGACATGACCTCAGTTTAACTATGGTCCTCACAATCTCTGGTCAAGGCCTCTTGCTGATTGAAATCTGTTGACTATCAATTATTTTCCCGCTGAGTGTTGATCTAATGAAAGAGCTATAAATAAAACATTCAGTCATCAGTTTTATAGATAATGAACTTGCTGTTTACAGTTGAGAAAACGCTGCTCAACTGTATTGAGGACACAGCACTTAAATTACAAACTGCAGTGTGATTAAAAAAAAATATATATATATTCTTCCTATTCTTCAGCACCCCGAAATGTCATCTTTAAACAAGGACCCATTTTGCCGTCTAAACTGTTTCTTGATTATAGATTTTTCCATTTATTTTCTATTTTAATCAGTCCTCCTAAAAGATATCCTGATAACCTTTTGGTTGGGACAGCACTTACATCAATACTCATTAACTTGCCATTATGATACTCTATGATGTATGGCTCTTCACATCCAGCCCTCTCAGGCTGACATGCTGCAATACCACAACTGATGGAGCTCAAGGTTCATCTGTGCTGTCAGAGTTCAGATAGTGCTGGTAATAAGCTGGTGAATTGTTGGACGAGGCACAGTGTGGTGCATCTCCCACTGCTGAGAGGAAAATGGACCTGGAGAAGGGTCATCGTCGGTCCAGGGGTATGAGCACCCTGGAAAAATGTCTGATATTTCTCTTCGTGGCCATGACCGGCGCCTGCATCGGCCTTGTTGTCATCTACTTCACTGAGAAAGCTGACTCTTCGACTCATGTAGAAGGTGAGTGTGTATGAAAACATGTTGTATTTGATTTCAATACCAACATGTATCTATCTCTCAAGCTCATTACTTACTTATAAGTGCATACACCTTCTCAAGTGAAAAAGTCAAGCCAATGCAGAAGTGCTTTAAACGTGCAGGCTTCCTAAGAGCCAGCAGGGGTTGATTGTATAGAAGTCAATGAGAAAAAATCAGAAAGCATCTTCCTATTGAGTTTAAGGTCTCAATCGCTAGCTTCAAGTCTTCTCTAATACTGCACAATGTCAAGTTTTAAAAGTATGGTCCCTTAGAGTATAGTAGACTTTGTTTTAGGGTGTGGCTACCTTGTTATTGACAAGTCAAGACGAGTCACCCATCTCCACCCTTATAGACTTGCAAATATTTGGTTTACCATCTCCAGGTAGCTATGAGCCAAAACAGAGGTGCATGGGTGTAGGCTCTTGTTGTAAGATTTACAAGGTTTAACTTTAGATTAAACCTTTTCAGCAGCAAATGTGAGGGCACGAACTTTGGCAGGAAAATCAGTTGGAGAAATACAACAGAGAAGTGCTCATTTAATGTGATGTAAAATTTGCGTTAGGATTGTCCCTAGCTGTTGTGAACAAAAATTAACGGGAAACACATTACATGACCCCTGGACTGTCCTGGTCCGTAGTAATAATACATCAGCAAGACATCAGTAGGGTTTACTGTAATACAATGCACCAAGTAGTATCTCCCTCTCCCCCTTCCCCTCATTGCTTTCCAATTCCTTTTTTTCACGTAATGAACCCATTATTTATGCTGGCCATATGCTGTAAAAAAAAGAAAAGAAAAAAGAAAAAGCTGCCTTCAGTGTTAAATGGCATTGTGCGAGCAGACACATTTCTGCAGCCTTGTTTTTTCTTTGGATATTGAAGTGGGATAATTGTTTTATGTTTGCATGGAAGGAGTAAAGGGGTGATATGAGTATCAGCCGAATCAATTTGCTTTTAGCATTACAAGTCATCAGTGTCTGCTGCACACCTGAATAGAGGTGACACACACGTGTTAGCAGAAAGGACATGCAATGAGGAG
Source organism: Echiichthys vipera (assembly GCF_963691815.1). NCBI lineage: Eukaryota > Metazoa > Chordata > Actinopteri > Perciformes > Trachinidae > Echiichthys > Echiichthys vipera. The sequence goes on from NC_139827.1 coordinate 11,713,144, forward strand.
TGAGGTCTCAGTTTGTGTTATTTCTTCATACACTATTTCAGTTTATACCTTCATGGGATGCATTAAAAAGATCATTGCCCCCAAAACAACACAGCTTGTTTCACACAGCGGAACAACGTGATTATGTTGACAATTATGTTCTGCATAATGACATAATATATTTCAGTTGTTTTAATGTTTTAAGCTGAGCTCCAGACTCCCAAACAGAAGCTGATCCAGTCACAAATGAGGCAATGTTGCTACTGTGGATGATGACAAACTGTATAATCAATGCTGTTATGCATCCAGATTTATTCTACATTTTGACTGCACTGACTGATACTATGAGGTGTTTTTTAGTCGGAATTTCATGCTAAACATCATTCTTCCTTAACCTGCAGTGTTGTTGTTGTTGTTGTTGGTGTAATAAATTGAATGAAATAATGTTTTGTCACGTCTCATGGCCCGGGATCAGCACCCTTTACTGTAAAATAGGATTTTTGTTTCTATAATTTACAAATACATAACACAGGAACAAGCATCCTCCCTTGTCATACATTTCCAGGGCCGGACTCAGGGTGTGGTGGTCCACAGGAGCTGTCAGGAGAGTCGGGCACCTTCACCAGCTTTAACTACCCCAATAGCTACGATAATGGAAAGAGCTGCACCTGGCACATCACTGTGGACCCTGACAAGGTGACATGGATCAGCATCACTGCTTCTTCAAACCTCAATCAGTAAACACTTTAAACCATTTCATGTGAGATCAAAAACAATTAAAATGAACTGCTGACTGACAAACTGAATTTAAATAGTTATCGATAAGAAAGGGGGCTTTATTGTGTAATGGTCCAAAATAATTTTCCTCTTGAAAAAATAAAAACATTTTCAACAGTGTCTTCTTTATGAGACACTTCTGATCAAAAACAATTCACCTATGTTTTTATTTTAGACAGGGTCTTTTATAGTGTTTTATAGTGTGTGCCTGGTATCTAATGTTTGTCTTATGTGAGGCCAAGCAGTGGAGGACAGCTGGGATGAATGCTGTGGCAGTGTCACAGACAGATGGCTGCCTTGTCATCTTCATTCTCCTCAGCTCTCCTCCCCACACCCACAGGAGGAAACTAAATCCTTGATTCTTCGTTCTTTGTTTGCATGGCTGCCTCCCAGCCTGCCTGATGCAGTGTGTCTCCATCTTCCTTTTGCTATCTTTAAACACACACCAATATGCATACAGAGGCACACACTTGCATGTGCATACCTATATGTATGCAGACCTGTGGCTGTCTCGCTTATCGACTTCTCAGATTTAAAAAAGATGGATGAAACACATTTGCATGTTTTTGTTGCAGGTGATTCAATTGTGGTTTGAGGAGTTTGCTTTGGAGGAAACCCAGCTCTGCACGTCAGACTCCGTCACACTGCGAGACTCCCTGGGAATCATTGGTAAAAAAACAAAACAAACAACTTGCATAAAGTCCACATAAAATAGATAGATAGATAGATGGATAGATAGATAGATAGATAGATAGATAGATAGATAGACAGATAGATAGATAGATAGATAGATAGATAGATAGATAGATAGATAGATAGATAGATAGATAGATAGATAGATAGATAGATGGACAGATAGATGGATAGATAGATAGATAGATAGATAGATAGATAGACAGATAGATAGATAGATAGATAGATAGATAGATAGATAGATGGATGGATAGATAGATAGATAGATAGATATCTGACAGTTAGACAGACACATAGACAATCCAGCTTTTTCAACTTGCAGTGGCAGCTTTGATGTCATGTCGCCCAGATCAGCCCATCCATCCATGGGTTGGCTCAGCTAGTGAGCCACACAGTCCTGCTGGTCCACTGCACACTGCTCTACTTATAAGACACACACCACTGGTTCACCCCCATTTTCTGTTCTCTTATTGTTATTTAGGGGGAATCAAACAGATTCAAATAAGGGGGGCACATTTGTAAATGAGAAAAATTACTCAAATTCAAAGTTACAGTGTGCACCAGGATATCAGGACTGACACTATTTTATCTGCAAATTCCATTAAAAACAAGAAGGAGCAAACTAAGTTTTTCGCATGTTGCATGCCCTGGTACTTTGCAAGAATAACTGTGACATATTTAATATGAATTGTAATAAAATAATGACAAACAACTTTATAGGAGCTGTACTAGAAACACTGAAAAAAAAACTGGGTTGGGATCCCCTCCACACGGCTCTCATAAAATACAGACGTTTTTTCACGAGCACATGCACTTAAGGTCGCATCGTCTACCACAACACTCAGAAACTCGGATCACAACACACACAGAGGGAGAGTGACTTTGATTTGATTTTTATTTATCTCGGATCAACATACTGTGACAAAAAAAAAACCCAGATAAAACCCAAACGGATAACTCAATTCTGATTAATTCCATCAAAGAAAAACAAAAAAGTATGCATTCGAGAAGGAGCAAGCTGAAGCATCGTGCTGATATATTCCTGCCCCTACTTATTATATTATTACAGAAGCAAAAATTCACTTCCCTCTCTGCTCAGGGTGCCATTATTCCACTATATCTTTACAAAGACAATAGTTGTTTGCTGCTATATTATGTTCTGAATAGTGTCTTTAAATATTCCAATATTAAATCAAATCAATTTGTAACTCCAAATAGTCTACAGCCTTGGATAGATGAGACAAAGGGCCCCCAGACACCCCACCTACATAGGAGCAAGACACCAAGCCTGAAAAAGACACACAACGTTTTGTCACTTTGTAGGTGTTTTGAGTCAGTTTGTGGACATTTTGAGTGTCTTTGTGGTCGTATGATTGAATTTACAACAAGAAATGGGAATAGTTTCTTCATAGAGAGGACAAACCAACAACCCATCACCTTCTTACTCTGATAGGGGGGCGCCAGGGTCGTGTCTAGATGGTAACCCAAGATGTGTGAAAGTCTCGTAAGATGGCTAAGGTTAGATGGTGAAGATTAGACATCAAAATATAAATACAATAATATAATATAAAATATAGACAGGAGCGAGTCTCGCAACAGTTTTTCCAAATCTGGGTTACCACCTAGACACCAGGAGTAGCCAATCAGATGACCTTCAAACTGAATTAAACAGCCTTGTGATCTTCCTGTGATATTCTGTTTTCATTGCCGAGGAATAAGCTGTGCAGAACTGTACTCTCTTTCTACATAATTCATGTGGTATTTGTAGGTAAATACTGTGGCTACACCAAACCGAGGCCGCTGGTGTCACTCACAAACTACCTGACGGTTTACTTCGACACCAATGACAGAAAGACAGACCAAGGATTCAAGGCTCATTACAAAGCTGTAGGTCCAGAGCTCTCACCAGGTAAGAAGACGGGGAAAAATCATTCCAGCAAGAAAATTGCCTTGGCTCTCACATAATGTTGGATGTCTGTCTTATAAGTATATGATTGACCTAGAGAGTAAATGTTATAGAAATGTGTGCTGGATGAAGAGGGGCATAGGAGATGGGAAATGAAAAAAGGGATGGGTAGGTGGAGCTGGAGCGTTGAATTACAACCTTGAGGTGTTTGTGGAGCTGAAGTGCCCTCCATCCCTGCTACCAGAAATAGCCGGAGCTGGTGGCTTTCTCCAAGGTGACCAGGGGGATCTGATGACCCCCAGCTTCCCAGAGAAGAACTATCCGAATGGAGCACTATACCAGGTGAGCAAGGAGACAGACACAACAACAGCAAATGGGACGGCTACATGCAACAATTTTTTTTCTTTTTTACATTTAAGGAAGCATGCTGACCTTTATCTGAGGAGGTTGTATAGTACATCATACTGCACTCTGCAACAGACTGGAAAAAAAATACTGAACTCAGAATAAACAAGACCTGGGTTATTTATTCTCTTTAACCAGTCAAATTATTTTGCTTCCCTTAAAGCTGTTTCTTTAAAAACAATTATTACATTATATTAATGATGACACGTCTACATATAGGTCAATCGTAGGGACTAGAACCCGACTAATTATTATCTTTTGGTCTATAAAATGTCAGAAAACGGTGAAAAATGTCTATCCTAGGTTCTCAAAGTCCAAGGTGATAAGATATATATAGATATAGATAGATATAAAAAGAAAAGCAGAAACTATCCATTTTTGAGAGGATGAAACATCATTTTCTACCATTTTTGCATTAAAAAATAACTTGAACAATTAAAGAAAATAATAATAATTATCAAAATAATTGGTGATTATTATTATTATTATTGTCTTCATGCTAAGCTAGGTTAAGCCAATCACCTCCTGGCTCCTGCTAATACACAGACATGAGCTGACATTGCTATTAGAATGTAGCCGCTTAAGAAAATGTGTTATTCTGACCTTTATAACTTGAATTTCAATAATTTCAATTGATTGAATTGTCAATTGATTTGAGAGGGGTTGCAGGTTGCAGTGTTGTGTTTTTAATTGAATAAAAAGGGCTACCTATTATATAAATATTAAATCTATGCACATTAAATCTACCAATCACAAAAGAAGAGTAGAGTTAGAGGTTTTCTTTTAGTTGAGTTGTGAATTGATTGCGCAAATGAACTGCAAATCAACAGAGGATGTCCTGAATATTAAACCATACTATATTACATTTACAGTAATTTAGTGTGTTAGCCTTTATTAGCATGTTGTTCTAAACAGACCTAAATAATTTAGATTAGCATCTCAAAGTAAATCCATTAGCTATGGATCTCAACACAGCCATCTTGACAGCATTTCTGGACTTGATCGGTGATTAATGCATCTAATTAAATCAGAGTCAATTTTAATGTCAGGCTTTGCATGCTGTGTTTGGACGTGGAGTCATATGGTGTCATTTGACTGTCATCATGATTTCATCTCGCTTTGCTTTAGCTGGACAGGCCACCACCTGTCCAAACAAGAGCAGAGTCAATGATAAAATGAGTTAAGAGTAAAAGTGTCAAAATGCAGCTTACGTTGCAAGCATGAAGGGAAACTTATTTGGGGATATCTGTCTATGCAGTAAATAATTGGTGTGTGTGTGTGTGTGTGTGTGTGTGTGTGTGTGTGTGTGTGTGTGTGTGTGTGTGTGTGTGTGTGTGTGTGTGTGTGTGTGTGTGTGTGTGCGCGTGTGTGTGTGTGTGTGTGTGTGTGCGTGTGTGTGTATTTGTACTTTATTTCTATGTTGGATTAGTGGAGAATCACGGTGCCTGAAGGAGAAAGGGTTCGACTGACATTTACTTCCTTTGACCTGGTCCCTGAGGTCTGCGGGGACTTTGTTCAGGTCTATGATGGCCACAAGGCCGGCTCTTCCTCATTCAGTAAGCATGACATTAAACCTGTTTCCAGTATGCTGTGAGGATTACAAAAGAAAATGTTTCTGAGAAAAATAAATGTGCTTTGTATGTATGAGATTAGCAGTGATTTTAAAATATACCAAAATATTTTCTCACACAGCACAGATTGTAATGTGAGTGAGTGATTATAATGCAAAGGGTTAGAGTTTCAGAACAGACCATGGCCTTTGTTCAACATTAGCAATGTCAACGCTGTGGGTCCATGAATAAAAGATTAGCTCAATTAAAAGTTTGAGTTCTGGAGTCTATTTTAAACTTAATGAATGTCTGTCTGCATAGATGAAATTGTTAAAGCAGCAATGATTAATTGCCAATCATCTCATTTAAATATTGGGGATGTTGCTGATGCATATTTATCCCTGTTTTTTTAAACACTTATATATATATATATACGTATAATCCTTCGAAGGTAAATTCTGTGGGGGGACGATGCCAAAGCCAGTGGAGTCCAGTAGCAACACAATGGTGGTCCGCTTCAAATCAGACAAGAGTTTGAATTCTAAAGGATTCAGAGCAACTTACACCAAGTCCAGCCTTCCACCTGTTACTTCCACCACAACAGCATCCACCGCTACAGCCACAGCCACAGCCACACCCAGACCCACACAAACCTCTCCAGCTCCCACATCTTCTGGTAAGTATTCGCTCCAGTGTTTATACCATCCATGGGCATCGGACTCTGGAATGGTATAAACACGGAAATAATAATATATAAATATTGACAAAAGCAGAAACCTCTGGAGATGAAAAACAATCGATCTCTACAGGAATAGACATGTAGTATATACAACGACAGAAAAAATGTTTTTAGGTCTCTAGCTAATTTCCACATTCAAGAGAACCGTGAAGGGGCTTAATTTTTATATAACCCACCTGTTTAAATTATATTAAAGCTTAAAGGTATGCAAAGTGTGTGCCGCTTTGAGGGACAGGTGGCTGCCGTCACAGGAGACTGTAGGCTTCATTCAGTTGTATCCATGCTCCACCTCTTTGACTATTTTTGCTGGGGTTTAGGCGGCGTCAAGAGCTTCACATTGGCTCTTGAGAAACATATGGGTTACATCACGGAGACTACATCCATATTTTATACCATTAGTTTGGTTCATTTAACTCTTTTTACCTAACCTACCCTTCTCTAGATGTCTCTAGTTTGATGTCAGTTGAAATATACAACATTGCATGTCTAAATTTCTCACTACCAAATAAAAGCATCAATATCGATGTTGCTGAACTATCTCACCATGTCAATTGTCCACCACAACCCTAACTTGTTTTAGTTGACTTCAGCGCTATTTATCTGACTACCAAATCGGTTATCTCTTGAAAGTTAATACTGATGCACGATAAACTATAATATCATTATCCATGTGCTCACATGATTTACGAGGGTTGTTGATACAACTTACATAACTGTTATGCCTCCCCGTGCAGTTTTCCCTGCAGCTCTAACCAAGTGACAGCCACCAAACAAGGATAAATGCAAGTAGCTCTTTGCGTAGGAGTGGGGAGATCCCCCTTGAGGTTTATCTGTTCATCACCGTACTAAAGCTATTTGCAAACAGACCGTTCTCCATTGGCCAATTAAGGTACATAACAAACCTGTTCATGGGGCAGTTTTGTTTCAAAGCGAGCTGGTCTTCATCAAATTGAAAATAAATGGAGAAGAGAATAAATTCTATAAACAGAAAACACAGCGTTTGTTGTCTGTTATTGTGCAGGAGGTGTTGGTCCAGAAATCCTTACAGGGCGTAAAGGAGTGATACAGTCCTTGGGTTTCCCAAATCCATACCCTGCTCATCTCCATAGCTCCTGGAAGATAACAGTGCCCAAAGGATTCCTGGTCAAACTGCAGATCACTGAAATGGCCATCACAGGAGAGACTGGACAATGCAAGGAGGACAAACTGATCATCTCAGATCTTTACAGCACATTAGGTGAGCCATAACTTTTACTCGTTTACATTAATTACACTGATTTTACACTGATGTTTTTGTTATTTTTATATTTATTCTTGTTCTACAAGTTTCCCATTCTGCATATCTGTGTACCTTTAACTTACTGCCTTGACTCCTTCATACATCTCAGAACATCTTAGAAAAGCTTTTTCGGCTATATGAGTATCATGTGAAGCCTGAGCAGCCACAATAGAGTAAAGATTAAAAACATGCTTAATTTGCCTCAGCTCCGAATATAACCACATTAAATATGAGAACTTTGACTATTACAGTATAGCAACTAAACCCCCTGCTGTAAAACTGTTGATTAGGATCTTCCGAGCAAAGAGCCCAGCAAACTATAAATTACCTCTCCTCATTATCCACTTCAGTGGCAGCAGTGAGGCTGATACAGCTTTATCTATTGCTGAGCTTTCAAGGACTAAAGCACTGAAGTACAAGCGCACGTAGATGCAGCATGGTGATGAGAGTGGTGCGCCCACTTATTTTAGGTCGTCAGTGTTTATAGCGTATACGAAGTGCAGAGATTAATTAAAAGCAGCTGAAGGTCTGTTTTGAAAACCTGAAGTCTGAAAAATCATTACCTTCAAAGATCATTGAAAACAGGGGTATGTATCCAATAAAAGAAGAACTAACACAGGATTTGTTTTGAAAATTGAAACTTAAATTCATAAGCAATGAAAAGCATCATAGCTCATGACACACTAGTGTCTTATTGTATGGTATGACCAGTAGCATATTGTGGCCAATGTTAGCTAAGGAGTTAATTGAGCTGCACAAATAAACAGCATCTTCCATTTAATAACATTAAATGTCTGCAAGAAACATAACGGCTTTATGCAATCTTTTGTGTTCACAGGTTCTTGGTGGAAAGAGTTATTTTCCACCTGATAATGTGTTGATGAAGTCACACTCACACACAGTAGTCACCTTCATTTAGTGTTTCAGCATCCCCATCCATCACACACTAACAACGCCCGACGCACTCAGCCTTACTAACACCCAATAGTGCTTACAGTATTTACCACTCTCCTCTTATCCATCTCTGAACCATCCCCCCAGTCCCAACTCTACTCTCTGCATTTACGTCCATCTTTTACCTCCATCCTTTCCCTCCCTCAGGCACACTCTGTGGCTACATCCGTCCCCCAGTGGTGGTCAGTGCCACTGATACAATGTCTGTCACCTTCCAGTCGGACAGTCGCCTCACAGACCGAGGATTCTCTGCCCGGTGGGAAGCTGTTTATCCTGAGGACATTGCAGGTACCGAGGACTGACACACACACGCACACACACACACACACACACACACACACACACACACACACACACACACACACACACACACACACACACACACACACACACACACACACACACACACACACACACACACACACACACACACACACACACACACACACACACACACACACACTCACACTCACACATGAGGCTCTAACTATAAACCATATCACTCCTCTGTCACATATTTACAAAAACAGCAAAGTCATTGTGTAAGCAGTGAGAAATCATAGGTCAGAGTACACTGTGAAGCATAAAAAGCAAGATTAAAACTCGTTTATCTTTTTTATCTTTTCTTTATCATGATTATTAGACAACAAAATGCCTTGAGACCTCACATGCAGATCATAAAGTAGTAAATATCAAGACTTATAAAGTAGCCATACAACGGAGTAGAATTTGTTGCAAGAAAAGCTCCTGCTTTCTACTTGAATAATAATGCATGATGATGCATGACAAAATACTTTGTGTATCAAAAATACTAATTATTAAATACTTTAATTATACATGCATTATCATGTAAGTGGCACTTGATCAAGGTGGATAGAGTTGGATAGTCTAATGCAGTGATACCTCAACTTATGGATCTGGATCTGCTTCTTGGCAAAGATGAGTAAAAGCCTTTATTTTGTTTGTTTATTAACCTCCTCCTGTCATTTTACAAAAGTGGACCCTGGGCAAAGCAAGTTGAGTATAAGTATAATTTAATATAAATATATGTATAATTATATCATATTGTATTGTCATATTGTATTAGTTGAGTATTTTGTATGTAAAGTATTTATCATAGAAAAAATAAAAAAGAAGAAGGAATACAAAGTTCAATATTTCCCTGCAATCTAAAGAAGAAACTTATAAATTACCATAAACACTATTGGTACTATCAGAAACTGTTATATTAAGTACAAGAGTACTTCAGTAAAGGTTCTAAGTTACTTCCCACCACTGCCCATGTTAATGCCCAGAAGTGCTTTCATTTGCTCTTTCCACAGGCAGATACTGAAGCTTGTCTACACTTTACCTAATTAACATGACATATCAGTCACCTCCTCTTTCTCTTTCAGAAATCCAGGGCTGTGGCATTTCTTCCAAAGAGGAAACCGGAGTTATTAAGTCCCAGAACTGGCCTATGAACTACAAAGCTAACGCCGAGTGCATGTGGAACATCGCTGTGCCTTTGGGGAAAAATATCACACTGACGTTCACGCACTTTGATCTAGAAGCAAAAGATTTCCTAACGTCCAAATGCTATGATAACATCAAGGCGTATGAGATCAATGGTTTGACTAATGCGCTGATTAAAACACATGGTAAGTTTGTTTGAGTAATTACTACATGATCACAAAATCATTGGGACTTTCACTTTATTTATCATGGACACATTATTCTTTCAATACATTTTAGGTCCATTTTGTGGGACTAAGCTGCCTCCTACCATCCAGACAAAAGGCCGCAGGCTGATGATTCGTTTCCATACAGACTTGTTCACTGAGTCCAAAGGCTTCAGGGCCTACTGGACAACAAACCCCAGTTTGCCTGCTCCCACTGAACCACCTGTTCAGCCCAACCCCTGGGACAACATCCCCATAGGTGGAGTATCTATTTGAGCCTGATACAGTTTGCTTACATCTGCATTAACCTACAATTTTGAAAGCATGTTTAAAGATCCACTAATCTGTATTTTTCACATTATCAATGGACCAATTGATGATGTTAAATGCAAAAAGTGTTGCTCATAGTTCAGTGATGATCCCACCGAGATTGATGACTCAATTCTGCAGGGCTCAGCTCTACAGATAGACCACCTCTAAAGAAAGTTCAAATCAAGGGGCCCAGTCATTTCAATGAGGGAAGGGGGCAGAGGAGAAGCAGTTTTGACCATAAAGCGATAAGAATGAACGTGCACAGATTTTGCTCTGCTGCCCAGAGTTCACCAAGCTAAATTTCTGGTGGTAAGAGAGAAGATTAGATGTGTTTCTAGCCCCTTTTCTGAGTTTTTAAAAGCTTTTTCATGGGAAAACCATTTTAAACAAAACATTAATCGTAACTGAGTATTTTTACATACTTTAAAATGCATCTGGAGGAGGACTTCATTTCCAAACACAGCAGCTGTTTTCAGATCTAAGACTTTGATACATTAAAGGTACGCTGACATTCAGGTTTCTTGCTTGGCTAACAAAACAGAGCTAAAAGCAGAGTGAACATTGGACTTTGCTCTGTCACACACAGTTACAAATGAAAGCTTTTCCACACTGTATGTGAAAAGAGGAAATTGTTTGTTTAAACATTTACAATGACTTTATAAGGCATCACATAAACAGGGCTTGTGTTTTTTATTTCCTCCAAGTTGCCAAAATTAATATATTAATCAATTAATGCAGCTTTAAGTGCTATAACAATTATTCCATACAGTTATGAGGAGACAATTCAACATAAACAAGTCTAGTTCCAGCTTCTGAGGCTTGGCTACTTTTATTTATGTTATTTAATCACTGTTAATTCCCTTGAGTTTGGGCCTGTTTCCCCAATTTACTAACATTTTATAGACTGAACAACTAATTTCTGCATTGAAAAATACCCAACAGACTAACTGATTTACTAAAAGTAAAAGAACATTGCAACCCCAAAAATAACCAGATTTCACTATAAATGCAGTAGCAGCAGTATACTGTAGTGTGGCTGCAGTGTTTACAGTAACAGCATGCATTTTTATGTGCCAAATGTGAAATAGCTTATTTTGTATGTATAGTTTAGCCTTACAGTTGATATTTTGGGTGTTGATGTCTCCAGTGATATTATACAATATCTTCAGGTCAGGAGATCAGTGTTGTCCACCAGTCATAATGACACACACACACACACACACACACACACACACACACACACACACACACACACACATATGTGCGGTAAAACAAGGTGATATGTTGTGCTTAAACAACAATGTGAAGTGTCCTGGTGCTTCACTTTCCTTCCTAGCTGGCTGTCACTGACCCTCATCCTTCATCCATCGATGAGCCCCAGGTGGCTCAAGCGCATGCCAAACCAATTGCTGAAATAGGGTTTTATAGATGGACTCTGCTGCCTCTTGGGTTTTATTCCCAGCCACTGACCAGAGGTCGCCGGGCGAAGGAAGACAAAGAGAGCGTGAGAGATGAAGGGAGAAAAGCGACTTTATGTGTACTGATGTTGTGATGTCAAGGAGTCTTGCCTGGATATGATGACTTTTTTTTAAGTCTAGGCCAGGACCCATTGTTTGTTTGCAGTAGGGGCCTGATATTATGGTTGCATGAATGGTTCACTGCAGACTAGTGGATTTGTGAAAGCCAAAAACAGGGACAGCAGTATCAACCTGGCGTGACTGAAAAAGTATTTTAAAATTATGAATGACAGTGATTGAAAGCCACTTCCATGCAACACATAGACTTATCTTTTACCTGCAGATATGTACTGTATATTCAAGCTTTGTTTGTACGCAAACAAAACCACAAACAAATGAATACATGCGCAGACAAGCACACACAGGATGAATTACGATGTTTTGTTTTTCCTTATTTCCTAGATTGGCCCAGTACGTGTGGGAAACCAGCCATCCCTCCTGTTGTTGCATCACGCATCGTGAACGGAGAGGCTGCCAAGCCACACTCCTGGCCCTGGCAAGTGTCCATGCAGGTGAGAGAGAATTCACGTAGAGATTCTTTCCTTTAGAGCAAGAATATCAGTGATGACCAAATTCCGATATTGTTATTCATAATATAATATCGAAGAGTCATCTGTCCTTTCTATAGCTTATATTAAAAACCTTTGTTTGCAATGATATACACTTGCAAAAAACGGACATCAGTAAAATGGGTCTTTAATTATGAGTATGCAAACATCTTCTCTTCTTGATGCTGTATGTGTGTTTCAGGTCTGGCCCGCCAGTCGTCCAGAACCCACGTTCTTCCATACCTGTGGCGGAACTCTTATTCATAAGAACTGGGTACTTACAGCAGCCCACTGCTTCATAAAGTAAATGTTCTGTTTCATTATTCTCATATACAGTACACGTACAAAGAAATGTTCAAGTTTAAGCTGCTAAAGTCAATTATTCTAATAACAAGAGCTATCTACCATTTTATTGCTTTTCTGAAAAGTTTTCTCAAACTTCCTGGAAGCCCATTTGCATTATCTCAGGAGGCAGTTGTTGGTGTCTGGGCTTTTACCTCCTCAGGCTTATTATAGTGCAAAAGCAATGCCTTGTTAGTAATGCCTCAATGCCTTGGCTAATGGTCTACAGTAGAGAGAGATAAAAAGACTGTGCACTATATACTTTTCTGCTGCTACTGAGCAAGGAGGTAGACACACTTCTGAACCAGAGAGAACTCTGAATATGCTGTGCACATCACCAGCATTTATATGGTTTGCAGTGACATGTATTTAAGGTGGCCTGTGTTTACTGTAAACTGCAAGGTATTATCGATTAATCTGCTGATTTCCTACACAGCTATGCTGATGAGCTGCAGCGTTGGCGCATGTGCCTCGGCAAACACAACCTGACCTACACAGAGTCGAGTGAACACTGCTTCAATGTGTCTGGTATCTATCGCCACGAGGGCTTCAAGTATCCCACAGTGCCCACGGTGGAGTTTGACATTGCCCTGGTCAGGTTGGACGGGGATGTGATCCCCAGCGATGAGATCTCGTACGCCTGCCTTCCCTCTGATGAGGAAGTCCTACCTGGGGGCAAGAAATGCTACGCCACTGGCTGGGGAGATGAGACCGGTGCTGTTCCTGCTCCATGTTTAAATTTGTCATTTTATTCACTGAAATAATTCACCACTACAGGAGACACTCACAACTCATAAGTTAAACAATAATTGTTGCATATTTTGCATGCCCTCTGCTGGATTTAATGTGCAAATACAACCTGTTTGTGCTCCTCCTCAGTGTGTCTAGTTTATGTTTTGTAACAATCTAAATAGTTTTGTTAATTTTCAGGTGATTCACTGAATGCTAAAGTTGCAGAGGCCCTTAACCAGGTCGCCCTGCCTGTTGTGCCGTATAACACCTGCAAGAGGATGGACTGGTGGTGGTTCCAGGTCAAGACCTCCATGATCTGCTGTGGTTATACTCTGCCTGATGAGCTCAAGTCTGTTTGTCAGGTAAAAAAAAGCACCTAGAAAAGTAGAGGATTAGATGAGAATTGTTTTACACCATTATGGTCATCGATAATGATGAGATGATTTTTACACTGATGATATTTAACAAGATGCTGACGGTGTTTTGGATGTTGATTTGTGACAGGGGGATTCAGGTGGCCCTCTGGTGTGTCAGGACAACCCAAGTGGTCCTTGGGAAGTACATGGTATAACCAGCTTTGGCCCTATTGGATGTATAATGAATAAGAAGCCCTCTGTGTTCACCCGCTCCTCTGCCTACATCCCCTGGATCAAAAATGTCATCCGCAGAGACCTCTACAATGAGCACAGTATGACTCCAGCTGGTCTACTCTGACCCACTTTCAACATAAACTAAATATGGTACAGAATCAGAATTTATTGCCGGTTTTCACCTTCTGTCTTCCCTGTGCAGCATCTGGCTGTGGAGGGCCAAAGGACTTGACTGGCACAAGTGGCACTGTGTCCTCTATGGGTTACCCTGGCAGCTACAACAACAAAGCGAGCTGCCAGTGGAACATTCAGGCGCCCCTTGGCAAACTGGTCCACCTTCATTTCCACAATTTCTCCCTCGAGGAGAGTCAGCTGTGCATGAACGATAAAGTCAGCCTCACAGACAGAACAGGAAGTCTTGGTATGTTAATATCTGCCTCCTTTTTCTTTCCAGCTGATAATGAATGTGATGTCATTCACTGATGTGATCTCTTTGGTTTGTGTTACACAGCAGTTTATTAGTATGTATGAATGGCACGTCACAGTCACAGCAATCCAAGTAATAGTTTGTAAAGGTCCTGTATTGTAAAAAGTGAGATTTCCATGTCTTCTTTTATCATAAAGCAGCTTGAGGTGCAATATAAATACTGCGAAAGTATCAAAATGCTCAATCCACAGAGAAATGCACACAGCCCGTATTCAGAAACTTTGACTTTAAACGAGCCGTCAGGACTTCTGTACGGTTGTGATGTCACAACTCTACTACATATTTACCACACATACCCATTTTGTTCTAGTAAAAACACAAAATGCAAGTATGAACCTGAAGATTATAATAATTTGGGACCTTTAAGGTATTTTACTATGAACCACAAATGTCAACGTTATGGTGGCACTAGAGGAAAAGTTTGAGACACACCAAAGTTAATCTGGGGACGATATATGTCCTTATAAAAGTTCATTCCAATCCATATCATAGAGATATTAAATCTTGTCCAAAGTGGTGGACCAACTGTCGTTACAGTCCATGGAGCCTTGCTGCTAACATGGCTAAAACTTGCATCTCTGTTACCTCTGAGTAAATATACATTTAGAAATTTAAATAAATAATTGAGGGCGTAATGAGTGTACAGCTTTTCAACTCTCCTTTTTTTTATGTTTGCCTGCAACTCACTAGAATATGTGTGTGCTTCCTTACAGTTTTTTCTATGCAGTAAAGTGACAGATGGTGTCTCGCTTGTGATCTCCAGTCTTAGATGTATATGTATATAAATATATATATAAAGAATGTCATGCTTGTGTAATTTAAAAATACGGATAATTATTAGCATAAACAAGCTCTTGGGACAGAGGTCCCTTGGGAGAGTCAGCTCTTCATGTTCATTTCTTTTCAGGCACACACTGCAGCCATGTACCCCCTAAAGACCTAGTGAGCGATGGAGAAACCCTTCACATCAGCTTCTCCTCCAATGACAAGGTGGTGGACACAGGCTTCACGGCCACCTGGAAGGTAGTGGACCCAACAGAGGGTAAGACATGAGCAAGATGTGCCTCACAAGACACTGAGGGCATAGCCTCCAGGAAAAACTACTGCATATAATCTTATCCTCTCCATTTTCTCTCTCTGTGTCCCCCATTATGCAACCACACACACACATACACACAGCTCCTTGTGGAGGCAGCTTCAACAGTGCTCAGGGTGAAATTGTCTCTCCCAACTGGCCAAGTGACTACCAAGCCCGGTCTGTGTGCACATGGCGTATTACCATTCCTTCAGCAAAAAATATCCATGTAGCCTTTACTCAGTTTGAGCTGCAGGCTGTGAACATGTTTGGAAACTGTGTGGACTATGTGGAGATCTTCAATGGAGAAAGCATGGCATCACTAGGTTGGTTTTTTGTACTACACAGTTTGTGTTCTGTGTCTTAATTTCATTATTTCCAGCATGGTGTTATCAGTATCAATGCCTGGCCTGCACAATAGAGCTAAAACTCTAAATTTCTTGTTTGTTTTACAGGTCGATTCTGCGGCTTTGCCCCTCCGCCAAGCATCACCATCCCTGGCAACACAGCTGTCATTCGCTTCCTTACTAACGGGGACAATCAACAGAAGGGTTTTCGTGGTTACTGGACCAGTGATGCCAGTGTTATCCCAACTTTACCTCCTCCACCTCCTAACCCTTGGGACAACATCACTATCAGTGAGTGTCTGCTTCCCAGGTTCAAAATGGAGCTTGGTGAAAATACTCACTCATACTCATAATTTAATAAACTGTAACTGGATCTGAAACTGGATCATGTTATTTCTGATTTTAAAATCTTAATTGGGTCTGCCACTGCATTCCTGTACATCTTGGATGAATGATAACGGATGATAGCTCATTAAAAAATAATTGAATTCTATATTTTCTCTTTCCAGACTGGCCAGTCAATTGTGGAAACCCAGCAGTAACACCCAATACAGCCACCCCCAGGGTGGTTAATGGAGTGGAGGCGACCCCTCACTCTTGGCCCTGGCAAGTCTCCATGCAGGTAATGTCAACTCTGTTTGCCTGTGTGTGCCGGATTAAAAGTTTTATTTTTACAAATATATATTTCTCTACCCAGGCTTCACCATTTTCGCCCATACCTTACATGCACGGTTGTGGAGGTTCTTTGATTCATGAAGATTGGATCCTAACTGCTGCTCACTGTTTCATGTTGTAAGATACGACCACAGAAACACCTACTGTACATGTGTCGTATGATGATGGAAAAACAGTGTACACGTTTTTTTCTGTTTTTGTTTTCCTGTTAGCTTGCACAATATGCATGGGAAAAGTAAAACAAGTTCTAATTTTCATCTTCAACCTTCCACCTGCTCTCCAGCCCACTAAATAAACCCTCCTTCTGGCGCATGTGTTTGGGGAAACACCACATGAACTCCTCCATGGACGTTCCCTCGGCAGAGGACTGCTATAAGGTGGATGGCATCATCCGCCATGAGGGTTTCGTCTATGAGCAAGATCGTACTGACATCACCAATGACATAGCACTTGTGCATTTGGCTGAGCCTGCCAATATGACAAGGGAGATCAGCCCCATCTGTTTGCCTAAACCTGGCACTGTGATGCCTGCTGGGACACCCTGCTTTGTCACAGGCTGGGGAGACGAGAAAGGTATAAGTGATCATGCATTTCAGTTTCCTGTGAAATAACTGTAGTTATAAGTCACTCCAGGAACTAGAGGTAACTGTAGTTGTAGAAGTATGTATCTTTACTTCTGTTAAAAAAATGTGACTGTTTTTCTTTTAAAGTGCCACATTGTAAAAGAAGGGGAATTCTATGTTTTTTTTTAATTATAAAGCAGGTCCAGGTGCTGTATAAATACTGTCAAAGCACTCTGTCCTCAGAGAAATTTACACAGCCCATATTCAGAAACTGTGCCTTTGAACGAGCCGTCAGGACTTCTGTACAGTTGTGATGTCACAACTATGCTATGTATAGGTAGAAAGTGTTGCTACAGTGCAGTTACAGTCATTCCCAGGCTGCAATAATGGTGCAGAGAGTGCAGATGCTGAACACCCAGAAATGCATTTAGAGGAGACTGGGCTTTTTCAGGAGGGGGGCTAAAACGGAGCGTTTCAGACAGATTTGATGCAGCTATATTTAGACAGACTTTGTGACTTTTGTTTTCCATTAAATCCTAAAAACGGTCTTGTAGAAACCCAAAATGCAAGTATGAACCTAGAAATAAGCAAAATATGTCCCGTTTAATCAAAAGTTAGTGCTAGTTTTCATATTTTATGTGTTCATCATCATGAGCGTTGTGACTATAGACTGTATAAAAAATGGATGTAGCCTCTATGTCGAGGTCCGTTCTCTCAACTTCATCCAATCTTACTCTCCTATGGGAATTGCCATCTTGTCCGACATTGACTCCGCCTCTCCTGCTCTTACCAAAAAAGGGCATTTGTGATAAGTTGGGGGGAGGGAGATACATCAATCTGGCAAAGTGAGGGCCAGCAGTTAGCTGTCACTCAAGAGGCAGCGCCCCCAATTATTTATCAGAATCTGAATCAGAATCAGGTTTACTGCCAAGTAATTTGCATTTCAAAGAATTTGCCTTGATTTGACAGTGCTTACATGGAAACAGACATAAACATATGCATAAAAATAAGCATAGTAAACTATCAACAATACAAATAGAATGTATATACATATATGTATTAACACAAGTAGTGCAGGAGGTAATATGTGCTGTGATAAAGTGTCCAGTGATGGGGGGGCATTGGTGCAACGCATATATGAGTCGTAGGTCCATAAGTTTTATTCAGAGTCATTAGCTGTGTTCCGGAGCCTGATGACAGAGGGGTAGAAACTGTAAACATACATTACATGCATACAACATACATAAATACATTTAACAGTCAATGAAATAACATGGGGTTCAATGAGAAATTGCTCTATTATGAACCCTGGAAATCGCTGTGGTTTGGGCTTTATTAAATCTATCAAACATCTATCAGATAGTTGCCATGGCCTTGGCGTAATTACTAAAATAAAAGGAGAATTTGAAGTTTATATTGGTGTAAATGTGACTGTCTTTGTCTGTGTTCTCCAACAATGTAAATTTTTACTTTCCACTTCTACTAGGTAACCTGTTCCCTAAAGTGTCTGAGAAGCTAAATCAGGCAGCCCTTCCTATTGTTGACTTCCAGACCTGCAGTAAGCCTGCTTACTGGTGGGACACCCTCAGACCCTCCATGATCTGTGCTGGTTATGAGTCCCCAGATGAGCTTAAGTCAGCCTGCCAGGTGAGAGACCGCATTCAGAAAAACGTTAAATGGAATCTGTGGGATTCTTTTTTAGCAAGATGGTACTTGGTTGTTGACGTTCTCGTCAAGCTTTTCTCACACATTATATAAGTGTCCTGGCCTCTCATGATTGGGTTGTCTTTTATGTAACACCCTGTAAACTGTTTTGTTTGTGATCAGTCAACCTTGATCGCAAATGGCTGCCTGGTTTTCAGGCATAATTGGACAAAAGAGCACAGGAACTTTATTTGTCTGCCATAATGAGCGAACGTGCAAACAGGGACAGGGGAAGATTAGGAATGTAGTTAAACACTTCAGTACAGTACTGAAGGCTTTTAAATTTTAAATAGAGCTTTATAAAACAACACTGACATTTGCCTCCCTGAAGAAAACTAGTGAGCTGTCAAATTAAATGTTCACTATTGCATCTTCTTACCAGTGAAGTAAATCTTTGGTGGTTTACTTCTCCTGCTCTCCCGTAGGGTGACTCTGGAGGTCCTTTTGCCTGCACAGCCACTGGAACAAACACAACCTGGGAGGTGCATGGTGTCGTCAGCTTTGGACCTCAGGGTTGCATTAAAGACAAGAAACCCTCCGTATTCACCCGCGTCTCTGCCTTCAGTGACTGGATCAACGACAACATCAAGAAGTTCATATATGAAAGTGGCAAAACCAACTAAAGCTCATATAGTGAAATAAAGATTTTGACAGTGCTAATTGTTCACTTCTGTTTAAAGTCATTATAGTTTTTTATTTAGGTTTCATCATTGGGTATTGCTGTCAGCTGCTGACTTATACCATTAAGCTATAAGGCATCTTCTATTGCCATGAATATCTGATTTAAAATTAGATTTCATACATTTTCACAGTATACAAGTTAAAGAAACATTGCAGTAAACATCTTAATTAAAAGAGAAAAACACTTCTACACAAGTCAGAGGGCACAGTTTCATACACAGAGGTAGGTTCAAGGTGTTGTACAGAGAAGTTAAAAATAACACAATTCAAAGTTATAACAACTCAATTCAAAGTTAAAACAAAAACATTTAAAAGAGCAAAATAAAAGAAACAAATCTATGTAGAAATATATATAAATACAATCTAAATAAAAGTAAAAGAATGAAAATAAATATATTAAAAGATAAAACTAGAGGGCTGCTTTTGGCAAATGGAGCATTATGTTCTACCTATAACTGTTCGACTGTCTCTTATAACTGTATAAGGAAACAGGGTTCAATTACAATATGATCACAATGACAAATGATTGTCAATTATAAAGAATAATGTTGTGCAAATTATATGGAATACAATATAAGAAACCAAATATTACCTGTCCAAGTAATGAATCTATGTCAAACGCTGCAGTCATGTTTCATTCAGCAGTTACATTTATTTTCTTATTTTTTGTTATTTTATTGCTGCTACAGTTTGTTTCTCTTCAGGCCGACCTCTTAGTGCTTATAAACTCCCTCCTCTTTTCTTCCCTCATGAACTCTGCTTTTAAGTTTTGGGTTTTAACCCCTTAATCACATGACCAGCCCACTCAGCCAATGGGAGAGCTCGGCTCAGATTTCAGCCTAGGAGGAGAGAGAGGAATAAAGAGGGAGGAAGAGAAAGAGACAAGCACTAATCTGTGCTCATGGGTTGGACAGCATACAGTCTGCCGGTATTGACAGCACTTCTTTACACCATCTCCTGCCATGGATTATCTGTGTTGTGTTTTTGGAGTGTTTGGATGGCATATTTTAAGGTGAAAAGGATTCCCACAACTGGGAAAAGTCCTAGAGTGTGTCCTGGAATAGAGTGAGGAGAGGAGGAGGGAAGTTATCAACAGTTTTCCCCCCTCATCTTTGCCTCTGCAGGCGTTTCTTCTGTGGAAGAATGGGGGCAGGAGCTCTGACCATCTGTGTGAGTAAAAACTACAGACTTCCCTTTCAACCTGTGATTAAGGGCTAAAGAATGCATAGCGGGACTTTGTTGTTCAGTGTCAGTCTACACACTCTTTTGTGGTGGTGTTGAATGTTCTGGTGGACAGAAGTGGTTCTTTTAAGAATGTCAAGCAGGGACAAATCACTTCCCCCTGCAGTGAAACAAGCGTTCCCAAAGAATGTAGAATGTAGACATCCTTGTAAAAGAGGAAAAAAAAGTACACACAGAGAGTAAGTAAGCTTAAGTTTCCTGTTGGCATCTGTAATTTTTTCCAAGCAGTGATTTAGTGCCTCGTTGAGGTCACTTTCCACAACGTTTCCCTTATGAAAATAGTGTTTTTATAAGAACTAGACCTCTAAACAGTCTACTTTTGTACGTGCGTGTACTTTTACAACAGCATGTCTCTTGCCGTACTTTTTTTTTAGTTGAGCAGCTGTTGATTCTGGTGACTCTGGTGCTTTTGCTACCAGTTGCTTCAATGGCCACCCACATAGGGAGAGAGGCAGAGATGGGGGGAGGGAGAGGGTGGAGGGCCAGGGAAGGAGGGCACATGCTTGGGCTTGCTATCCTCTTCATGAGCAAGTTAAAGACACTGCCTGTGAGCAGTTTATTTGTGTTCAACCTCCTTTAAAAAGACATGTTTAAACTGCTCAAAACATTTCAAAGAAGTATCTGAGCCTGACACTTGAAATGTCTGAAACACTTCTCAAGGGGAGAATCAGACTTTCAATAGTCATTAACTTCCAGTCTCTTTATAGTCCCTTGACAAAAGAGTTCTTTGTCACTGTTGAAAGTTGTAGTGTGAAAATATTTTAAGGATGGGGGAGGTAGAAGGGGATAAGGATTATTAGGCTAATCACAACAGACTGTCCTGGTAAACAATGGAGGCAAATGGGTACCAACAGGAAGTGTTTCCCTTAAGCTATATAGCTGTTTTGTATTGCCAAGAGACAGCTGGAAAATGACTGTAAACACATTTGGAATAATAACCACAGTGGTTGAAGGAGGGGGAGTGATAGAAGAAGAAGTGCCATGTTTGTATATGCTCAGATTATATACTTATACATTAAAGTAGTGACAGAAGCACAAGTATGTGTTCGCAGGGGAACCTGAGTTTAACATTTGGTCCAACACTTCATTTCAGCTTTGGTGTAAACAAACACACAGAATATATCTATATATATATACACTGCCTGCAAATTGGTCCCCACTGAATTCAATTCTTGTCTCACTTGCAATAATTTACATACTAAGCCAGCCAGGAATCATTCATATATATATATATTTTACGGGTTTCTTTAACTGAATTATTGACCTATTTCTTGTCATTCTTAGAATTAATACTTTCTAGTTTTCAAGTGCAAAGTTTGTGTGTGTGTGTGTGTGTGTGTGTGTGTGTGTGGGGGGAGACATCTGTTCAGTAAGGCCACTGTCAGACCTAGCTCAGACCGGCTTAACACCTGCATGAGTAGTAGTAGGAGAAGTAGTAGTAGTAATAGTAGTAGTAGTATTGGAGCCAGTTTGCGGCCCTGAAAGATTCCCCCATTGCTCCTTAAACTATGCTGTGGCCTATTAACACGATTAACAATAACAATGGTCTGTTGCACCTGTACACTTTGCTATAAAACTGTGCTTGACTTTGTGTAAATACACTCCTGACTGTCTTCTTCATACCTACCCAAACCTCTTATTTATACTGACTGCTAACGTCTTCCCACACCACAAGACCTAGCCGGTGTATTATTATCAGTGTGTTTTAGCCCATTAAGTGGTGCTATACTTTTCAGGCAGCCATCCAAGCATGAAGCAGTCAGGATCCAAATTCAAGTTGACCTAATAACCACGTCACATTAATGAGGAAGGTCTTGTTGGCATATTTCTACGCACCTGTCAGAAAGGAGTGGATGAGTGAGCACCATTAACACATTGTCTGCACAAGCTTGTCAGATGCATGTCGTATTAACATTGCACGAGCATCTGCCGTGGGAAAGATTTTGTCTTCTTAGCCATCTTAGCACCATCTGTGAGGTGGGTTTTTAATCAGCTGATCTGAGTGCGGCACATGCTAGTACCCATTCTGTCTAAACAATTGACCACATACTGAATAAACTCAGTGGTGCTTCCTGTTCAACATTCACTTCTTCCTTCCCAACACAGTTAACCCACTCAAATCACGTCACTGTGTGGGTCAGTTCACTCCTTTGAATCAGTGAACTCTGGAACGATAATATAAGTCACATGGTGTAGTCATAGATACAAGAGTAAAACTGTGTAACTCTGATGATGATGATGATGTCTGGTTTGTGTCTTAACGCTGTTGCTCTTCGTACTAATTAAACAAGGGCGCAAATGCATTATGCTGTACTTAAATGTGCCAAACAAATCAGTAACTTACCTTACTCTGTCTAATGTTAGGGAGTGTGAGAACTCGTAACTCTAGCTGTCACGTCAAATGTGGTGGAGTTAAAAGTACAGTATTTCCCTCTGAAATGTATTGAAGAAATCTGAAATAATAAAGTATAGTACAATTATCTTACAATTGTACTAAAGTACAGAAGTTGAGTAAATATACGTGCTTTCCACTGACATGCTCTAATTGCCAATCTGAGCCCACTCCTCTCAGTGGACAAACCTTGTAAACCAGTCTGTTCATACACCAGCTGTCGTATGTCTTATCTGATAACGTATCAAGGCAAACAGTGCCACATGCTGTTTCTATCTCTGTATAGATGCACAGATTGCACAACAAGCACACACTCTTATTGTCTTGAGTGTAAAAACTGAGTTACTTTGCAGGTTAGGTTTTTTCACACAAAAATATATAATGAGTTTAGAAAATGTCATGTGCCATATTAAACTACTCGACAGTACATAAAGTGTTAAAATCAGCTCCACCTCAACCATTGTATATGCATACAATAATGCAACAATAACATCCGTCTAATCTAGTAATAATATCATAAACAATATATAACACGCACAGGTGTCATTTTCTGAATGCAAGTTGTAGAAGTAATTTTACTCTTAGGTAATATTTCCATACTGTTAAATAAAGGATCTCAAAATTTATTCCACCACTGGACACACATACACACACACACACACACACAAACACACATACATATTTCACTAGATTAAAAGACGTTTCTGTTCCTAGAGCCAACTCTTGTATGCTTTCCTCTCAGTTCATACATAATTCATACATAAGCTTCATAGACTCCTGAAAAGCACACAGTGGTTTCTCAAAAAGCTTTCCAGTAAAACCTTTCTTTAATGTCCAAATGTGGGAATGTGACCTAATAATCCTTTCAGCTCAACAAACACAGCACACTGTCCTTTCACATTATCATTCATAATCAAGGCAGCTGGCCGTTACCTCGCCTGGACATATACGTCTACATGTACCTACTTATGTCTATTTGTGCAGGTGTGTGTCACTCTGACAATGCCTTTATCCAAAGGTGTTGCGTGGTAACCTTATATTTGTCGTAGCAACACATGCGCAGCCAGCCCTCCTCTTTCCTCACAGCTCTTGGCACACTCTGTCCTCTAAGAGTGTGACAGTATGACAGTGCAAATATGGACCCCACAGGGACACCACCAGCATGACACACGCACCTTATAGTCTGTGTTGCAGAGTGAGCCTCCCTCCTTCAGGACAGGTGTCTCTGCGGTGTCTAACCTGATGCCGGCTGCAGCACTGCCCTCTGTGCCCACAGTGTCAGTGGCTGACTGCTTCTCTCTGCTCTTCTCCCTGCAGCACAACAAAACAGCGGTGCAGGTTAAAGAAGACATGAAGAAGATAGTCCAGATACCCATACTGAGACCCAGGACAGTGACGGCCAAGCACACCAAGCTTTTTGGAGTGACCCTGTTTGAGTTGCAGGAGAAGGGCCTGATGGAGGATGGTGTGCCTCTGGTCTTGCGGAAGCTGGTGGAGCATCTCCGCAAGCATGGTGAGGAACAACACAACAGAATAGAATTGAGGGAGGAAAAAAGAATAGTATTACTTGATCATCTTCTTCTTCACCTTATTTAAACTATAACTGGCTTTTTTTGTTTTTGTTACCAGGGCACATGTATGCCCCATTCTGAATGTATCTTTATCACTGTGGGGTGCAATTTAAAAAAAGAGACAATATCAGTTTGAGTAGTAGTGACATCACAGGTTCCTCCATGTGTTATTAATCCAACATTTTTAAACCTTGATCAGATCTTACAAATACCATGCTGTGAATGCAACTGATATGTGACCACTTTGTATTGTCATGTGATTTGGTCTAAGTAGTTCCAGTTATGCAGAGATATATCGCCCATCACACACAAAAAATGAGGAGTAAACTTAAATACACAGTGGTTGTCTGAGTAAGATAGAGGGGAAAAAGACATACTAAATGACATACTAAAGAAAACAGACACAATGCAATACTTAAAAGAGAGAATCAATTTCAGCCAAGATAATAATAATTACTTTAACAAAGATCTCTGCAGATTTGATGATCAGCATGGTGCCCAGAACAGCGGCAAAAATATACAATACATAATAACCAAAATGCAAGGTATACATACAGTATAAGTATAAGTAATAATAGCTAAAACTTGGAAACACACTGGTATGATGTTTTGTGACCTACTTTATTGTATTCTCCAGTTCATCTGTTTGACCACTAGATGTCAATACAAGGAAGTGCAGCTATTTCCTCAGCTACTGAAAGCAGAGCCATTTGTAGACTTGTAGTAGGACATTTGACTTCATCTGTCCGTCCTCAGCCGTAAATAATAAGGGCGACTGCTCTATAATAAAGTCATCTTCAGGAAAAAAAGCGCTCAGGTCTCAGTTTGGGTTTTGTTTTGATCTCCATACCTTAAGTTGCTGCCTCTGCCATGGAGGTCAATGTAATGTTTTTTTGTGTGTAATCAAAAAATCAAAAGTAAGATATTTTTTCCTCTGTAGCCAGAGGCGGATTACTGCACAGGCTGGCCTAGGCTGCAGCCTTGGGGCCCCAGGTGTGCGGGGGGCCCCGGATTGGCCAGAATATTTGAATTTTTTTTTATTTACCTCACTGGGGGAAAAACTTGCCTCCTATTGGGGCCCGTAGAAACATTAAAAATATTGAGGCACTTACCCAATCAGCTGCCATCTTGTGTACGGGCTCATAAGGTCAGTTTTGTTGTCAAATGTTACATAACTCACTGTTACTACACAGTACAGCGGCAAAATGTCAGAAAGGAAATGTGATAGCGGAGCACGAAAAAGAAAAGCATAACGACTGAAAGAACAACAGGACCAAGATCTACTACAGTAAATTGACAGGATTTTTCAAGGTTGCAGACTTCCTTTCTAGCAGTTTTTCTGATAAAGCATGATTAATAATGTGGGCGGCCGAAAAAGTAGTAGCCTAGGGGCTCCTGACCACCTTAATCCGCCACTGCCTGTAGCTCCTGGTCATCCACTGAGCCCACTGTTTGTTGTGTTGGGCAGAAAGTTTTTCCAAATGACTGCGTACAACAACAATGTTTTTAGGCCAAGGACCCCTTAGCTGAAAGAGAGGGACCCCCTACTACAAACATTGTATGAAATTGAGTTGCATATTAAATTGGGCCCAACAACTAGGCCGGAAGCCTATACACACAGCGTTTTATGGTGCATACAGCACTAAGATATTGCAATGATCATTATTAACATATTTATACATCATGTTAAACATACATTTGGAGGTCACATGATGGCTACCTTATTTATAAGCCAGTTTAGTTGGCCTGTCAAGGTTGTGTTTTTTACTAATAAATACGTTGCATTTATGTAAATGTATATTTTCAGACATATTTTTGAAAAAAAAGAAAAAAAACATTGGAAAGATTATCAAACAATTTGGCGGACCACCTGTTGAAGATCTCTGGCGTACAAGGAGGATTAAACCGCTAATTTACAAACGACGGAATAAAAACGGAGAACTTAAAACATAAAACACCGTTTTGGTTTGGTTTGGTTGTTAGCCTTTTAAAAGATGCTATCACAACACCTAGTGGTAGTCATGAAGACTGACAACAACACGGGCAAACTCGTGTCCACACGGTCATTGATGTGATTAGCTCGCTAGGGCGTAAGTTAACGTAAATGGTAGCTAACTGAAATGGTAGTTACACATATCAAGGTTACCGCGGCAGTACTGTACCGTTAGAGGTAAGTTAAGGGTCCCTAACCATGTTTAGTAGGTAAGTTATATCTTTACATTTCCAACGTTTACCAACGTCTCACCTGTGTTCTTCAGCAGTGTACGGGTTCTAACGGTTCAAACTGACGAGAAGCTAACGTTAAAACATGTAACCGTTAGGACGTGTGTGACCGTTAACCTCCACGATGTTCAAAAGTAACTGGTGCTTTAAAAAGAAAAACACTCAAACTGTTTATACTGTAGTCTAAGGCTCACGCAATACCAACTGCACTGTTTATTTATACCACAATACAAAGTGTAGAAGAACTAAAGAGATTATTTTGCCATTGTTGAATCATAGTGAGTCTAAAATGCCTGAAGTAAAGCCATAGGATTAATATAATCAAAAATAATTTCCTTTAAATGAGAACTTTACGTGTTGTTTGCACATTTCAAGACAATTTGCCAATTAACAGCTATATTTTTGATATATTCATTGTGTTCAAGTAGAAACTTTGACCAGATGATGGTGCTAGAGGAGACGTTTGTGTTAAATGAAAGGTCAAAGGGGCAGAAAATCACTACGAATCCTCCTCTGGACAAAAATCAAATTCAGTATCAAATATTCTGGTAATTTTTAGTTGTTTTGATAGTTTGAGATTGGTTGGATGTTCCCAGGGTCCTCTTTTCCCCAGGTCCTATGTTCCCCGCTTTGTATGTGACATAGGACCTATCTCTAATCCTAACCCACTAAGGAATTGCGGAGAACGTAGGACCCTTTTTCAGAAAAACAGGGAACGTAGGACCCTTTTTCAGAAAAACAGGGAACATAGGACCCTTTTTCAGAAAAACAGGGAACATACGACCCAGGAAACATAGGGACGACTCCGGTTACACCAACATAACAATCATTAACCCAACCGCAGGACAAAAATGAATCAGCTAAAATCATTTTAGATCTAGAATGAAACTATTTCGCAACCCTCCGTGGCATTTTAACTGTAACTGAATGTGTCTCTGATTTTCTCCAGCCTTGCAGCAGGAGGGTCTGTTCAGAGTGAATGGAAATGTGCGTGCTGTGGAGACCCTGAAGCAGCGTCTGGAGAGTGGAGAGGATGTGGACCTTCTCTCTGAATCGGATTCGTGTACGGTGGCCAGCTTGCTCAAACGGTTCCTCAGGGACCTGCCGCGGGGTCTGGTAGAGGCAACAGTCCAACAGGCATTAATACGACACCACCAAGGTAAAGAGAAAGTAGTCTCCGTTGTTTCAAATCTTTCTTATGTAGCTTACGTCTTCTTCCCACCAACTCAAGTGGATCACTTTTTTTACGTTTTCAAACCATCATGTACTACCTTTTCTGAACAACTTCCCAAATCCACAATGTTATATTTGTGCCATCATGATGTGGCGTGACTATCTGGGTCATGACTCTGTTTGGATGATAAGCAAAGCTATCTTTAGGCGCTGAAATTTACTATTGGCACTGCTGTCATCTGCACCAGGCAGGGCATATAAAAGCACAGCAAAGTTAAGTGTGCGTGAGAGAGAGACTATGTGACTAGTGATGTGACCTCATATTTCTGGCTTTAATCTTGGAGGTCATAAAAGGTAAAGTGAGTGATTTGGCAGGTGAACTGTCTGTGCTCACTCTCTGCTCTCCTCCATCACTGGGTTTAATCTCTTTAATGGGAGGAGAGTGCACCTTTTCGCTGCTGTATTCGCTTCTCCTTCATAGACCCCATAAATATCTGCCTGTTTTTCTTGGACTGTGGTCAAACGCTGCATTAGTTAAAAGCTCTTCGGCCATAAATACTGAGTAAAATTACTTTGGTGTAATTGTAAAAATCGGTTTGGATTCTTTGCCAGTATTTGGCGTATTTAAAAACATCAAAGGTATGTGATGAATGGAGGGACTGGCAGATGAAGTTGCAGATTGATTAGCAGTTTGATCAAATACATACACGTAGATTTACCAATATATTTGTACAACGTGTCGTCAATTAAGTTAACAATGGCTGTACATCCCAATAAGGAAAGTAAGACGTGTATTAAAAAAGTGAACCAACATTTGATCAAGCTTCATACCATAATACGGTTACTATTTGGATATATTCATCATTTTAAAGTAATGTATCCAGTTAAACTCTCATTTCTCAATTACAGTGTGTTGAATTTTAGGATTTTTACTTTTCTCAATTTAATGTTTTAAAATAAATTGATTTTTAAATCGTAAATTGTAAATTGTAGAGCTATGAAGGTAAGATGGTTTACCAGTTAATTAGAAAAATAATTGACAGATTAACTGATAATTAATAATAAATGAATAAGATAAGACAAGATAAGATTCCTTTATTAGTCCCACAAAGGGGAAATTTCCTTTATACATCAGCAAGTGGATAGCAAACATAGAAGAGGCATCACTAAGAAACAATACATTTTAGAAAATATAGAAAAAATATGAACAATATTAATACAAGTATAGAAAACAAGAATAACAGAAACCTAATATATACAACATTTTTTAAATATTCACACCAATAATGAACAACTTTATTATAATGGATAAAATAAGCTGTCAAGGCAAAATAATAACACACACACGCACACACACACACACACACACACACACACACAAACACACATATATTTTTTATGTACATACTTTTATCTTTACATAGCAGTCAATGTTTATGGCAACCTTTGTGCAGTCGCTGTCAGTGTTTTAGCTGTACGTTTTTTCTGTGTAAGAACGAGAGCAACATCAAACCAGAGTCAAATTCCTGATGTGCGTACACATTCTTGGCCATTAAAGCTGATTCTGATATTCCCACGTGGGCAGTTCAGTTCAGGCTTCCCAATGTCCAGATCAGTCTCACCGCAGTATCTGACATAATTGCTTTTCCTGTTTGCATAGAAGTAAACAGACTGCACTACACTTAGCCAGTAAAGTTTTTTTTAAATCAGCATTTGACACAGCTCAGTACCCAAATATTCTCCGGGGCTGCTGCAGATATTGCATACATGCACACTTTTGCAGCTGAATGTTTATCTTACATATGAGCCATACATAAACAAAGACACTACAAGAACACATGGATCAGTAAGTCAAAGGTGCTCCACTCAATGTATAGATTTATATAAAAAACAACAAATGAAAGGATGATTAAATAATACATTATAGATACATACACACACATAAATGAACGACGCATGCTCTGTTTACTGCATTAGTAGGCGATAGTTCATTGCAACACATTATTTAACTCTTTTTGCTCATACAAACAAAGCTTACGCTTTAGTTTATTTTAATCTCAGTTTTGATTGCTTTGGATATGTTTGCGGCCACTTCTTAGTAATTCATTTTAAAGAAGTTACTCGTTTTTGTCCACAATTTCACTCTGCATTTCCCCCCAAAAGACAAAATCATGGTCAATACAGAACGGTTTTGGTATTGATGCTGCCATGTTTTGTTATGTAGGCTTTTTTTTTTTTATTTAAAAAATCACTAAATTATAGAAAAAATAGAAAAAGTCAAACAAATAACATTGGTGCTACTTTTTAATTTCAGTATAATCTGTCTTGTAATCAAACGTGTGGAGTTTTCAGTTTTTCTCACCTTCAGTTCAATGACTTCTGCTTTTATGTCATTATCTGTAGTGATTTGGTCCTCTGATTGTTTGGCTATACGTTGTTGTGTCTTGTTTAAGTTGCCTCTACATACTGCATGCTTAATTGCTCAAAGTGTTTTTTTTTTTATTATCCCACAATGTGTGTCAGTCTGATGTAGTAACCTGTAAAAAAATGTCTTCAACTTCTGATGATAAATAGTTAGAAAGCCCCCCCAATGTACTTTACATGTACTTTACACACTTGTGCGCACACATACACGCGCAATCAGAATTTTACTCAGCGGCAACAAGAGTAGTTGTGACCGCTCTAAGCCAATATTCCCCCCAACACGCTCTACTTACTCAGATAGTACACACATACATGCACACACCCACGTAGGCGCACACACGTTTGCGTCACTCATTCATTCGGGATCAGAAGCCATATCCGTTTATCCAACTCTGACCCAATTATGTGTCCGGAGTAATAGCATCAACATACTTTCAGGCTCTTTGCGCTAATGCCCACGTAGTTACCACAACTCAAGATTAGATATTACAGAGAGCAGGTGGATGGAGCTGTCACTGCCTGCTGGAGACTAGCTGTAAAACATTTGACTGAACTTAGGATTTGAAGGTTTCACGGAAGGTCTATTTATGTTTTTTGTGTTTTCCTGCTCCAAAGTAAAACAAGTTGGTCGTGTCACTCATCCTTTGATTCTTGAGTATATCAACTTTCCTACTAAAAGGTTTTAGCCAGAACTTTCAGTTTATACAGAGACTATAAAAAATTAAATTCAGTGATCCCAACCTTTGACCTGTTCTGATGCCTTGTTCTGTGTCTGTAGAGTGCGGTGATGATGTCTCTTGGTCAGATATGAGAGACCTGCTCCAGCAGCTTCCAGACGCCCACCACAGCCTCCTCCGCTACCTTTGCCACTTCCTCACCCTTGTAGAGTGCAACCACAAAGAAAACCGCATGACTGCCCTCAACCTAGCCACTGTGTTTGGACCCAGTGTCTTCCAGTGAGTTGAAACTTTTTCTTTAAGATGCAGAGCAACATTAGCGTCCATTGTCAGTTGGGTTTCTGCTGGAAATGACGTTGATGAGTGATCCAAAGCATTAAAGATGTGGGCCGGAAAAAAAAATCAATTCAATTCAATTCAATTTTATTTATAGTGGCAAATCATAACAAAAGTCATCTCAAGACACATACAGAGTAGAGTAGGTAAAGACCACACTCTGACTTATTTATGATTTACAGAGACCCAGCATTCCCCCATGAGCAGAAACAAGTCACACTATCTTTTATAAAAATGATTATAGTTATTATATACAGTATCAATCCAGAAATATTGTGCACACAAAACAATGTGCTAAAAGAGATGTATAGAATAGTTATAGTAGACAGGGTAAAAAAAAGAAGTAATTGGATAGAGTATAATTATTTTAAAATGCTAAAGGTGTACTTGCCAAAGTGTAACCGGCATTTATTTGTATAATGATTCACAAATAAACTTCCAAATGCTGGGTTGGGATTAAATAAAGCATAAACTTGGACAGAGGCAGAGACTTGACTTAAAGCTTGAATATTAAGAATGAGAAGAACACCGCCATCTGGTGTCTCAAGATCGTAGTTGCAACCACAAAAAAGAATTCCACCACTCAGGCTGCCATGTTTGTGAGACAGGTGACCAGAGTCTGTTTGAGCCTGTTTGAATCCATCTCCTCCGGTAAATCGACCATAAAAACAAGTATCGCAGAGGAGTTTGACTGACAGTAACCGCTGTTACAGCTAAGTAAACATGAAAGCTACCGATAGTAGATAGCTTACCGATCAAGGAGACACTTAGCCATTTCGGCGTCCGTTTTAATGCCGTTGAACTCCCTTATCTCTGTCCATAGAGTGAATGCTTGACCTATATTGACTTGTTTTTGACTTGTTTTTGCCCGTCTTCGGTCATTCAGCTGCTTGGACAAATAACGAAGCTGCTGTTTTGGCAAAAACTATTTCACCCAGTGCCAGTCTACGAACAACAGACAACCCTGGCAACCCTGCAATGCTGGCCGCTATTGGCTGGTACAATGTCAACAGAACGTGATACAAATCCGTAAAAAAAGAAATTTAAATATTAATTTTATGGAAAAGCAATACTGTCATTCTGTACCCCTCAAAACGCCCCATGGGTGTATTTTTTTTTTTAATATAAAGCTTTTAATGAAGATTCTACATATTCAACCTTTAACTAAACTAAACGTATTCACCAAAAGCTGCAGTCCTGTTTAGAGGCCTACTTCAGTGTGCACATATCCTTGATGAACATAACTTACATTCCTGAAGGTTTTGGCAAGTTTAGTGTTTTGACCGTGACCTTTGTGTTTGTTGCTTTCTTTAAATAGCAGAGTGACAACTTGGAAGAAAAACAAGCAGGGAGACAGTCCTGATAGCTACAGTAAAGCCAAGGGATTCAATCATCTTTCCCCTATTTCTGTTTAGTGAGTCAGATATTAAACACTGGTTTCACGTGTCAGAGCAGTAGGATGGGTGGAATGATTCCACTCTTATAACATGCAGTACATTTTGAGAAGATGAACCAGAAGTCCAGTTTACCCCCACAGACATTGCAGTTGTTTTTGTGAAACATGTCAATAACCGAAGACAAAAACAAAAGCTTTTTTCTGCATTTTGATTTGAAGCGGAATCGATGTCTTGGCCCCTTATTTCAGAATGGGAGATCATCTTAAACTTCGCTGTGCAGCCAATATTGAGAGAACATCTATGTAGGTTAATCAATCACAAATTAGTCTGGATGTAGTAAAATCAAAGAGTACATTGCTGCTGTAAATTGTCTCTGCCAAAATATTTAGCCAGCAGGCGGCGCTGCAGCTTATTTAGTGAAGATACAATCATGACAGGGGAAAAGTCTGCTAGTGATGCTTACATGACATTACATTACATTATACCGACATCTGTATTTCAACTACTGAATCCGATATTTGACTCAAAGTCTGACAGTATAATAATCAAACATATAGGACCGACCAGGAACACTTATTGAGACTAGTGAACAGATCTGAGGTAAACATTATACGACATATACAAATGGTTGATGTTAATGTGCTTTCATCTGTTATTATGATGTTTATAATGTTTATAAATAAATAATGCATCAGTGGCTTCATATGCTGCTGATCCAAGTATCAGACTGTTCTCACTGGTCTATTTAGGAAGAGCTTACTGGACTGTGAGTTTCAATTCATACTTGTAGATTTCAACTTAATGTTCTCCAACCTGGTGACTGGCGGGCATTTGCAGTAAATAAACGGCAGTCCTTACTGGAAGCAATATAGAAGAAGAAGCTGTCCTGGATTCTCTTTCCTACTGTACAAGCTGTTCTCTTCATCAGAGGCTGTGTATGTGTGTGTTGAAGTTATATAATTAGGCCTACAGCCTAGTGTACATCTCCCACAGCTGTTCAGTAGCATCAGACATCATACTTACGAGGGCGGCTGTTGTGAATCAAGCCGACTAAACGATGACTAACTATCAATGCTGCAAAGTGAGACATCTTCTTTTATTGCTTCTGTCATGTTTCAAGAATTTGATAAAATCTCATGTTTGCTTTTATGTTTGTTATTTTGTCTCTTTTTCAGTGTGGCTCCTGGTTTTGAAGCAATGAAGGACCAAAATATTTGTAACAAGATAATGGTCAAGCTCATCCAGAACTTCAGCAACATATTTGAGACAGCCAGAGATGAAGACGGCTGCACAGAAGAACTGTCGACCCTTATTATTGTCAAGGTGTTGTATACTCATAGGAACAGCAGATGCTGATGTTTGTACGAAAGAGATATGTGTTGGCTGTCAGGACAATGTAGTGAAGCTGGTAAGACAAGTAACTGAGTCACATGTTGTATGCATGCACTTTAAACAGTACCAGTTCCTTTCTGGCCAGTGACCTCACCCTCTGCCCATCCACTCAGAGAAGTGATAGTTTATAAATACAGGCTTACATAAATAACTATCGATCTTATATCACAGCCTCGCAGGAACAACTCCTCCACAGGTGGCTGTTTTGAGTCTCTGGTTGTTGATTTATATTTGCTGCTACGATGGCTGCTGTCTTTATTGATTAGCTGGTTTATCTGGTCTGCTGATTTTCCTGCCGCCATCTTGCTGCTGCATCTGTAGCTACTTAAACGTACACGAAGCACATAAAAAAAATCCAGTTCAAAGACATTCAGGTCATGTCAGCTCAGACTCTGGTTGAGATTTTTTACATTTCTTTATAAACATGAAGAATTGTGTAAATAGATTTAGGTCATTATTTTTTTTAATACAGTTTCACTTGTTTTATGAGTCGCAAATATACAGTATACAAATGCAGAGATCTAGTCAGGGTTTTTAACTTCAAGGTCCTGCTCTCCCAGAATTGTCTTAAAATAACATGAAATAAACAACATTTTTGAAAATGATTTAGATTTCTTTTTTGAAAATTTTATTTTCAAAATATAGGAGCCTATAATCTTTAAATCGATCTTAAAATTTTAAAATCCCCAAACTTGGAAATGCACATTTTTTCCTGGACATTGAGTTTTCACACAAATAAAATTATAGTAGGGAAATAATGAAACTTGTATTTGTTATTCATTTATTTTTCAGTAGTCATACTGGAATATACTGGAGAAAAATACTGGCATTAGGATATAACATATCCACCAATGTAGAGTGAAAGGTCAGTGTCTTTGATGGTATTTACAGCCCTGTAAAAGTATTAATTTGTATATTTCACCCAGAGGGACCTCATTAGAACATATAGAAAATAAGCAAAGTCAACACAGAGAATCAAAGCTGTGTACTTCATGCTGTGACATGAATATTTTTTCCCTAATTGTTTGTTGACAGGCAAAAAAAAAGTTACATAAATTCCACTATCCTTCCCAAAAACCTATGTCAGACGTAGTCACAGTAACCAACTAAGTAATTAAATAGAATAAAATAAGTAGATGATTAAGACAATGCTAAATTTAAGTGTGTTTCAGTTCAGTGAAGCAGGTGAAATTAGAGGAATATTAACTGCTGCAACAGCTGCAGTGTGAGTATCTTTTCAACTATCATATCACAAGTGGCACTGCAAAATTTTTGGAAAGACATCCTTCACCACAGTCTGTAGCTGACGTCTTGATTGTTGATTGATGACGGTGTTATTAGCAGAAAACGTGACTTGGGCCATCTGATGCCATCGAGAGTTAGCTCCTTGTGTCTTTGACCTCTGACCTCTTTTCTCAGCGTACCTCTCCTTCCTACCAATTTTAACATCATCTAACGTAGTATCTGGTTCCCATGTAACATTATGCTCAAATGCAAGGAAAAAATGCTGAAGATATCTTTAAAAAAAACAAATGTTGCTTTTCAAATCTCTGTGTTGTGTTGTGAATACCTGAAAGGGCACAAACACATGAGAACCCGCTGACTTATGGGAAACCCTTAAGTCAGAATGAGATTGTCTTACACACAAACATGCACACATAAACACTTACACATATGCGGAGGCACACACGACCTACTGAGGCCCCTCGCCTGCTGACCTTCCTGTTAATGCCTTTGAAGGAGCACACATGATCACCCGTGTTGCCTTTTCCTCCAGTCATAAAATGCTGCTGAGGTGTATATGAAAGTGTGTATGTGAAATTATGTGTTTGAGGATGCAATTTGTCAACCTGTTAAAATCTATTCTGAACCCTGTTGTCGAGGCTCACAGACGAAAAGCAAAAGTAGAACACACATAGAGAGGACTTTTCTAAAAGGACTCCCTGATATTTCATACCCACTGAATATATGAGGCTAGAGTTACAACAATAACTGGAGAACAAGGCTTTCTCGTCTCTGTTAAGCATGATCTGGTGCTCCTTTTGTTACTAAAATGTATGCACGGTAGTAAGACTGACATCCTCTTTTGTCCTCTTTCTGGTCCCAGGAGGAGGATGTGATGGATGTAGACACAAAGAATTCACCCAGCCACCTCGATGCAAACACACAGACACAGGTTCCCAGAACAAAGGTGTGTGGTCAGCGGAATGAGATGTATGCGTCTTTGTTTATGCATTAATGCTCCTCAGTGCACTTGTCATAAAAGCCTTTGTCTGCGAAATATTGTTTATGCGGGACATTCCCAGATCAAACTTGGTTGACCCCTTGAAATTCCCTTTCAGAGTCCTTTTTAACACCAACCATGTGATCTGTGTGACGTGATTAACATAAACTGGGCATGTTTTGGAAAAGCTGTTTTCCAACACGAAAGCCATTTCTGTGTGTGTCTGTGTAGGTTTCTCTGAGCTTTAAAGATGTTATCAGAGTCAGCTGACTTGTGCATACTGCTTACAGGTCACTCGGTGTTAAAAGATGATGAGGTTTTTAATGATATGCAACTGGCATTACTGATAAGTTATCATTCCTTCTCAGGCTAGAAGTCTTTAGAAATAACACTGTTCTTATTTGCATTTTCTCACACTTGCTGATATTATGAAAGAGGTTAGTCTGTCCTTGCATTGATTGAGCAAATATCACATGCACTGCAGCAGTATTTGTATTTACTGTCGCACTGCAGCATGCCCGTTGTTGTCAAAACAATATATAGAAGAGAAAATGTAATTACGTAACTGTATTAATACCTGATTTTTATTAGGGCTGGGCGATTTTATATCTTGGTGATCATATTCATATATACTGTGAAAAAAGATTATCACAAATAGCTTGTTTTCTAGTAATTCAATAAATAAATAGTCTATATGAAATAAGCACATCGCCCAATTGACTTTAATATTGCCATAATGCATTTCTGTCACTGGTGTTTCAACATTGCGATAGAAACGATCAAGATAAATATATTTGCTAGACATTTTGATTTTGTTTTGATATTAATTACTGGTCGTATTATCTGGTAGTATTACCTTTCGGCCGAACATTATTTCATGCACTCAGTAGTCAGGGGTAGTTTAAAATGTTATTAGATGTATTAGTAAATGCATTCTTTTACATTAAACTATTAAATGTACTGTTCCACAAATAATGTTTCGATGCACTTTAAATCTTAATCTCTTTATTTTGTATTTTCTCTCCATACATTTCTCAAGGCTGGACAAATACAAACACCACAAAATGGAGAACACCTCAACAAATCCTCCACTAACACTTCAAAGGCGAGGCAGAGGAAAAAGAAGGTGTGTTTGTAACTGTTATTAAGTACTGTGATTAATTGTTCTTCTAAAGAAAGTGTGGACTAATGGTTTACTACAGTCATTTCTCACCCGTACCAATAAATACAGTATGCTTTCTTATCTGCTGTGTTGCCTTGGTGCTGATTAGCTTGAGGTCATTTCTCAGACAGCTGCATGTGGCCGCGCTGCCTGGTCACATGACGTGATTTGATAAAGGCAATCTGCTGCAGGAAACAACAACATACTTATTTGCAGTAGGAGACAAACACAGGCTGTGATATACTCCCATATATACTTCCAACTGTGTTTTCCAAAAGCTGTATTTGGTGGTGAATTTGATTATAATTAATGCTTAGACATTTCCTGTTTGTGTACATGTAGAAATAGATATTGAGCTCTGTCTTAGTTTTTATTCAATATGTGAGCTACATTTGGCAAAATAAATTCTAAATTATGTTTTAAAGTCAGTTACTTTTATCTCACATGGTTGCAAAATTAGCTGTGTATATGTGTTAAAATAGGTAATTTGGCTTCAGTTTGACAACACAGACGGACTCGCTGTTGCGTCAAATTGAGTTTCAAACAACGATCTGATGCTATAAGCTTTCCACATATCAAGACCAGTATCACTGTAGAGATAAAAGAAATGCTGACTGCCAGAGAGATAAGCTCAGGAGGGTAATAACAGTGGCTCATGAAGGATGTTTACTTCTTACAGTAGTTAGTGATAATTCTTCTACTTTTAGCAGAGCTGGTGCAGTATGTAGCTACTCTAAAATGTTTTAAATGCCTGAAGTTATTTCAACCATAAAGTTAACAAGTATCTCTACCCTCGCTGTGTGTGTCGGTGCACAGCTATGCAGCCAGCTAAACACACTTCCAATGAAGGGTGATGATGGCAGATTGCCTTTGAGGTTACTGTTGGAAGAAGAAGAACTATATTGATTAAAACATGTAATGATAGTGAAAGCAAATCAGAAAAGGATAAGATTCAGTAAACAAGATTTAGACCAAAGGTATTCTAAACATGTACTTTAACAAGGAAAGTGGATTCACAAAAATATAGACTGCTGTCCGGGAAGAAATACAATAAATCATTAAGCTCTCATTGGAAATACAACACAGTTAATCTAGTAAACATACAAATGGGGTCTACAAGAGATTAGGTTAAAAGAATAAATATTTAACAGATGGCCAGACAGTATTTAAATGTATTAGTTACTTATTCTGACTTATCGCATGTAGTGCGTTGGTATAAAGGCATTCTCTCCACTTTCCACTCTTTCCTCTACCTATTTTACAAGGGCACCATTGCTGCATTCAGGGCTTAGCACCGCCCAAGATGATTGTTATTGGTTTAAAGAAATTCAAACAACCCAGAGCATTTTTTGGTCCCCTATCTCAGAATGTTACCTTGTGCAGCCAGACCATTCTCCAGTGCTGACACAGCTCTGTGATGATAGATCTGGTACCGCAAGACTAATATTTACTTAGCCAGAATGTTGCATTAGAAACACATTAGCTCCAGATAGCTCGTATGGTGGCTGGCCAGCTTGGTTAGCAGTAAGCTGATCATAGAGATCGCTAACTTCCAAACCAAAACATTTGTGAGTATATAAAACTTGCTTGTCAATACGTGCTTGGACAAGATCTCACAAAATGGTGAATGTTTTTCTGTGTTGTTGGATTATTTTTTATGCCTTTATTTGATGGTGGAGAGAGAGACAGAACATGTGGGTAAAGACATGCAGCAAACAATTTGGCAAGCAAGACAAATAACTGGATACTCATTCCTAGGCATGGGACGATATGAAAATCTTATGTCATGATTATCCTGGCAAAAATAATTATTGCAATTCACGATATTTTCCCAATAATGATAAAAAATATACTTAAACACTGGAATCTCTTTACCTTGCATTTTGCTAAGAAACAAATATGTTTCTTTTATCACAGATAGGACACATATTCTTTCATGAGAACATAATCTTAAATAAGGTTTTAGTATGGTCACGAGAAATTGCAGTGACCATTGAGAGCCTATAAAATGATCAAACTTACATTTGTTGTTGTCTTGTGGTTGAATACATGCACAGGGATGTTGATGTACATGCATTGAACACTTTCACTTTCAATACTTGATTTGAGCTGGTGCTTATGTGCTGTGTCCAAATTAGGTTATGTTTAGAGGAAAAACTGCAGTAGATTTGCCAGTCAATCCCTCGTATCGATATTTAAAATTATCCCGATAAAAGAAATTCACCACTATTAACTTATTGTTGATAAACGATAAAATCGACTGTCGTCCCGTCCTCACTCACTGCTCAGGGCATTAGCACCTATGTAGTATGAGCTCCAACCACTCTGCTATCCAGTCGCTGCCAAAGTTGTGGATGGGACAGCAGTTGCTTTGGGACCAGTAGGGGTTGCTACTAGCAGCAGAATGTTCAACTTAAAGTCATAATCCGTAAGAATTGAGATACCTTTTTTATAGCGGCCTTTTTGGCGGTAAGATGTAATTGCAGGCCAGCCTGCTCTTTTAGAGCCTTCCCTCTTTTCAGGGAATGTGTGGTTATTTTTTTTGCTCTTTTGTAAACTTTATTGACACCCTCTTAAATCCATACACACTTACTTACTACAAGCCTGACTCAGAGGCTAGTAATAAAAAAATGTCACTCTCAAGGCTAGACCCAGGTTAACAAAGGTTTGGCCTCGATGCTTGCTACTATTGAAGATCCAGTTAAAAGTC
The DNA here is from genome assembly GCF_963691815.1 of Echiichthys vipera. Classification (NCBI taxonomy): domain Eukaryota; kingdom Metazoa; phylum Chordata; class Actinopteri; order Perciformes; family Trachinidae; genus Echiichthys; species Echiichthys vipera. The sequence goes on from NC_139827.1 coordinate 11,753,583, forward strand.
CACGTTTTGGACAGATCACCACTCACACTTCACTAGTAGAAACCGATTGCCTGATGGAGTTGGCAGACTTAAAGGCCTGGACCCAGGCAAAAACACTGTGGCATTACAGGCAAAGGTGAAATAAGTCATTCAGTATTTATCGGCCTCAGGCCGACACACCCACACACACATACTTCAATTTGAGAGCCCTAATCATGTCTGTTGTAACTGTTTGATTTATGACCGGAACTTGTGTTTTGTTGAACACACAGAGATGTTTATATTCATACATGAGCTTTGGACTCCAAAAGGGGCAGAGTTATTAATGGTAGAGTATTACTAATTACCCGCTGTTGAATAAATACAGCATTGCAAGAAAGCCTTCTGTTATATATGGTAAGATCGCAAAAAACATTTTGATACTTTTTCAAAACTGTCTGTCTTTGAGCAAAACTGCAGACATACAACCATTAATTCTAAAAAGTCAAGTGAAAGTAATTGTGGTGGATGTTCAGGAAATAACAGGTATGGATCTGGCTGCAAAGACACTTGAATAGAGATCAGGTAACAGCGGTACATTTTAGTTTTAAGGCCAGTTACAACATATTTTGATTTGTCCTTCTTTTCCTTTTTTTTTTATTTTAGTTACAAACCTTCAAATTATTAGTTAATCCATGATTTAGAAACCAGGTCACACCTTCATCGTTTCAGGCTTCTTTGCCATCTGACCTATTTAGCTCACACTTGTTGTTGCTCTGTTTGAGCTCTTTTGAAACTGAGAACCAAGAATTGACTTGGAGGTAGCATGTGGGCAACACTATTGAAACTAACCTGCAGTTTTGTTTTTAGCTCTGTCTGTTTTGGAGTTTCTGTGACTGTGTTTGAAATCATTCTCTGGTCAGCATATAGTCAGTGTAATCTGTCACTCTGTCATTTATTATGCCCTATATAATGCTTCTCAAATGATCTACTTTCTAACTCACCATAACTACCCCCATACTCTGCACAGGCATAGTGTGCCAGATGAAATGCATGAAACGCCTCGTGTTTATTTGACACATTATAAGTAGGAGGTTGGCATCGCCCTGGCTCATTTAGCAACTTGCTAGCAACCGCCTTTATAAAAAGAATTAATTAACTGACGTATTTTATGCTGTGGAACAAAAAACTAAAAATCTCTTAAGCCTGTGTTAACCACAGTCCATATTTCGGACATCTAACCGAACACCTAGTTTAAAAAAAAAAAAAACACTGACTTCAAGATCCGGGAACTAGAAGTACAAAAATGCTAACGAACGTCTGGGTTTTAGGTCTCAAGGAGGATTCCTACATTTCCTACGAAGTGGATAGTAGTGTTAAAGACTGAACACAATTTGGAACACCCTAACAATGTATATCAACCAAGATAACAACCCCCTCTTACTAAAACTGCTTTAGTTTATTATCATAACAGCATTTTCTACCTGGATTTTAGGATGGGTCCTGCGAGTTTCCATGATATCACCCCTGAACAAAAAACAAGCTAATATTTACATTAATTTCCCCTTTTTCTCTCCTTTTTTCAAGGTTTAGTTAAAGTTAATTTATTGGCATTCTACAACACAAGGTTGCACCAGGAAATGCGAGTTATAGTCCCTTTATTCTACACAAGGGTAATGAAAAAAATCATGGTGGACTACGGAGAATGAGTTAAGGAGTCGTTCAGTCTAAAGAAAGAAGCTGCTCTGTTGTCTGGTGTTATGAGAGCGGATACTTCAGCATCAGCAGCTTTTCCAATTCTTTGGTTTTCTGTGAAAAACAAATTTAGCTAAATCAATTACAAAGCCCTGAGGGATAAAATCCATACCAGGTCTAGCTAAAGAAGCTTGTGGAGCTAATTATGTTCCCAAAGACTAACCCATTAGTTGCAACAATGACTAAATGGAGGCCACTTCCATAGATTTTAGAACAGCCCATTAAGTAGAAACCCCTAATGGAGATGTTCTGCTGATAATTGGTGTAAAGAAAAAAAAACTAGGCCTTTTAATTGACCAACAGATGTTTATCTAGAGTCAGGCCTCTTTTAGCAGTGGATGTTTTTGACCATTATCAATACAGCCACTGGCATGAGACCCATTTCCTACTCTTTTTAACCACAGCGGCTTGGCTGTTTGGCCTCAGTGTTTATTAGGAGGCACACGATTCCTCTCCATATATACTAAGAAAAAGCTCTCTGACGCATTCTTTAACACTTCTCTCAGGCTTCCTTGGTTGAAACTCAGTAGAAATGCAGAAGGGTACTCACAATGTAGCTGTAATTAGATTAAGGTTCTTCTCCTACACTACTGTCAGCGGTTCACGCAGTTTATACCCACTCAGGGTCAGCACGGTAAGACAAACGTCGGTCTAACCTCAAAGTTTAAAATCTAACACCCCCCCTTCTCTCTTGTCTGTTGTATGGTTCTTTTATTGCTCTCTGCTTCACCTCAGAAGATCCTGAATGCATGTTTTATAGTAACCTGAGCAACAGTTGAAAGCACCAGTGTGTTTCTCTGTGTGCGGTTGTACGAGCTTGATTGTGTAGACATGATCGCAGTTGGGTATCATTTACCTCTCATGCTGTCTCATGTTTCATGTCAAGAGACTCATCTTATGTTGTCATGTCTCTCTGTCTCTCTCTCTCTGTCCGTAAACTAGGTGAGGAAAGGGAAGAGTGACGACATGACTCAAGTCATCCCTCGGCCCAGCCACTCTGCCGGGTTGCCCCATGCAAGGTCCCTCTCCATACCAATAATTTTGCCTTTGACATCAGTGCTGAGAAGCCCCAGTCCAGAGCCGATGGAGATGGCTCACCAAGACACCCCAGACACTGCCTCGCCACTCGTCCACCTTTATGTCAGCACCTCTGGCAGCATAGAGGCCGTCAGCAGGTCAGTGCGTCCGTTCAAAGCATGCAATGCTATGTCTGAGAAATTATAAAATTCAAACTGATATTTATTGCAAGGTACAGAAATAGGACAATAAAAATTGTATGGGAATTTTACGACCCATTCTGTTTTTTAAAAATAGAGCTTTGAACTGTATTAATGATAGATAAATATACAGAGACAAACTAACATTTTCATACAGCATAGCGTATGGCAATACTGGAAATTAAATCAATTAAAATAAAAGAAATTTAATTCAATTTAAAAATGAAAAGTATATTCATAGATTCATATATTATCTTTACAGTATTTATAGTCAGATACTACTGCAGTTTTTAGATTTCATTAGGATCACAGTCTCTAAAATAAAACTTAAGGTCATATAACACAAAATGAAACTTCACTGCTACATACATAATATTTATCTATTAAATTTTGTGATGTCCAGTTCCATTTTGAAGAGCTAGGGCGGATTCTAGCAGTGGTAAATAGGTTATGTCTACTGTTTGCATAGGTGATGTATTATCAGTCGAGGGTGAGGGTGAAGAATTCTGACAGCGATCAGGGATCTAAAGCCCAAAACCTGTGGCAATGTGCCGTTGGCATGCAAACAAGCCTATTATAAGAAGCTGAAACTGGAACCACTCAGTGTCAAGTGTCCTCAGTCCTGGAATAGCAAGGCTACAGCTGTGTCTGTTGTTGGGGCTCTTGCTGCTTTGACCGGGGGGTTTAGACTTCCATCAACCTTTGCTGTGATCGCACCTGCACTTAGCTGAAAATCTCACTACGATGCTGTTTAAAACCTCTGCTCACACACTCCAAATCCAGTTCATCCATGTTTTCTGTCGAGTGATTTGGTTCCTTGATTTAAAATATTGATATGAATGATATTGAGTGTCGCCACTTTACTGATGATAGAGAATATTAGGATTTATAGTAGAATTTGTCTCGGTGGAAAAACTGAAAAATAATGTAATGCTGTGCAAAGCGAGTGGGTGATGTTGAAGATGGGAAATGATGATGCTGTTTTGGCCCCTAGTACGACCGGGTGGACACACAACTCAATGACCTTTAATATGATATTAATCAGAGTTTAAAACTGTGTCAGCACCAGATCCAGTAACAGTTTGGTATGACACACACATAGTGGTGTGTTCAATACCTGCATACTGAATAACAAATCTCACTGCACCCATTTAAAAAAATAATAATTATATAAAAAGATAATTTCCATATCAGGGCTTGTGGAATGTATATTTATCTTTTAGAATATGTACTTTTTCAGTTTTATTGGTAGGAGTAATTACCTTTATCATCACAACAATAGTGGTATTCTACGGGTTCACAGGTTTAGAATAATTATAAAAAAAATACTTTTTTCTTTGTCCTTTATCCCCAAATTGAACAGAATTATTTAAATCACGGCCAGCCATCACTTCTTAATGGAACAGATGTACGTGTCTACATAATGTCGGCCACAGCTTTCAGCACCCTGTCAGGATACCAATAAATCTCCTGGTGGATTTTCCCCACACTCTAAAAGTCAGGTTGCATTGGGTGACCGCTGTACAGACAGCGTGACAGGAGACTCCTGTCAAGTGCGTCAGCACTCTGAACTCTCTGGTATTTACTCATAGACACCTGCAGTTTGCAAAAATGCTAAATGGTTTTTACCATCTTTAATGCAATTCGGCTTTTCATTAGTTCTGTATTGATAAGTCAATTAATCAATTGACTATATCAATAACTATTTTGATCATCCATTTTAAGAAAAAAAGGTCCAGATTCTCATATTTCAGCATCTCAGATGTGAATATTTTCTTTACTCCTCTATGACAGGAAACTGATCAACAATTTTCTAACTAATCGGTTATGTAAGTAAATGATCGACAGATTAATCGATACTGAAAAGAATCGTTAGTTGCAGCCCTACTTTTGACTCTCAACCGTAGTGTTTGACAAATTAGAGATACTGGAGCTTTTAAATGTTCAAAACAAAGACTGAAAGTTTATGAGTTTGTGTTCAAAAAATAGTTTCAATTGTAAGTAGATGGGATTTTGACACATCGCAAATATATTATAATTTTCCACAAATGAATTCACTGTGTTTTGAAATCTGTAGCTGCTTTGATGCCTACTTGTCAGCTTGCTCTCACTTTCCATAGGTATGTGTCAGACAAATCCGTGTCAGCACCGTGCAGCATATACAGCAGCTCAGCCATCTGAGCCACAACTGAATTAAACATATCCAGAATGACAAAATGAAGGGAATACGTTTGTTTATCATTTTATATTTTACTTGAAAATGTTGTGATTTTGCTCATTTGTACCTTTTATTCACGATTTTTAATTTTATCGGATATGAAATGTGAAATCAAGAACTTAGGAAGTTTGTTCACACCTTGTTGGTGGTAAAGAAGCCATTTAAATGTATCTTATTACACGTGTATTAGATGTGACATGTGGCACCCTTCTTTCCAGGAACTTTCCCCGTTCTGAGTCGCTCCGCTTGCTCAGATCACATTCAGCACCCGTTGGAAATCAAATCATCGTTGTTAACGATTACTATTATTAGCTCCACTTTTAGATCTTCTCCTGTGTCGACGTTTTGACCGCTGTACTGTATCGGAGTACAAGTCTTGCATCTGACCACTACTAGCATGCTAAAGTCTTTGCTCTCCTCTTTATCAAATATAAAAATCCAGTAATTGTGTATGCCATTGCCACAATGCTCTCACCTGTACCTGAAATATGACACCAGCCCCGTTCACCACACAGGTCACATGAGCAAACATAGCAGCGTCATGTGAACTTATTCTGTTCTCAGCATTGCGTAGTTGCACATAGGGGATGCATACTGGCTTTTGTGTGGAGTTGCCATGGCTCACTAAATCTTGTGATGTAACTTTTGGGTTTCTTAGAAGCCCATTGGAAATAGCTGGGGGTGAGGAACGTTGCAGTGTGGTGTGAGTGCAGGTTCCCTGTGGGTATAACAGCATTGTTGGCCACCTTTCAGGAAGTCTCATCCATCAGCCTGAAAGCCTGACAGCCCATATTTACAGCAGGAACCTGCTGGCTGGATAAAACTGGTTTTCCTGCACTTTTGATGTTAGCACTCGTACAAGACATTGACCCTTAATTAGGGCTGCACAATCTATCTTTCTTTTTATTATCGTGGCAATGTCAACTTTCGCGATAAACACATCATGAGAGACAGCAATATTGCACTTGTGTCTCATTGCTCCGTTCCTTTACGAGAGCCATTCAAAAAGCGTGTTTGGTGTGTTTTCAGTGTAACAGCTGGGATTTGGCCACAATGATAAAAATAACGCCTCTCAAGTACGACTTCCCGTCGTTCATACCAAAGAGCTGTTCAAGAGAACCGTTTCATTCGCTGACGTCATATCACTAGTCTCAAGTCTCAGTGAGTGTTTTCTGTTTTATTCTTGAAGATATTTACAAGTCATCCAAGAGGCTTCTTCAGTTATCTCATGCCTGACACTCCGCAACAGTCAGGAGAGCTGAAGTCTCTTTAATCTGTGGCAAAATGTCTCAAAGACGGCTTTCATTTCAAGTTCAGTGAGAGAACTGATAGAAACTCAGATACTTTGCACTAATAGTAACAATTATGACTGCAGATGCTCAAAAGTCATCAAAAATCAAAATCATCTACGTATTCTTGCTATTGCCAAGTGTATTACATGATTAGTTGAGAAGATTAATCTGCAATAAATTTGCTGCTTCTAGTATTGAATATAAAATATATAATTACAGATCCAAATCAGATCACTGGTGTTCCTGAGAATCAAACTGTGTTGCTTTAACACCATTTTTTCTGATAGAATGAGCATATACCATGCCACAGCTTAGCCAGCGTATCCAACAAATACTAAGGTCTTGACCCACACACAGTTTGTACTCTGAGGTATTCTAAGAATGTCCAGCTCCTGTCTAAACGCTGATGGTTTGGGGGTCCTGGATGGTATGGAGACTGAAAACAGAAACAGAGGAGCTGAGACACAAGGGGATTTAACAGGACCCAGATGCCTCATGGCTCTTTATTAATACGGTAAATTCCCCCTAAAAAACCTGCACCGCAGAGTTTATGCATGTTGAATTCAATTCAGTTCAATTTTATTTATAGTGCCAAATCACAACAAAAGTTATCTCAGGACACTTTACAGACTAGGTATAGACCAATCTGCCTTTGTTGTAGTCTTTCCTAGTCAGACTACTTTCACTTTTTGTTTTGTTGCACCAGCTCAAAAAATAGCCTCGCTTCACCTATGTTTTAGCCAAGATAGTGTAAAAACTGATTATGAAATAACTAATCGCGTCTGTAATTGGCGGTATTGCGCCAAAGACATAGTGATGGGACCTCCAAAATTTGTTTGTGAAAAAAAAACATTGAAGATTTTATAAGAACTTTAGTGAGGGTTGTTGTTGCGTGTCGTAGAGGGATTTTGGAAAAGGTACGGCAAGGCAGAGTGGAAGGAGAGGGACCTTGCCAAAATTACTGGAGGATTATTCAAGTGGCCAGCATCCGCTAAACCAGACTGCCTTCGTCTACATATTTTAGAGATGTTAAATGTGTCCAGAATGACCAACTTATCATTGGTAGTTTTCCGTTTGCCCCAGAAGGATCAGGCCTTTTCCGAGCGCTCCTACAAAGCTTTTTGTTATCCCCCCAATAAGGTAGCGGGTAAGCAGGATTTCCGCTTTAGCAATTCATGGGGGCAGTGACGGCACATATTATTTTAATACGCTTGCCAGACTGTGTAACACCAGTTAAGAAAAAACATTTACCTCTGAGGCTCTAAAAGGCTGAGGCTCTAAAAGAATGTGGCGGTGTTTGTGGTAAACCACACTTGCCTCTAAAACAACGCTGGAGGAGCATTTCTTGTACATTGTGTCATCTCAGAAAGTTTAGGAAACTCTGGCACATTTTGATTCCTGTCTGACTTGAAACCTAAATCCTTTGTTTTGAACTTGTTGAGGTTCTGCCTGAATGGTTTTCCCTCCCCTTCCACACTCCTGCTCCTTACAGTAAGCCACATGATGGCACGTCACATACCAAAACACACCCGAGAATCGAACATTCACAGAATAACTCCACTCAATAACAACTCTTTCTTCTGTGTTTGAGAACATCTAAGAATCAACATGTTTACAAACTACAACCAGACTCATTGTGCATTGACACAGTAGGCAAAGGTATCCTATATTGTAAATTGGTTTAGTTTGACGTTGTCACATCAAACTAAACCAGCAAAAATTAATATTCTGGCTGATTTATTGAATATCACCACTATTGTGTGACTGCTCCTGAGCTGAGCTGTTTATAGTATAAAGGACAGAAACTTGGAAAAACTGAAACAAAATTGCTTTAGATATTTACCTTATATTACTGGTAGTCAGATGAGATGTAAACCACCCAGCTATTAATGAGTATTGCATTAGAATTTTTATTTTTTTTTATTATTAATTAAAATGTCCGAAAGCTGTGAAAGTCTTAACAAATGTCGATCGCTATTTTTTCAAGTCCGATGTGATGTAACCACATTGCTTATTTTGTCCGACAAAATAGTCTAAACCCGAACAATTTTCAATTTTTAATTCTAAAAAACAGATAAAAGCAGCAAATTATCACAACCAGAAGGTGGAACGACTGTATTTTTTTCTGCTTATTTCTTCTAGTGGACAAAAATTATTTCAGCTTTAATTGTTGAGCGAAATTTTCTGCATTCTTGATGGTCACCGTCATTGTGTCATTCGCTAAACGATAAATACTCAGTTGATGGTGAAAAGCTAAAAATGCTGTTATACCTGGTTTGTCAATATTTGTTGCACTTGATCTTTTGTCCACATCCTTTCTGATGCATACTTGTAAACTAAGAACATTGTTAGAATTTCTGTTGTCTCTACACGTGTTCGCTTGTCACATGTGAACAACCAAAAAATCCCAATAGGAGTTTAGAGTCATGAAAAGTCACATCTGACAGAGAAAATATGTTTTCTTTTTCATAGCAGGAAAAGCACAGGTGTTAGTAATAACATTTACGATGACTCTGTCGCTTAAACTGAAGCAACTGCTTTACTTTACAAGAATGCTGTTAACTGTGAAGATTCATGTCACATTTGCTTAATGAGCTTACAACAAAACATACATCTAGTTGATTTGCATTTTTAAAATACATTTAATATAAAGTTTAAATGTCATTGTAGCGAGACATAAATGAACAGTAAACAGAATATGGAAAAAATAAACAGAGATGGCCTTTATTTAACACTTATTTATGTATTGCAGTGTCTGACAGGTCAGGTTTGGTTGCAGTGTTTTTCTTCCTGCTTTGACTTTAGAGAAGATAATAAAGTATTCAGATCTGCTTATGCAAACAAGTCTAGGGTGCTTATGAAATTTTCAGCTTGCAAGGTCCAGGATATGAAAATGTTAAGCAACTTCAACATTCAGTGCCACCACTGTTGCGTAATTTCATCATGTGTCGCTGGCATACATCCAATGGCAGCCAACCAGCCTATATTCTAGAGCAGCACCCATTTTTCTTTTGGTTCATAATAATTACCAGAGACCAGTTCAACAAAGGCACTGATCTGTTGCACTGCAAGGCTATTATTCTGCAGACAAAAGCCAGCCTTATGCTCCTATTTTCAGCCCCACTGACATGTAGTGATGAGGGGGGGTTAATGTTTTTGTGCCATCGTACTTCATAGCCACATCCTGCAAGCTAATTAATTAAGTGTGTTTGTTTTCATATTTCAGCACCCAAGAAGAAGACAGGCCAATATCTCCTTTCTACATGAGGTAGGCCTCCTCTCTCTTTGCATTAGAAAGCTGGCAGAACTAGATGACAGTATGTTGTTTTGGTGCTGGAGGAGTGGGGGGAAGTGTCTGCCTGCTGCCTTAATGCATTATCATCGGAAACAATGGAACCACCAGTTAGGGAAAGCAGGGTGGCGTGGACTTGCAACAGTTTGCATACCACTGTTTTGTTTTTTGTGGCAGAGGCAGCCGCAGCACATGTTTCAGACACACAAGCAAAAAGACACCCGTGGGTGAAGACTAAGAGTGAAGGAAGAATAACAACTGGAGCTTAAACAATTTTTCAGCTATTTTGATGATCGATTAATTATTTAAATCCTTTTTCAACCAATTGGGAAATAGTAAAAATAGCGATAAACAGTAATAATATATGACGACATCAAACAAATATTCATTATATATTTAATACATTCAATAAATTGGGTTTCCATTAGTATCAAACAGTAAAATGAACCCATTACAATACATGTATACTGTACAAATTATAATTTTTGCATCTGCAAGTGATAACGTTCCAGCACAGCCCTGCTACGCCTACCTGATAATCAGCTGTTAATCATCGATAACCCTGCTGTCATCATTTCCCATTTAGCCCTGAGTGTATGTTGACCTAAAGCCTGAAAAACTCAGCAGCTTGTCAGTGTTAACGGTCGGTTCTTCAGTTAGTCATTGAGAGTTGGCACATTTGACTGGAGTGTTGTTTGCTGATATAACCTGAGAGCTGATATGGCTCGTTGTATTGAGCCCGTTTTATTGCTTTTCCCTAAAAATAACTGAATAGACAGAGGACAGAAGCTTTATGATTATGCACTCAGAGCTGACAAAAAAGAATGCAGTACAACTTTAAATACACGTTATGATTCATGTATTATATGAATTGGACATTAAACATCAAAACGCAATTTAATGTATTTAATACAGATGATTCGAATTTTGTAGATATTGTAAAATTGTTTATAAAAAGCAGCAAACCTGGATGTAACAAAAAATCTTTTGTATTAACTTCGATTGGAACCTCTTGTCTCCAATGTAATAAAACACAAATCCTTTTTACCCAGGACGGAAGGTCAAAGGTCCCAACTAGAGCACTAATCTAAGTAAACATGTGATCAGACATAGAATCAGCTAAGTGCAGTATGTTGTATGTAAGACATAACAATAACCTGTTTTACTGTGGTATAGGATATATAATCTCTTTTTATGCATAAGAAAATCTCTGTACTCAGCATACTTCCTCACTAAACTGGAGATGACATTTTACAAAACACTTTGCAAGTGATGTAAAGCCCCAGTTAAAACATTTCACAGGTCTCTATAACTCTTATATGGAGTGTAAAGACACACAGGTATGCACGGGTGTATATGATATAAGTGCATATAGTCACCATGTATGTACACGTGCATCTACCCTGTGTATAAATGTACAGAAATGTATATAAAACCTTTTCTCTTGATTAAAAATAGGCAAAATTTGAACTATGTGGGACATGTCAAGAGAACATAGAAGTAATTAGGTTGGGTCGTTGTGTTCACTGTATTTATTCATGTTATTCATGTTATTCATGATCTATTTAGACAGTCTTTCCTGGAAGACATTCATAGTGTTGCAATTGGTTGTTTACATGAAAAGTGACAGAAATAGTTGAGTCAAAAATCTCAACACAAGCTGCTTTGGCACCTCCGTTCTGCTGGCCAATCACAGTGTGATATGGGTTTGAATTTCGGATTGTCCGTTTCGGGAAGACACATTCAATCCATCCAAAAGTTGTTGCAATATTTCACAGAAAAACAAAAAGGTCAACCTGAAGTCATTAGTTGCAGCCCGGGTCTATGTCATCTCGAGTGCCTCAGACTAATGTCTGTTGACACTTTCGCTCTCCCTTCACCTCTCTCTGTCCCTCTGTCATTCACTTCTCTCGCTCACGTTCATCAATGACTAACTCCGTGGCTGACTTGTACTTTGTCACATACCATACAGACTTTCTCTCTCTCCCAGGCTGCCACATGAGAGCTTAACCTCAGCCCAGTCAAAATGGATCATAAATCAGCTAAGTTTTCTTCTGCGTGTTGACCAAAGACTCTAAAGGTCCTGGCTAATATCTGACTGTGGTGTAATACTGGATTACCTAAATGGACGGCCCTGGGTACACACAGTGTGGGGGATTTAATTGGTATAAGCTTCTGCTTTAGAGGCTTTGGAGTTGTTTCCTCCTTGCTTTTTATGCCGTAAACACTTGACTTTGAAACCCCAACACACACACACACAACTACAGAAACCTATAATTTAGTTCTTACTGTTATTTGTGTATCAGTTTTCTTAGTTAGGAGGTTCTGAATGAAGCAATTATATATAGAAAACTTAAAGCTCTGGCAAAACAAAGATTTGCACTGCAAGCTTTTTAAAATAATACTCACTGAAACAAAAAAAGCCAAACTGCCAGACCTATAATTTAATTACAGACCTGACTAAACAGTTTAGGAAACCTCACAGGCATCATCAAACTGGGAAAAACAGATGCTGACATCTAAAAATGCTCACAAATTCAAAAATCATTTTTTGAGTGTGTCAAAGAAGTTGAGAAATAAAGATTATATTTCTTAAAGGACTGGTTCAGTATTTTGGGAAATATTTGTTTGTTCTTCTGTTATTGACTTTCTTGCCAAGAGTTAGATGAGAAGTTTGATACCGCTCTAATACTTGTCTGTTAAATACGCAAATGTGCCGCCAGGAGATGCTTTGCTTAGCTCAACTAAGCATAAAGGCTGGAGGCAAAGGGAAAAAGTTAGTCAGGCCAAAGGTTAAAAAAATCTACTCTTTAAAGTTCACTTATTAATACATCATATGGCGATGGTTAAAGCTGTATACAATTTTAAGTGTAGAAATGGGCTGCTGTGGTTTTACGGAGGGTTATGCGCCATTTCCTGGCCGGGCGCAGTTGACTTCCTGGATTGTTCCATGGTTCTTTGGAAAGATCACAATGACAGCAAGAAAGGTGAGATTACTGGTGAGTAAATTCATCAGAATTCAACTCAACAAGATTCAAGAGGAAAGTTATTTCCCAATGACAACATAACTTTCCCAAGACTCACTGAAAAGAAACCAGTGGATTCATGTGCTACTATTGGGATTTCTACCTGCTGGGATGCCTGTCTGAAGACCTCAGTCAACCCTGAAAATTTTAATTGGAAAACTGGTTCGGACGATTAATAAATCTCAGTGGGACAGAGGTGGAAATGACTACTGTTAAGTGTAGACATGGAAGTATTATGAAGAGTGCCAGTCAAGAGAAAAAGGCAAAAAAAAGTTTCATGTTGAGCAAAAGGTTAAAAAAAAATCAAACAGATGGATCAGCATGCTGGTTCAAAGATGCTATGGTCTGTAACAGAAAAAAGAGAATTTCTCAACTTGCAAACACCCCAAAATGTATCAAATTATTCTGCATGTGGAAGCCAGTGAGGTTTGCAGAGAGCATTCAGAAGTGCTAGAGCAGAATTTCATTGAACTTTTTAATAGTCTGGACAAACTGGAAGCCTGGATCTTTACTAGTGGGCCAGCGCCAATGTCTACAGGGGGATCAACCTGCTAACACCTGCACTCTGAAAGGGATCAACTACATTGATAACTTTAATCCTTTCTGGGGACAAAGGCAGATGGCTTCCACTCATATCTTGAGTTTTGATTCAGTCTGCAGCGGTCGGCCAAGCCAAAGATTACACATCCAGACACATAGCAGCCTTAGCGCCACAAAGACAAAACATCAAAGCCTCAATGTCAGCATTTTCCTAATTCCTCCTCCCTTCATTCCCCTTGGTATTCACTGATAATGGAAGTTCTGGTTAACGCTGGTATTAAAATCGCCTCCCCTTGGTCACTGCCACGTCATTTACCTCTGCCTCCAGGTAGCACATTCTGTAACACCCACTCTGCTGATAATGAAAGCTACAAAATGAGAGAACAGCTTTCCTGAGCTCAGGCTGACGAGACTGATAAGGCCAAGGAGATCACCAAAAGTTTTCCTCATCAGTGTCCTCCAACCTCCCTGCCAACAAACCAAGATCAACATTTAACTGGATATGACGTGACATTAATGGATGCCACAAAGCTGCACTGCTGCATCTCAGACCACCGCTTTTCAAATCAACACCAAGCAAATCCGCCTGGAAACAGCACAGACAGGATGGAAGATTTCTAGAACAGACTACTACTACTCCTATATGCCCCCTCTTTCCCCTACTGGCCATGGGCCTACTGCGTCATACAGTGGCTCCGACCAAGGCCTAGGAGCAGACTCTTTTTCTGGACCTTATGTTCCTATTCCTGTTTTCCCTGATCTTGTAGATAATTATCAGACAATATAAATGGAATTGACGCTATTGCCCCCACGAAAGCAAAGATAGTCTCTGATAAGAAAAAAAACACCAGGGATAAAATATCATGCGGGTAAATAATAATGAAAGAGAAATGAACCCCCTTGCTGTCTTTATCCGGCTGTTAAATCTGATGTAACGCCCTTCAAAATACGATTTCCGGATCCAAACGCTCCGTTGACATAAAACAGACAACAACGGCCGAAGATGATAACAATTACGATCACCTCTTTACGTCAGTGGTAAAGATGACAATTACGTTGTTTTTTAAAAACTCAGATCTGTTCAAACAACAGGTAACACGGCTCTGTGGTGTTGTAGAAATATGAGACTCGGAACAGCTTGAACCCGGAAATCATTTTTGAAAGGGTTTTACGTCACGTCTTAACAGTCGGATATCCCTGATATCCTCCCTACAGGCTCAAAACAGTTTTAAACTGCGCGGCATCTGATCATCTGCAAATAGGCAACACTCATCTTCTCTCAGGCTATTTCCCAGAAAATCTAAGGTACTCTTAAAAAAGAATAATCAAAAAAACTCACTAATGAACAATTACAGACCCATATTATATCTCCCGTTTGGAAATATAATCATTAAAACGGCTGTTTAACCACAGCACCACTTGTTGAGTATTGAATGACATCCACTAAAGTTTCAGTCTCGGTATCATTAGATCTTAGTGCTGATAGTGACATGGTTAGCCACAACATATTACCAGACAGACTGGAAATCTGAGGACTTTCTGAAACAGTGCTAAACTCGTTTGAATCCTATTCGAAGGACACTTAAAAATTACCATATGGCGTTCCCCAAGGCTCCATTCTCGAGACTCTTCTGTTCAACATTTAAACGCTCCCACTCCCACGTGTCTTTTTATATTGCCTTGTGTTTATTTTATATATTTCCTTGATGCCATTCTGTCTCATGTAAAGCACTTTGAATGACCCTGCTGTTGAAAGGTGCTATTCAAATAAACTTGCCTGGCCATGTTTATGTGATATCTGTTGTGTAAACCTTCAGCGTAGTCCTCTTACACAAGCTATTGAAGCAGACCTTGACCAAACAACTATTATTCTTATGTAACTTCTTTTTTTATCCCTCTTCAGGGGTAAAGTTGGATCATTTCCATCCCTTTAACTTAAACAAACAGTGGCAAGTTTGTTTTAAGGTCAAACATTATGATGTTATAGTTTAACAATGGCAACAGAAAGGCAGGGAGTGACTTTAGAGGTATTTGATTTGTAAGACTCTATAGCTCTCATAAAGTTTTTACAGCCGGGGAATCAGAAAATACTTTGGTTTGCAACATCCACAGCTGATCAGTTCCTGAGCCACCATTTGACTGTTGTTGATGGTATGATTTTATATTTTTAGGACATGTGTGTTGAAGATAGGATGTTGGCCTGGCTCAGGCATATTCTGGGGATGACATTCTCGTTATGTTTCCGATTCAGTTACTCATCCCTCTTACCTTATGGTCTCTTTTGCCTGTAATTCATGACTCAGACTGTCATTATTACATGCCAGGCAACAATACTGTCTCATACCAGACTGGTGTCACACTGTTGCATTTTTAGTTAAAGCTAAGTCGATGCAAAGTTCTTTCCAGACGGTAATGTAATTTGATTTGGTGATTTACCAAATTGCCACACCTTGTCTGTACTGTGCTGGCCCACAGACTACTTGGATTGATTATAGATGTCTCGAGATATTTAATTACTAAATATTTTACATTTGACAGGAACAGACAGTCGCTTTGTTTACTTCATTAACTAAAAGCAGAGATAAAATATAAAAACAATTTCACATTACAAATGTACATGGATAGTAGATTCGTGTCTGAGTTAGTGTATTTGAGAATTTCATCATGAAAAAGAGTATTTTAAATAAGATTTTATACATTTTTAAATAGAGGAAATGGTTCAAAAATACTAAATGTTTTCTTCATTTTTATTAAATATATTGGTCATTTATATGGACACATACAAAGAATTTGACTCTTGTTGTCAGTACTTCTCAAAATACATATTAAATTAAACAAATAATAAACAAAATATACTAATCGAATCAACAAAAACATATACTAAACAAAGAAATACATCAAGAGTGGTAAAGAGATGATTAAAGATGTAGACAGTGCTTTGTTTTAAGGGGTTACATCCAAAAAGGTTGTGAAGCACTGCCTTTAACCGTCAGTGTCACTGCTAAAATTACAGCATAGGTCATGGTACATTTCTAAAGGACTGATAACTATCTTCCCCTGGCACATGATCTGGTTATATAATTGACCATCTCATCAGTTTTATATAAAGAGCTGATTTCAGCATGGATGACAATCCTTCTATTTCAGGGCTTAGTGTGTTCACTGCACTTGATGCATTTATGCCTCTGACATTTGCAGGCACTAAGGTTAAGTCAACAGTAGTAAGCTATTGAAACACTTTGTGTTGCTTTAACCTATTGCGTTCAGAGCCAAGCCTATTATTAGGTAGTGGGCTAATATTTTTCCTGCCCACAGAAAATCAGAGAAGTTTAGTCTGCTGCCTCTGGAGCACCTGTGAGACTGACGTCACTTTCACTCTTCCGTCTGCCTCTTTACCTTCCAACTGTCAGAATAAATGAAACTGAGCTAAAACTGAATAACCTTTCCTGTCATGAGTACATATGTACTCACCATATAAAAGCACCAGACATTTACAGCCCCATGTTTACGATTTGAATTTGTCAAGCTCATCAAAAGGATCCTCTGGTTATCACACGGGTGGGGCGTGCCACCTTTTCCTCTGATTCACTGAATCTCTCTCCCTGCTTACAGCTCTGATAATGTCTCTGCCATGCTACACAGGTTCACCACTGTCACCCTCACAGTGTACCATCACACACGTTATTATCTCTCCCTTTATCAGTGCACCGTACTCTGGAAAGCTGTGCTATTACTGTCAACACCGTTGTTTATGGAAGACTTTTTTCAGGTCACCCCTATACATGTCGAGGTAGCTGTTCTCCAGGAAAAGCAGAAATGGTGTCTTATCAGTTAGAGTGAAGATGGAGAGTGGTGAAAAAATGACAATTATTTTATGGGAAAGGTTGTGATTTTGACTTGATTAAAATGATGAGGTTCTCAGATTTGCTGTCCTGTAATCATTAGAATATGGACAGAAACATCTTTAACCTTGGAGTGTGATCAATAACATCCTGTGCATCCTATTCAATGAGAAAAAAACTTAATTGTCATAGAAGCACAGTTGCACATTCAATAACAAACCAAACTGTTCACGAAAGTTAACATGTTTCTACGTGTTTGATGCTGTCTGACTGAAATAATTCACTATCTTAATATGTAGATATAGATATTTTGAATAAGATATATACACACATCCCTGCACTCATAGTATCACCATCTATCATTTGCTTATTAGTGTTTTCCTGTAGATGACATGTCTGTGTGTTTTGAAAAAAAGAGAGGATAACTAAAAAGACAGCTAAAGGTTAAGCCACAGATCAGTATAGAGAGTATTGACCATATACTCTACTGTAAGGCTTACCGGTAGTCATAGAAGCCAGCCACTTTGCTCTCAGAGGACGTACTTATGCTCTGAACACAGCTGAAGTTAACACTCACTCATGCACACTAGATGCCTTGATCACCTAGGGCCAGAACCAGAGCCCGCGGGATTTTCAGCGTTGCTCAGTGACCTGTTGTGACCACCTGTTTCTGTAGCTTTAAACTCACCTTCCCCTCTTGTTTTTCTTTCAGTAACCACCTCTCCCCTGTCCACTGCAGACCAGATGTGGTAAAGTAGGTGAACTTAATTACTGTTGAAGTCTTGTAATTAATGGATTTATTTAGAGATAACTTCTTGAATTCTACTTATTTCGTAACTGTTCATAATACTGAACTGTACATTTCTTAACCAACTTCCCTTTTGTTTCTTCTCGGTCCTTCAGTTTTCTGGACAGGACAATTCGTTCAGCAGTGGAGCAGCACCTCTTCGACGTAAAGCCTGTAGGGGATCAAAGTTCAGAGGACTGTGAGTTAACCCCACGTCTATCATCTCCAAGGGCGACGCCAACTGCCCGACAAAGACGACGACACCAGAGGGAGCAACATGAGGAGGTGCTGAGACACAAAGAAAGACACAGGTACAATGAGTCTCTCATCGTCATGGTGTTGGTAGTTGATGGTACCAGCATTAGATTAAGTGGTGGTTTGTCTTTAGTAGCAACACTAAAGTGCACTGCAAAAACCTTGTTCTCACTACGTTTTTGTCTGTGATTTTGTCCATAAAGTTTCTTAGCGTAAAAAAGAGAAGAAATCTGCTAGTACAATTAGAATAATTCAACTTTTTGTGTTTTGCAAATAAAAGTTTTTTTTTTTTCTCGACTGTAGTGCAGAAAATTACCTCTTATTTCAAGATAAGGAGGTGAGGAGCTAATCCATTACACCTTGTACAGCAGCTGAATTCTTGCGATAAAACGAGAACGAAAACTGTTTATTAAATGATTATATCAGAACTGGACAGTATTTCTTCATTGAAAGAAAATAATGACAGTGAAGGCTTTTCTTGATGGAAAAGATGTTTTCTCTCTTCCGACTTTGGCAAGATGTTAGGCAGATTGTTCATCCAATCACCTGCCATGTATGTTTTGGAAGCATCTGTCTTTTTTCAATCAATTTTCAATGATACTCTCTCAGATGGTTTTATGTAACAAACAAAAACAAAACAATAATAATAGAAATAATAATCACTCAATACCTCACTCAGTTGAGTTGTTGACAACTAAAGTAGACTATGTACTTTGCCAATTATTTGATTGAGCTCAGAGAGTTAGGTGACTCAGCAAAAGAAAGTATAAAATACCAGCTATAGTAGAAAGCATCAGTGCAACTTCTCAAGCTGTATTTAATTGTTTCGAAATTTAAATTTGTGTGTGTGAATTCTATTTAAATTCTATTCAACAGTTTGAAAATTGCTATTGCATTGGGAGATCATCTTGACTTATAAACAGAAACTAAGATGAATATTAATTAATATTACTGTGCCGGTATAGCACAATAAAATGCCCTTCATTACTACAGCCTGACATCAGTGCATCACTGCAGTGCTACTACTCCCAGTTGGTGTTTTTGGTAACAGCAAACATTCATAAGGTTTCATTCAGTGCGGTAAGCCCGTCCTGTGAGATATATCGCAGTCATAACAACTGGAGTCATAGCAGTAAGAAGCTAATCCTTGTTGATGGAGATGTCCTAGAGTCTGAGAGAGATCTGATGCGAGGTCAGTCAGACGTGGATTAGAGGAGTGCATTAGTCCAAAAAAGGCAGAAAATGTCAATAAGAGCATGTACAGTAAATAGAATTAACACCAAACTCAAGCTTTAGAGCATGAAAATGAGTTATCAGGATGACATTGGCATTTAGTTTCCTGAAACATTTCAGCCAATGTCAAGCTGATTAAGACAAAACGAAGTGTGCAACATAGAGAGCGAGATGAAAGGCAGATGTCTCATTTCCACGCCGTCTCCTTTTCCGTCTGAGAACAGAGCTGCGTCTGTCCGAGCAGAAACCAACAAGGAGAACATCCCGTCGAAGGGCGGGAGCAGTTCAGACAGCGTGGGAGAGGACACGGGCAGCAGCGTGGACTCACTGGGAGGTCAGAGTGGTCACGCTGAGCGAACCCCCAAACCCAGGAAGTTGAAACACAGCCCGACACTGGTGCAGCTTATAGACAACCAGGACGCCAACGCAGTGAGTCATCACATCTTTTCTCCTCGTCTCTTGCTATCTTTGTGATTTGGTACCATCTATCCCACTCTTTTTTTTGACAGCTTTCTTTCTATATACGATTTAATCTTTTCTCTCACTGTGACTGGTCAGTCTGAAATGCAGGTCAGTAGTTTGAAGCTTTCATTTGTTTGAAGCAATATCATGGCGACTTTAGGTTGTAGTAAATATTGAGATTGGTGCCAGTTTTATGCACAAACAACAGTAAACAGTATCAACAGTTTACAGCATCACCATCCATGCACCTGTGATGCAGATTGGTTGTTAAAGCATTCAGCTCAACCTCCCCGTCATCTTTCTTTCTGACTCACTGCAAATAATTGTCAGTTGCCGTTAACAAGAATCACTAAATGCAGACAGCGGCGAGTTGGAAAATGACAGGAAGCAAGATGCAGCTGCCTAATGGTTCCTGCCATTCTCATTGTACAGCGGCTTGTAATATGCAGCATGTCACACTAATTGTAAACCACTTTCTCCCAAGCAGTGCAAATGTGAGAGCTACTTATTAGTGCGCAATTATCTGCAGCTTTTATCCACCGAAGAAGATGATGCGCCAGACAAGCAACTTGTTGTCATGCGGGTACTCAAGACCACAATGTTGAGCGCTCAGGATTTGTATCATGTAGAAGGGAAATGTTTGAGATGCAGTAAAGTACTTCTTTCATTCAGAATTAATTAATAATTTAATTACCTTGTTTTCTGAATCCTCTGAAGATTTTATTTTCCGTTTCCATACTGAATTAGTTACTGCTAGTGTTGGTGATACCACGAGAAATTTGTCAACACATTTCTAATAATCTCAGGATTTTTTATGGAAATGTTGTATTAACAGAATTTGCATTGATGTGTTGAAGCACCTTGATTTTCAGGTATTTCAGTCAAACAGTTGGAAAACGACTTTGATAATGAATCCATTGTTAAAGTCCATTTGCAAGCAAACTATATCAAATATTCTCTGGCAAAACAAGTGATTTGTAGACATCACTTAATTTTATAGAACAATAGAATAATCAGCAATAGCAAGTTGAATAATCAGTAGACTAATCAATGATAATAGTCCTTAGTTATAGCTCTAATACATACTAGTACCTATCTCCTGCTGCACCTCAGCATCATTGGTTAAGAGTACCATGATCCAGTCACTGCAGACTATTCTTACACTGCAGCTGCATGAAAGCAAGTCTGGTTATTGCTGGCTCATAAATCACGCGTGCTAATGTAAATTTCAGATGACCAACCGATGAAAATAGATTTATTCAGTTTACACTCTCACACTGAAGGAACTGAATCCTCATGCCAATCCCTTATGTAACACCACAGATGACACCTGATGCCTTGACACACTGGTCTATATGTAATAGCTGGCACAATCGTGATTGGCTGGGCGACTGTGGTGCTGAGGTTTGCGGTGACGGCAGAGGTTTGATGTTAGCGAGGGTCTCTGCTGGTGTGAACAGCCGTCTCTGTAAATATGAGCTTGTTATTAGGAACTCTGAAAGTGTCTTGTTTGTACAGCAACACATGATAACACAATATATACAGTATGTTTTGTTCTATGTGATATTTTTGATAGATCAATTAAGGTTTAACCCATGAAAGGTTTAAAGATGATCTTCATTGGATATGCTAATGAGACATAATTAGAAACAAACTGGTCATAACAATGAGCTACTGTATGTCGATGATTAATGTTTAAAATGTGCACGTCTTTTTCCAGTTCAAGGAATGTGTTGGTGAGAGACCCGAAGCGAACCACATGGAGACATTTCAGAAAGTGTAAGTGCTTCAGTATCTTAACTTGATCCCTTTGAGAATTTAAAAAAAAGTGAATGAATGTGGTGAATCGTCTTTTCTCATCACTTTTACCTTTTCCTTCAAACCCGTTGTAGCGCCTGTTACCTGAATGTTTGTTTTACATTGATAAGCTACTGGCCGCTAGTGACAACGCTGTCTGTTATCTTAAGGGATGTGCTTGGCATACTGTGATGTTTATAGCTTACACTATCTGATAAAGACAGGCAGCAGAGATCTGTATTTATAAACGGTCCGGGGTTTCATGAGCTTTCTGACTGGAAGATAAACTATCGGTGTGATCAGTCAAAGTTTTGTTTCAAAGTGGTTTCTCTGTCGGATTTTTCAGGGATGACATTTCAAGAAAAGATGGCCTTTCTTCTCCTCCACAGGTAGGTTCAACTTCACAATTCTTATAAGTCTCTCTCTGTCTGTTAGGTTGCATTGTTTGCTTCAGCTCTTCGCCTTCCTCTTCTTACACACGGTGTCAGATTTTAGAGAGATGGCTGTCGAAGAAAGGTTAGGGCTGGGTTTAGAATCTGTTATGGTACTGAGTGAAATTTGTCAGCAACACCAGGTTTCAAAAAACAATAGAAAAACTATTGTTTTGGCAGCTGCACCAAAATAATATATCTGAAATTCAGGTATCATATTGGCACCAAACAAAAACGTATACCTATAACAGGCAGGAACGTCAGACAGAGTAGGACGAGTCAAAAACACATTAAGACAGGATAGAAAAGAGACATGGGCAATAAAAAATAATGTAACAGAGTACTAAATATGACTAAATACCCTCAGACTTAACAAAAAGCAGTGGCAAACAGAAAGTCTCAGCAATTGAAACAAGTCTAACCACTGTTGATTGTTTTGACCAGTGTGGTACTGACCTTCACAACACCATGCTGCTCTCTTACTTATCACTTCCACAACTGATTTGTTGAACAGAAACTCGTCTGCAGTTCCACAGAAATTAGAGATTTTAGTTTCTTGCAAATAGGGATTTTCCCACCGTTTATTCTTCCACAAATATAAAGTAATTCCTCAGCCTGCCTGTACTTTTCAGTTGAAGTTTGTGGTGCTGTGTGAGCAGAAGGAAACTCGGTACTAGATACTCATAGTTTGAATCTGGAGCAGCACCACTCAACAGAATCGTGCAGTGCTGCACAGATATGGAGAATCTCTTTCTAAGCAGTCCAGATGGATTTTAGTAGCAGCTCAGGCTGCAGCTTTGTCACCACGGCCTCACTGTGCCACTGAGCGGCCATCTGGAGCCGCCGTGGCACAGCTCTGAGGAGAGGCCGGTCCGACAGCCTCTCAGCTGGTCATTAAAGTAAAGTAAAGTGATGATTGTTACCATCAAGCCATCACTGTCTTATCCTGAGCTGCAGTTAGTTAGATTCATTAAAAGATTGATCCTGTGTGCATGGTGACCTCTTCACCTGCGGCTCATTTTTAAAAATGTTTTTACATACTGTACATTCACTGCTTACTTACTGCTCAACCAATAGATTCACATTATATAAATTATTGATAATGGTGCTGTACCCGAAATAAAAATATAAATCAAAAATCACCCTGGGCTGGGATAGCCCCCACATGGCTCTCACCCGTTTCATTTAAATCAGTGCATCAGTGATATTAATCCAGAAGCATCATATAGGTACCATTTTTCAGCAAAGCGCTTTGGAAGTGGATTTGGATGATAATTCTTCATGCGTACTTTTACTTAGGTAAGGTTTTGAATGCAGAACATTTTTTGTTTGCATTTTCTCAAATGGGATAATTTGCTGCTTTTCCCTTTCATTTCAGTGCTAATTCATATGTGACTGCATTTATTTGTTATGGACTGTTCGTTCACAAAATAAGACTTGACGTTTAACTCATGGTTTTACAATTTTCGGACCTTTTATAAATTGAAAAATTGATCAATTAATTGCAAAAACAATCGAACGGATTAATTGACATATGATGTATTCTGAGTTGTTATAACAATATAGTAATATTATTTCAGGACAAACACTTATTCTCTTCCGTACCTGTTTTTTGCATCTTTTTAAAAAACTGAAACACACTAGACCCTTAAGCTCCGTATGTTGGTGTATTGTGTGTCGCCATTGCATCTATTGATGTAGTCGTGGTCCCTGTAAACACACACAACTCCTCCATCAGAGCATGTTGTACACAAAACATGAAATACTGATAGGTGAAAGTGACAGCTGCAGTTTGTTTGCAGCTCAGATTGACTGTGAAAAGATGTCTGCATAACTGACATGTCATAAATATAAATCAATATGTCATGAACATAAACATTGGAGTAGATTTTCTTTAGCATCAGTTCAAGGCTTTTACTGGATGAGTTGCAAAGAAAGTGTGTGTGTGGTAAATGTGCATTTGTTATGAAACGAGTGTGTGGAGAAAGCGCTCCCACACAAAGATGGTGTAGGAGAGCAAAGAGAAATCAAAGCCATCAGACAGGAAGCTTGTGTCAGGCCAAATCCTCCAAATTTTGTGTATGCGTGTGCGTTTGTGTGTGCGTGTGCGTGTCCAAGGTTATAATTTTGGCTGTGTGCCATCTCAGCAAAATGTCCCTTGAATTCCACTCTGTGTTTGTTTGTACACTGTGTGTAAACCCTCACACAACAGCTTAATCATTGTCTAATGCTTACCCTCACACACACACACACACACACACACACACACACACACATAGACAGATATAGTAGCTCTGTCTATCTCACTCTTCTTTTGTACCAGCTGGACCTCTCATGATGATGTAATCATGGCTCGAGAGTGTTTCAGTGAACACGTTGACTGATGTTTCAGGGGACAGAGTTGTGTGTGTGTGTGTGTGTGTGTGTGTGTGTGTGTGTGTGTGTGTGTGTGTGTGTGTGTGTGTGTGTGTGTGTGTGTGTGTGTGTGTGTGTGTGTGTGTGTGTGTGTGTGTGTGTGTGTGTGTGTGTGTGTGTGTGTGTGTGTGTGTGTGTGTGTGTGTGTGTGTGTGTGTGTGTGTGTGTGTGTGTGTGTGTGTGTGTGTGTGTGTGTGTGTGTGTGTGTCTGTGTCTGTGTGTGTCTGAATAAAGCAGGATCATGCTGAGCTGTAACATCTGTGCTCCTGTTAATCCACAGTGTTACTCCTCAGTGCATCTTGAAGTGGGTTTACATTGTTCACTACACTGATGCGACAGTGATTCACTGGTTGATTAATCAGTTAAAACAAGATAAACTAATCATTAAGTCTTAAAAGATGCATTTTATCAAACTACCTTTAATGAGCCATTTGCATTAAAAAGGGTTTTGAAAACAAGAGTTCAACTTGCTGAAGAAACTTTTGGGCCCCTTTGAAGATGACTGTAGATGTTTTATGTGACGAGGTGTTGTTCAGTCTCAACATCTCTCACCTCTGAGATTAAAACTTTACATAACAATGCCTAATGAGTCCATACTTTAATTACATGGTAACACTTCACAAGAAGGCACTTTAAGTATACTGGAAGCAACTTGTTTAGAACAAAGTAAACAAAAGCTGCTAATTAACAAGTTTTTCTGTTATCATAAGTTACTTGAGAACAGATTTCATGATGAGTCTTTAAATAACTGTGAATCTGCACATGTGACAATATGAATTGTTCTTGATTAAATCGGCTCTAAACCACTAAACTTAAACACACCTATGAAATAAAGCCTGACCAATGTGGGATTTTTGAGATCGATAAATCGAAAAATGTTTAACGTTATTTTACATTATATATACAACGTATTACATCGTCAACCAATCGTTTTTTTGCACTCACGGGACTCTGATGATGCATGAATTTCAGTTGAAGTGCAGGAAGTGAAAAGGGAGACAGAGAGATGGAGGAAAGTCCAAAATTCAAACAAAGCAAAGGAAAAAAAACCTTTATTGTTCCAAAGTAAGGGGACAGTCAGCTACATAAACATAGCCACATCAGTTACAATGCCTGTGACGATGTGGTCACTTTACACACGTATTATCCGACTCCTCCTGACCACTGAGGAAAGTTTGAAAACCAGTTTCTTGCATTTTTAAACAGCTTTTGATACTCGATAAAAGCTCTTCTCAGTGGGATTGATTTGAGCAACTGTAAACGACACAGCCATAAGCCTTTGTGATAGTGTATCTGATCATAGGCGCTGTTGCTTCAATCTAGCAAATTACCTACTGCACAACCTGTTCTAGAGAGGAAAACTGTGAAAATAAATGGCTACATCAACATCAGGACTGTATGTTCGGTATCAGTTAATTGCTAAACAATGTTTTCATATCTGCACATATCAGACAACATCTACGCGGATACTGATTGATACCGATATGTCTGTGATGGGATATGCCATTATCAGCCGATAAATCCTCCACGAGATCACCATCAACACTTCAATGAAGTTCTGGAAACAGTAGTTTGTTAGTTTGTTTGTTTGTGAGACTGGTGGTTTGTGTACGTGCACACTGGTTCTAAAAGCTGATACAACTGAACGCCATTGCTCTAAATGTTATTTAGAGGAATATGTGTGCCTGGATCTGTGATAATGGGATCTTGGATGTGTTGATTGACTGGTGCAGCATGTACTTATTCATGGGGGCAGTGACGGTAAGAGCTACATCACTTTTATTCAATCACGGTCTGTATGTTCTCTGCCACTGTTATTTTTCCTGTAACAGCTGAGGAGACTTGATAACTTCCTGTTTTTTTGGCCTCACTTCAGCACTAAAACACACACACACAACCTGCCATCAACAACAACAACAACTTAGTATCATGAACAAAAATAAAACAAAACAAGGGCTGTTGTAACCACATTCAAGTGCACCCCTTCCCGAAAGCCGTCTGTGGCATTTATGAGATCTAGCAGCAGTGCGTCTTGATCTGTTTTTCCCTAAAAATAGCTTGGTCCCACGCCCAGACAGAGGAAATGGGACCCCGTGGGCTTAGTGCTAAGTGATCCATGGACACTTTTTAAATACATGATCCACTGAGTTATGTTGTTTCCCTAAATAATTTACGTTACACTAGAATTTGATTACACAGCTTTCAACGAGGATAATCAAAGTGGCGTTTGAGAAAGTGTGAGAGAGGAGAAGCTTGTGGATGATGAGTAAACAGTGTTCAGTGTAAGAATTGAGTTGAATTGAGGAGAAGGCTTGCATGTAATAGCTCTACTTTGAGCAGGATGTTTCTCTGCAATGAGCAGCTGTTAGGGGGAGAAAAAAAATCACCATAGTCAGCCTACGTGTGCTGGGTCACAATCTTTTTGCTTTTTTTTCTCCTTACCTTCCTCCCCTTCTCCCTCCCTCTTTCTCTCTCTCCCTCCCTCTAGCACCCCATCCACCCCTCCCCTCTGCTCTTGCTGCTGTGAAACAAACAAGTCTAGAGCAGCGCTAGGGTGGGGAATACGTGCATGTCGAGCAAGAGAGAGAGCAAGGAGGACTACTGTAGAGAGAGAAAATAATAAGAGTGGAAGGGAGGGGGGAGAGAGGGATTCCACTGAGTGAAAGACAAGGCGGAGCCAAACCACTCCTGCTCTATCACACACAGCCAAAGACAGATGGGCGGATGTTTTGGCCACAGAGGCGGCCAATCACGAGCAGGGAGCAGCCCCCTCTCTTAGGGCAGGGCCAGTCTGTGGGAGTGTGTGGCTCAACTTAAAGAGTGTGTTCACAGGCTGGTCATCGTCGTTGAGCGCTCTTTTCTTTTCTCTCATGGTTGTGCAGACGTTAAGGATGAAGATCCAGGAGTCGCCCGTCACTTGTGACACGGGGAGGGTCGGCGGTGGAGAGGTGCGAGGCTCTGACCAGGAGTGCGAGAGTTGTGAGGATGTGCCCCGGCTGGACCTGACAGCACTTACTGAGGAAAACAACTGGGGAGGTAAAGCTACAGGCCATCCAACTGCTGTTTTCATGCTTTGATTTTTCTCTTACATGCATTACTTTAATTCTAAATAGGTCCAATACTATCTGGAATACACACCTTTTCACACAAACATGTCCGAACCACCCACTCACTGCCCTCAACCCAGCTCTGCACATGGGTGTCTGGGTGGCAGCTGCACACCTTCTGCTGCCTCTCCTC
This sequence comes from Echiichthys vipera, assembly GCF_963691815.1. Lineage (NCBI taxonomy): Eukaryota > Metazoa > Chordata > Actinopteri > Perciformes > Trachinidae > Echiichthys > Echiichthys vipera. The sequence goes on from NC_139827.1 coordinate 11,781,343, forward strand.
CTCCTCCTCCTGACACAGCTCCTTCTGCCTCTCCTGCTGGATTTAATTGCAAAAGATCCTCTTAAGTTCTCTAGCCACCTATATCTAGCAGAAAAAACACATTGGTGGAGACGTGCTTGTTTGCCTGGCTGGCAAGATAATGCAACACTACAGATGTTGTTTTGCTTTCTGTTAAATTAGACCACATGGGGACCTTAAATATTGTATTCATCTCTCAAGGGAAAATATAATGCAGTGTAGTCAAGATTAGAGCTCCTCCTGTGGTTTTATTTAAAGAGCAAACAGCGTGTTTTTGTTTTTTTGTGAGTTACTTGGCAATTTCTGGCAATGAATTGTTTCCATACTGGGCTTCTGCTGTAATTCCCAGTCAGAAATCAATCATTAAAAGGGAGTTGGAATGGTGATAACAGTGTACCAGTCGACCTGCTGTAGAAACTTGGCTTGCATTTGGAGAGTTTATCGATCATGGTTGAAATTTTAAGACTTGTGCGCCATTTTAGTAGTGATGGTGATTATGCATTCAATGGCAACTTTGCACAAGGTCAAACTTTTAATTAATCTCATGTTACACTTGTCAAGTGTCATTTCTAGTGTAGAGTTTGCAGAAATAGTCATGAGCATTGCTTTATCCCTCCTTCGAGACCTCTTTTGAGTTTGTTATTAATGTATTTGTGTTGTGCAGCGATCTTGGCATTTGTGCAGAAAGGAAATTGTGCACAATCGCAGTGCGCTGAGGGTGTGATTGTTTTTTTTGGGACGTTGCGACACAGCGGAGGTGGGTGGAGGTATTTAAGCAGTGAAAGCCAAGCAGAACTGTACACTGGAATGATCATCAACAGGTTCATTCCTCCTATTTGAAAGAGTGAAAGGGCATGTTGTGGCATGTCTTGACATCTTTCCTCTTCAAACGTTGGTCTTCACTCCCACTCTCTCCACCACCACTGTTTCCTGTTTGATGTGGCATTCAGAGCGAAATTGTCCCATGCAATAAATCTCTTACCTTCAACAGCCTCTTGTTGGAAACATTAGCAGACGATTGCATGCTTTGTGGGGCTCTCTAGTGGCCAAATATGATACATAAAAAATAGCAAACGTCTGTAAGAGGTTGTTGTTGTTGCTGTGCAGCATTTTAAGCACGAGAGAAGACAGGTCATGTACTTAAATATTGTGTCTGAGCCAACAGACGGTTTCTTAAGTCTGTATAAAGTTGTGTCGTTAGTTGGATTAGCTCTCTCAATCTGTACATGGTGTCTCTGATTGTGTGCGCTTGTAATAAAAAAATTTAATTTGCTTGAGGGAGGATGTAGCAGAGGGTAGATTTGCACTGTTTGTTCAGGAAATTTACAAACCTGATGGCTGTTTTTAACACTGGAATTATGAAGACATTGTGTATTAAATCAGTTGCCTGTTGTGGTTTTTTTTTAATTGTCTTTTTGCCTCTTGGTTGATCTCGTTCCTGTACATTCTGTCCTGAATACATAACTGAGTTCGTGGCAGCGAGGACGCCACAGGGAGTCTGCATGATTGGCTGTGACAGGCCTACACACATACAGCATCTCCTTTAGTTGCATGAGATGGCAAACAGATCAGGTCCCTTAAAGCACGAGTGCAAGCAGAGCTAGCCATTGCACAAACTGCAATTGTGTTAATGTATTTTGCAAAATGGAAACTTTGTTGTTTTTTACTCCTGGCATGTGTAAAAAGAGCGAAAGGGAGATTTATGCTCTTGCAAAACGAGCGAAGCAGAATAAGCAGTTAATAAATTGTATAATGGTAGTAAGTACTGTTAGGGGATGTGTGCACACTGTACGGAAGGTGTAATACTGTTAAAATGGGCTTGTGGGTGCAGGAGGGCATTAGGCTGTGGTGTAAGGCCTCTGTCCCAGTACACTTTGTGCCAGCCTCTGCCATGGTGACCTGCTTTTTGCTGCTGCTCTGTCCCTGCCTGTCTGCCAACTATGCTGGAAAGAAATTAACTGGCATTTCAACAGGAAGTGACAAGACTCTGTAGCTCTTATGTCCCCTTGTTATTCTGATTTATCATATTTACTGAAGCAAGAATGATGCATGCTGATGTTTTCTTTGCTTCCATTCCTTCATCTTGTCCTTTACTTCTCTTCTCTCCCTTCTTCTCCTGTCCCTCTAGATTCTCCATTCTTTAACAGCCCTTTCCTTGATTTCAAAACCATTTTTCATCCAAGTTGTTGTGATGGTAAGTGTTGTGTTACATCACTGTCAGTGCTGAGTTGCTTTGCTGCAAATAATGTATCAGAGAGAAAGAAAGAAAAGACTGTCTGACCTTTTCCTCTGCATGGCAACATGCTTGAATGATCTGGAACATTGTGGCCGAGTGTCTCTCACACACAGCAACCTTTAGTGGAATGGCAAACTGGCTTGTTTTTTTGTTTCATTAGTCTAGTTAATCCTGAACATCAGCGAGCGGTTGATTTAAAGGATTAATCTCAAATGCCATGGAGCCTTAGTGGCCCGCTACACTGAACTGCACTCTGAGCTAGATAATAGAGCTCAAAGGAAGACATTCTCACGTGATTAAGAGTTTCACCTGCTGCTGTAAGTGAGCGCTAACATACCACAGAGTTGCTTCTTGATAAACTGCACGTACCTAAAAGTACAAGAGGACCCGCGGGACCTGAGCTGGAATTTGAGCTAACTTGCTTCTCGTGTGGCACAACTCACACCAGCTAAGAAAAATATGCATGTGCAGTTTTAGACTGGGAGTGCATTTTTTCACGTGTGCTTTCTGACACTATGAATGTTTTCACTGACGGTTGGTTTCCCTCAGAGCTTGTTTTCTCTCCCTCCATCTCTTCTGCTCTGTATATTTCTAGAGTCTCCTGACACTTGATGTTACAGGTCTCACCTTTTCCATGAAATCTACGTTATTGTTGCTGCTGAGTTTCACATAGTTTCTATAGAGTTTTACCTTCTTATTATAACAGTGAAGTCTGATATTTCTCTCTTCTAGTCTTTCTCTCATCCCCTCGTGCTTGCACAGACACAAGCAGTTTATTTCTCACAATGCAGAGTGGAAACTACGACACAAACTCATCACTGTACCTCTCAACAGGGGTCGTGGCCTGACATTATCCCACAGCGAGCAAGGCATTATTAATAGCCCAGGGATTGTCAGGGGCATCTGCATGGCTATTTTCATCAGACATAATTATTACCAGAGCAGAGACTGTAACCAGGGGATGAACAGAGAGAGGGAGGGTGGGCGTGTCTCACTCACAGTTCCAGTACAACATCTGTGACCATCGAGCCCCAGAGGAGGTTTTTTTGTCCCACGACGGTTTTAGAGAGAGCAGCTTCATCATGTCCAGTGACTTTCAAATCGTCAGAGAGGAGAGTGCAGATCTTTGGAAAATGAACATGTTGTTTGACTTTCTCAGAACATTTTTGACCCATCTTCTATGTTACTTGTGCCAGACATTTACTTTCTCTTATGTGATAAATAAAATTAAGATGATGATGATGAAAATTGACTCTTGGTTGGCCAAAACAAGCAATTTGAAAACATTACTTTGAAGCTATACCAAACTGTGATAGGTATTTTCCACATAGAAAAGCTAGGCAAAATCTAACAGTCATTTAAAAACAGCAAATTAGTTTTCTATTTTTTTGTTGTAGCTCAACCTTTTGAGCAATATTTTGATATGAAATGATTCTGATTTAAAAAACAGATTTGATACTTGATCTACAGTTCATAAAATGTCATTGAACTTCAGAGGAGCCCATGTTTTTTGGTGTTATTGTGTAGCTACAGAGGTCTATGATATGAATCTGCCGTTAGTGTTTGTCTGCACCACATTTCCTGGATCCCGGACTAACCTGTCCTTTGTTTGCATTGTATCAACTAATCTTGTGCTTACATCATCTCTTTAACAGAAGAACAAGCAAAGTTTTTTAAAAAAGCGTGTTTATTTCTGTGTTTCTTAGAACCGGTCCCAGCATACTCCTCACTGCAGAGGGAGAGCATGGACCGCGAGGAAGCTCGACTGTCCCCTCACGCCGGGGGACGTCTGATCCGCCAACTTCTGGAGGAGGACAGTGACCCGATGTTGTCCCCTCGCTTCTACGCCTACGGACACTGCCAGCAGTATCTGGACGACACTGAAGTGCCCCCTTCACCACCAAATGCACACTCTTTTGTCAGGTAAACACTTGACATGTTTTTTTTTATGTAGAGGCAAGTATGAAAGTAACGTCATTGAAAATAACATATCATTATCATATCTCTCCAGTCGCAGACGGAGTTCGTCTCTTGGCTCCTGCGACGATGAGAAAGAGGAGTTGACATCCGCCCAGCTCACAAAGAGGATCCATATACTGAGGAAGAAGATCCACAGGTTTGAGGAGCGGTTTGAAGAGGAGCGTAAATACAGGGTAGGTGTATTAGTATCAAGTGTTTATCACTTTAAAAATAACCAAAATATGAGTCAAAGGATATTTTTACAAATCATAAACAAGGTTATTGGCTATCTGAAGACACTCCACGAGTCATTATAATTCATTATAAATAGAGGATAAAGGTCTAGGACTGTTTTTTAAAGGCCAGTGGCTGTAAATAAAGTTTGATAATCCCATGCGAGCTCTACTTGAGTTTTATGATTGATGCAGTCACGCTCACATGAGCAACTATTAAAGGTGCCGCTGCTTCATAGTGAAAGGAGAATATGTTCTCATCTGTGCTATTGCTTTTTTTTCTTTCATGCAGCCCTCCCACAGTGATAAAGCTGGAAACCCAGAGGTGCTGAGATGGGTTAATGAACTCGCCAAGCTCCGTAAAGAGCTAAAAGGTAAGTAAAGCACTCTGTTAACACATCTGATAGACTGTCTGCAGTGAGATCAAACTTAAACGAACAAAGCTCATACATCTTTTTCCTTCTCGTCAGAAAACAAACTGATGAAGTCTGAAGAGGACCTGCCGCCTCTGACCCGTCAGCGCAGCAACACGCTGCCCAAAAGCTTCGGCTCTCTGCTGGAGAAGAAACCTCAGCAGGAGAAAGTGCCAAAGCCTCCGGTGGAAAGCAGCCTGGAGACGATTTTGAAGAAGCTGCAGGAGAAGAGGGAGGAAGTGAACCGCCCCGAGGACATCAAGGTATGACCTCATAAGGACGAATAGACAAAACATAGCCAGACATGCACAGAAACTGGATGTTTCCTGTACTATAAAAAGTATCAATCATTTCTGAGATGTGTTAATGTTTCGCTATCTGTCCTCTGCTGACAGGATATGACACGGGAGCAGATCGGAGCGGAGAAAGTTGCCCTGCAGAAAGCTCTGCTGTACTACGAGAGCATACACGGTCGACCGGTTAGTCATCCTTCACATTCACCTTCATAAACTCACACAGATACATACAGCCTCTGCAAAAGGCCAAACCAAACTATGTATCAGATCTCCTACCAGCCATTGTTGGCCCAAACATGAAAATATTTTCATTGTGACCCAGATTGCAAGTCAAGGGTGAATAATGTCTCAAGCCAGAGCGTGTGCATATGGTTAGCGTTCACAGTGGGTGTCTGTTAGCTATAAATGAAAGGCTGGGTGTTTTTTTATTTCCTTTTATCTTTTATTCGTGTAAATCTATGCTATTAGAAAACAGAAGTGCTGACCGCACTTTTCAGACCCAAATCCAGTTGCCATAATTGTGGCATGTTGTCGTATCTATCAGGAAGTGCAGCTGACCTTTCTGTCACCTCCTCACGCTGAGTTCCTCGGTGGTTTGTGGTTAATGATCTTCACGCTCTAAAGAACTGGACTGTAAAGAGTTGGGGCCAGTCAGGGTTAGCTGTCTTTTTGTGTCATGTTAGCGCTGTAGACGGTTCGTAAGAGGAGGGCAGAAAGAAGCTAATGCTGTGCTAACAGGATGTCTTTGTGTCCGTCCTTTTTGCTACTTCAGGTCTCCAAGAGCGAGAGGCAAATCATGAAGCCCCTGTACGACAGATATCGCCTGGTCAAACAGATCCTGTGCAGAGCTTCCACCATCCCTGTCATTGTAAGTGTCACATCTTAACCTCCGTGCCTTTTCTTTTCTCCTCCACAGCTGTCCGTTTGTCCTGCTGCTCTTTGACGAGCATGCGGCAAAGATCACCACATTGTCGGAGCGTCTGCACACACTTAACCCTAGCTCATGTTGGCTTTAAGGCCCACTGTGGGAACTGGCAGCATTCATGCCACAGACTTGTCATCCACCTTTCTAAGTCCAGCTTTAGTAGCTCAGTGTATCCCCCGATCGTAAAGCAGGTCATAAGTGGCTGATTGAGTTCACAGCAAATTACATCATGAACAGCTGAGGGGCAAAAACTGTGGAAAGAGTTGTCGTCACTTTGATGTGAGGTCTTGTTTGCTCTGATTTGTAGATAAGAAGCGGAAAAAAACTACAATCAGTGTTGTTAATGCTACTTTGTGGCATAAAATACAGACGTGTGTATATGCTTCCTTTTGCGTTTCCGTATTATGTGTGAACTATTAAGTAACCATTTCTATTATGTAAGATATGATCTGCAGTAAATATCTGTTACATAATGCACTACCTTTAATCCCCATCATGTAAATTGGGACCACTGTCACAGAGTTATGATACAGCATTTTCATTATCCTGGAACAGCTTTTAACCCTGTAACAAGCACCTCTTTTTTAAACCTAAAATTAAAAAATTAAATATCCTGTTTTATATCCATTTGATTATAGTCATGATCCTGGGCAAAATGTTTTTTCTTGCTTTCTTTGTATTTATTTTTATTCTGTTCTATATTACTGCTTGGATTTGTACACACAAAAAGAAAAGCATAATAAGCAGCTGTTGTGTTATTTGAATGTTAAAATGGTTCACACAGAGAGAATCGTGAGGCTTCAATTAACTAAACTAACCCCAGTCTTGGTTCATATTCAGGACGTTGTTTGTCAAGACTAATGAGAATCGAGTTACGTTTTTAAAATGTGCCGGTTGGTCCTCCTGTGGAAAACAAGGTGACATTAAGCAGTGTGGCGTTTTTCCTCGTGGCCTTGCTGTTAACATCAGCATGGTTAACGCCTCCTTCTTAACCGTCACCACAGGGCTCTCCCTCCAGCAAGCGCAGAGGTCCTCTCCTTCAGCCCATTATCGAGGGCGAAACCGCACTCTTCTTCGATGATATCAAGGTGAAGAGCTGCTGCTGCTTGAATAATCAGTCGCCAGCTCCCCCGCCCCGCCACGCCCGGCCCCACCTCCCTCCAACCCCCACCCTTCCCCTCATTTAACTGCCATTCAACCCTCTAATGAACCTGGTTGCTGCCTGTTGATTGGGCGGTTGCCTGTTTCCTGCCACCAGCTCCTGTAGAGACGTTGAATCAGTAGCTGCCTGGATCTGCTGTTTGAAGCGCTCTGTGATTTTTGAGCAGTGCGGGTTGTGTTTTTAAACGAGAATTCTGGTTTATTACAACCTGGGTCTTATTTTTATAGCTTTGGCCAACGTTTCTAATAGGAATAATGTTGTTGTACTTGCCAAGATAGTAACACGCAGTGGTTAAAAAGAAGTGAAATACGTGAGCAGTCAGATAAACAGAAAGATTTTAAACAGGCATCCAGGTTAGTCCATGTTAATTTGAAGAGAAAACTGAAATGGATTACCCAAAATACCCATTTACTAAAACATTCATCACACAGAACAGTTTTGCTCTACAATAAAGGTTTATGAAATGGGAATATAACACAGGAATATTGTATTAATATAATATTATACAACAACAAACGTGGTCATCTTCAGATATTTACTGTCACAATAGTCAGTGAGCTACAAGCTAGGGTGACGTCTGATCAGGACACAGCTGCAGTCAGTTGTCAATCCTGAACACCAGCATAAATAAACTACACACAAAAACAATATAACAATATCAGATTTGGAACATGATGACTGAACTACTCGTTGAGGTATATTTAGATGACTTTCTGAGCTTGTTTAAAACTTGTCTGATCATCTGACTGACCGGGTCATGCTCCCGGATCAGTCATGACTTGGACGTTATAACAAACAAAATAAATGATGGTCAAAGTTAAAAAAGAAAAAGAAGAAGAAGAAAAGACCCAAGTTGTGATAGAGCATCGATCCTTTTAGGTGTGTAATCGAGAACTAAATCAATGTGCTCATTGTATTGAGATGGCTGTAGTTTCAGGACTTTACGTAAAGTAAAAGTTTTTAAGGTTGGTAAGGTGGACTGTGTGTCTTTTGGTTGACTGCCTTCATTAACTCCATCCACACATTTCTAATGGGTGTAGACATGAATCACCAACGGGGACCGTGGAAGTGCATTGTGCGGCTGTGATGATTTATTACCATTGGTGACTAACACTGCACGACCCTCATGCACTGCGGCGTTGGAGCCTGGAAGCCTCGCTATGAATGCCACAGCACGATGAGTCCTTCTCAACCCTCGGCCGTCGTTTGACCCTCTTTTTGTCTCTGCAGGAGGAAGAGGACGGCTCAGAGGACGACGGAGACTCAAAGATGCAGTTCACCGTGACTGTACGGCCTGACATCAGCGTGCTGGGCTTCCTGGACCACATGGAGGAGGAAGCAGACGGTTTCATTTCGCCCGTGGACGACCTTTCACCCTCTAAGAACACGACCGACATGAGGCTGTCCAACCTGCACTCCGCCACCACGTAAGTTACTGGAAAGAGCGAACACAACCGAGTTCTCACATAACCACAGTGGTGGTCTCACTTTTGCTTGGTTTTATATGTTGTAGGTCCACCAAGGAGACATTTCCCCTCTAAACTTCCCAGATGATTTCATTTAAATAACTTTTCAAGCCCCAAAGACGATACAATTATTAATTTCACAAAATAGCAAATATTAGAGACTAAAGTGGAAACCAGATGACCAACAGGACGAATTTAAGAGGCTAGTTAGCACAGTAAGAACACCACCTGATGTGGAGAGATCAAACTATATTTATCAAGCAGTAGCGAACAATAACATAAACAATTACCAACTGTTTGGTAGAGCTCAGTGACTGAAGATATAATCTTACCTGATCTAACAAGTTTTGTTTTTGATCTCGCCGCCTCTTGACTTAAGCACTTGCCGGGATTCCATTTCTTTTCTCATGGACTGACTGAACTGCCAATCAGAGTGATTTCTCTCATTGAAGCTGGTTCAGCAGGCCTGAGAACAGCCGACAAGGGCCGAAAAAAGTGGGGGCGACAGACGCTCACTGTCGGCCAAACTTTGGCAGCTCATCGGCTTGGTGTGTCAACTCCTTGAGGGGGCCTGACCCCCGAGGATGAGAACTGCACAAACTAGCTCTAAAGTGAAACACTGCTGACACACTGATGCATCAGTATTAATCTAATAATGCCTTTATTATTAAATATACATTTAAATATCACTCACAGGAGACAATTTACTGCAGAGCGACTACTTTTACTTCTGATATTTTAAGTATATTTTGCTGAAAATGCTCCTATAAAAAGGAATCTGCGTACTTTTTCCACCACTGCATGATGCAACCTTTAACGCTTTTAAATATTCTTGTGTGACCTATGAAAATATTTCTTTCTTTCTCTCACAGGCAGGAACTCGTGGAGCAACTCCAAGAAACCAGAGAGGAGAAGAAGAGACTCCGCAAGGACCTGAAAGAGTTTGAGGACCAGTTTTTCAGACAAAACGGAAGGTAAAAGAAAAGATATATAAACGAGAAAGGGAATGAGCAGACATTTGTATAATTGGCACTGCTGAGCCTTCTCCATTTCTTAAAGTTTGTTCTTGGTCTTGTTCCCATAGAAATGTGCAGAAGGAGGACCGCTCCCCGTTGGCAGTCGAGTACAACGAATACAAGCATGTCAAAGCCAAACTGCGGCTGCTGGAAGTCCTCATCAGCAAAAGAGAGTCGACTAAATTAACCTGAGAGAAAAATAAAAGACTCTAAAAGGACTTAAGAGATACATTCAAACACATCTCACCCGATCTTGTTTTGCCTGATGTGTCAGGCTCGGGGGAAACAGTTTTGCCTGTTAGTCCGTTCTGTCGAGCTCAGCTGGGTTTTTTTCCTCCGGCGCTCACAGAGAGCAGCCGACTCGCGGCTGATTCAAAGCGACACAGCGTAACCTGCTTCACCGGAGGAAGTTTTGCTTCCGACAAAAACCTCACCTTCATTAGAGGACATTTCTCAAGACGCACACAAATAACCTGAATCACACTTGTATTGCTAATAATTTATTTCTATCCTTTTGAATGTTTTTACTGGAACAGAAAAGTTATTTTTCTCACGCTTTACTGTAGAAGTCTTAAAAGAAAATCCTTGTGAGTAAAATAATAGATATGAAATTATTGCTATTTTTAAAGAAGGATTTTTGCGATCAACATGTATGTGTATTTTTGTAAGGGAGACGTTCGTATTTGTATAGCTTCAATCAGCTTAACAGTATTCACTAAATGAATTGCTTTCTCTATTTCAGTTCTGACCACCATATAATATCTGAAATAATCTATTGTTGCTTCTCTAGACGTTAAACCGAGTATTTGCTCAATAAGAGTTTTTTTTTATACAACCCAAAGACAGTGACTGCAAACCAAAATAGCTCATATTCAAGAAAACAGCTTATTTTTGTGATCACTGGTACTTACTTTAAGCATTTGACTGTATATTGTATGCATTGACTTGCTTCTCTCCTTATTTACTTCCTGTCAAATAAGCTATTTCTCATCTTGAAATCACTGGTATGTTTTTGCTCACAGTGATAAACATTGACAAAAGTTTGTGTGACGACTCAGGAGTTGTTTCCCTCGTCGTCCTCTCCAGAGCTCTTTTCGTTCTTTTGTAAATATGGATCACTTGTGTTTGTATGTTTACATAACTGTGAGCGAGTACATTTTTCCTTCCTTTCTCCAAAATGGATGATTTATCAGTGTGAATTTCGTTTTTACTGAATGTAAACACTGGCAAGGCAATTAATGAATTTTGAGTGTGTACATTTTAGTACATAAATTGTATTTGTATTTTGTATATAATGTGAATGAAATCATATTTTTACTGAGTAATTTGGCTGTGTGTTTTTTCTTTGTGTGACTGAGTTGAAATCTGAGGGGAAGAAAATGCTGTATTTGGAAATACAGGGCTCTCCATCACTATGACGGATGAGATCAGCAGATACAAATATGATTTTGTTATGTCAGTAGGTAGCGGTAATTCACCAAAAAAAGACATAAAATAGAAAAGAAAGAAAGAAAGGTGGCGGTAATTAGCTGTGAAAATGTTAATTAAACGCTACGGGTGCCGTTGTGGCTCACAAAGGGCTGAAAGTCGTGACGCGGTGTTCAACCGCCGCCCCCTTTCCAGGTTAGTAAACCTTTGTGAAACAACGTTAAACAGACACAGAAAGGTTGTACAACTACTTAATGTTAACCGGTTTTATGGTTGCAGTTTGTTAAGTGATGTTAAAATGAAATGTGACGGTAAATCCGCTGTCTAAGCGGAGCCGTCTATGTGCTGGATCACGTGTGCGTCGCGAAACTTAAACTTCTCGTTTCAGCGGTTGGTCTTTTTTTTAAAAAAAACTTTATTTAACAGTTTCACATATACAACAAAGCAGAGGTACTCAATGTAAAATTGGCGCTGGACAATGTATTGAAAAGGGAAAATTAATCAATCAGAGTACAAATAAGCTTCTGTGTAACCTACCATATACATACAGTTATATAAAAATATGACAGTATCAGCGGTTGGTCTTTTTTTTTTTTTAAACTTTATTTAACAGTTTCACATATACAGCAAATCAGAGGTACTCAAAATAATTTTGGCGCTGGACAACGTATTGAAAAGGGAAAATTAATCAATCTGAGTACAAATAAGCTTCTGTGTAACCTACCATATACATACAGTTATATAAAAATATGACAGTTTCAGGGGTTGGTCGTCATGGATGCCATAGTCACGTTGACGTTAGCAACCCACTGACCCCTCTTGAGGAACGAACGCCATCTTGTTTACCATGCTTTAAGAGTGTGACCTCACCATTCATACATGTTCTATGTTATAGAAAGTCACATAAACACCGTGTTATCACCAATTATACAATGACTGACTATCCATTATACAGCGGAGAAAAAAAATTTGAGAACAAATTATATATTTTTTTAATTTATTCTGAAATATTGTTAGTTTTTATGGTTCATAATTTGATAAAATATTCACTGTGGCCATAGCTCTGCTGTCCTAGCATGATTTTTTTTAAATAACCAAGGCACTTCAACAACAACCTTTATTTTGTGAATAAAAAACATTTGCGTCACCCTGCCATGTAGCTGTACAAGACACCCAACTCCTGCTGCAGAAAACATCCATGACACCTCCTCCTCGATATTTAACTGACCTCTTCACACACTTTGGGTTTCCCCAGTCGTACGACGAGCATAATATTTCCATCAGACACAAATAAATAATAATAAATTGAACGTACTCTCATCAGTAAAGTGCATTCTGGACCAGTTGCTCCACAGCAAAGACAAGTTTCGCCTTTTCATTATTTCTGCCGATGAAGGGTTTGGTCACTGCAAAGTGGGCTTTCAGTCCAAAAAGTCTTAAATGACGAGACGTTGTGTGCCGAGACAAAAACTTGCCCTGTTCAGCACTGAACTGGCGAGCAACTCCAGCTGCAGTGCTAAACCGATTCCCCATTGAGTCTTTGCATAATCTTTTCCTCTCATGCACTTGTTTTACGTGGACGACCGGCCTTTTTGAGGGACTTAATGAATTAATCTGTGTCCTTGTGAAGTTTCAATATTCTTGAAATCACAGACTGTGAACGCCCAACCTCTCTGATGGCTGAGAGAGTCATCCCTTTGGCCTTCATCGGGACAACCTGCTGTCCCAGGGTTTTAGTCGCCTTAGAGCAGCTCAACATCTTGCAAAGTAACCAGGAGAGCTGCCAGATAAATAGGGTGTGACCAACAATAAGTAAATTGTCACCAGGTTCCAGATCAACACCAAAAACTGGGAGGTATGAAAGTGTTGTCTTTTTTTCACAAAATAAAGGTTTTTGTTGAAGTGCCTTGGTTATTTAAAAAAACATGCTAGTAAAGCAGTGGTGTAGCCACAGTGGATGTTCTATCAAATTCTGGACCGTAAAAAACAGCAATATTTCAGAATGAATCAAGTATTTATGAGTTGTTCTCTAATTTTGATCTCCACCGTATGTGAATTCTGAAGTGTTTGATTGATAGTTTGATAAAAATGTACCTTTAATTTAATGAGTATACAAAGGTTTTAGAAGCTGCAAACATCTGATTAATCTGCATGTTATGTTTTTGATTAACTAACCGATAGTTTTGTTTATAAAATATTAGAAAATAGTGAAAAATGGCCAAAAGTGCCTTAAGATGGTAAGTTTACCTTTTATATAAGCAGGATGAAATTTTGCTTGAAATAAATATTTAAACAAAATGAATCCATTATATAAAAATAAATGTTGATTTATTTTCTGTGGATCCATTAATTAACTAATTGTTTAAACTCTATAGTGTTTATACATGAACAATAAGTATCAAACAGCAAAAACGACAAGATCATGAATTAAATTGTATTGTAAGGGGAAAGTCAGATCAAAAAATAATGTTATCTATAAAAAGATCAAACAGAGTGCAAGTAAATATAATAAGCTAAAAAAATAACACGCTTCTGTCCAATAATCAATCATGAAACACTGTATTGTTTTATTTAAAAAGTTGGCTGGAACAGAGAGCGTTGTGTAGATTTCAGACAAATGTGCAAAAATAATAATAATAATAATAATCACATTTTCAGTTGCACATTAAAAGGTGCAAAAAAAAAAAAAGTCAAGGGATGCACAAACTTTTGCATAGGACTAAACTCTGCAGAATAATTGAGCTTTAAATAGACAAATACTGACTCAACATGTGTGTACATGCAGTATAGAGCAAAGCAAGAAGAACAACATCCCAGAAGAGTCCGGTGTTTAAGACCTTTAGAAGAACGACCCAGAGTTATCATCACTACACCACTGGGCCGTTTCAGGTTGTTATTGCTAAACAGATGCATCTGTGTTTCCTGTTAAGACACATCAAGTCATTTACTGTCTGAAGTCAATTTGACACCACTTGTCATGTATGAAATATATAAAAAATATATGTATATGCAAGACCATTCCACGCACTTCACGCCAATGCACAACCTAATTAAACATCAGTTTGGATTAAGAGGTTTAACTGTAGGAATAAATAAGCTACAGTATCATCAGAGCAAGTTTTGTAACAAATTATATGATAGATACAGTTTATCAGCCGACTATATTTAAGGTATTTAATAAGTCATCTGCCCACACTGTTTTGTCACAATTTCATTATCTGCAACAAACTATTACAATTATTAATTTTAATGATTATATATTTAGTATTAAAGGACATTTTTCGGACATACATTTATTCACTTTCTAATAGAGAGTTAGCTTAGCTCTGTTAGCTCTAAAGCTCACCAATTATTATTATTAATAATACTAAATAATAATAATAATGTGTTTAATCCACACAAAACTGTAGTGTAAAAACAACAATGTACTGGATTATTTCTTAAGGGCTGTAATGCTGTAGTCTGTGACCTTAATATAACATTAAAATCATTTAATGTTATATTAACTTGGGGACCATTAATTCACTGTACTGAATTAGTAATAAATGTTTGGAATGGCAATATAGGTGAAGTTCAATCTCCCGAATTTCCAGCTATCTAGCTCATTTATTTCCTTATCAGGTCACAGAATACGTCAACTACATATCCCCCCTGCAAAATGGTACCTTTTTAAAGTTTTTTTGTATGGACTAAACACGTCTTTAACGTAATATAATATTTCACGGACAGACATAAAAGTTGTATTATCTCGTCTAACTCTCCCTCAGAAAGCCAATGAGCGTATTTCCCAAATTTGAGGTTTTTGCTTTCATTCAAGAACATGCACACAGACAACAACCCCTAAAACCACCTTTTAAAAGTCAGCTTTTCATGTAGGTTTCGCTGTAGAAGGCAACACTGTTGAATGCGGGTTCAAGACAAAGTCAGCTGCTCTGTGATCCTCAGCTCAAAAGAAACAAGAGATTGCAAATAATATTCACCACGTTTCGTCATCCGGCACCTTGTCTGCCTGCTGAATACTCTCCAAGTGTCTTTCTTTCATTTCAGGCAGGGAGGACACACTGGTGTCCACGTTCAAAAGGACCAGCGGGAACAAACATTTCTCCCGATGTCAAAGGTAAAGATTATATTCAAAGTGCTATGTACATACATATATACACATTTTAGATTTTGTCAAAAAAATAACCACTCTATTTAATAAATTAAAAGTAACAAAAAGCAGATTTATAGTCTCAGGGTAATAACGTAATTCTTTTAAGATTAAAAAATAGAATTTAAGGAGTTGAATATAAAATACACAGCTATGCAAAAAAAAAAAAAAAAAGACAATAATAAAACTACGCAAACACTCAAAGCCAAAGTTTCTCAACTTCTCTCGCCTTTGACTTTTGGTCACACATTTTTATTATCCTAGGTTTACCAATTTTATTTCAGGACTGTGATATATTTCAAATATACACACCAGCATTTAAACTATCTTCCAAACGGTCTAGAAAGGTTGAGAAGCTTTGCCCAAAGTAATAAAAATGCTAATATTCTGCATTTACATAGACCTTTCAGATTCAAGATGTTTAACAATCTTGTTAGAGCATATAAAGAAGAATGGCCTTCTTGTGTGCTGCAGTCCCCCCGACTCTTTTCCCACTGACATGGGGGTCGTATTGCTGTTAAAGTGCATAAGAAAAAACGCTGCAGGTCTCCCCCTACTCAGACCAGGCTGAAGCCCTCGTACTGCTCCACAGCCCGCGTGAGACGGCGGCGCAGGATCTCTTTGGTCTGGTAGCGGGGCATGTCGAGCAGGTTGTAGCAGGTGTGAGCCACTGGCAGGTAGTGCTCCTCCGCCGTTGTGGACTGGATGACGATACGCATGCTCTCCATGCCGTGGATGGGGATACGGTCGCTTCCGGTCAGGAACACTGCAGGCAGGGACACAGAGGACAGACAAAATACACTGTGAACAAACGCACAGTGAACGTAGACAGGGCGCAGTGTGCATGTTGAGTTTTGCCAAATGATAATGTAGTTTTTTTATGCAGGGTTCGGAAGTGGAAGCTATATTGACCGGTACTGAATGAATTACCTGGATGGTTGTAACTACTGGATCATGGAAACGCTTTGATTTGATTTGATTTGATTCGCTTCGCTTCACTGTGCCCTCTGGTACAATGAGGTATGGTCATTTATCAATTTTAAACAGATTGTACTTGTTTTCTACACAGTTGGATGTAGTTTTCATCTGTTGGAGACCTGCGTAGCCACGTAGAGAGAAAAAATGAGCTGCTTAAAAATAAACAGAGTTGAGCTCTGCTGCCACTGTGTTGCACCGCATATGGTCCCCATGTATTTTGGCTGTTAGAATAAACTACTATTGCAGAATGAGAACAGTCCTACGCTCCGCATACGCCTGCATAAATGGTACATGGCTGCATTTATACAAACTCACAACCCATGACAGTGAGCTACCATGTGAGGTGTTAGTTTAACCTGGTAATTTGGGGTTCATCTTCTTGTCCACATGTTAACATATGGACAAAAGGAAGGAACTTGGGATCAAAACCTCCATCCTCTGCAAGATCTCTCTTTATGCAGGAACAAACTGCACGTCATAACGGTATTCATAAGATGTTTGAGGATGAGAGCGTGGGAATTAAACTGTCATGCACACTGAGCAATTAGGCAATTAAATGCTTACATAAGAACTGCTTCTTCTTCTCCAGCGGGAACTCGTGGAAAACCTCCCAGAACAGTCTGACTGTTGGATGAGTGGCTGTATATTCCCCTTTGTAAACAGCATTCTGCAGAGAGAAAATATGTTGTGATGAAAAGCTTTTCCCTTTTTTATCATCACTAAAACATTTTCAGACAGATGTACACACATTTCAGAAAACAAATCTCCTTTAGCCTTGATTTATCTTATGTAACCCCCTCTTACGTCGTCCCACTGATAACCTGCACAACAGGGATCTCTGGACACGAGAGTTGATAAATATTAAAATATGAGAAACCAAATGCCAAGACATCCCATCTTTGTTCAAATCCCAAGTGACAAAATAGGCAAACTGTCTATATCATCCACCATGTTTTCAAACTACTGATTTAGTTGCATGTTGTTTTTTAGTATAATTCTGGCAAATCTGTACTGCCAAATAATCTAATGAAATAAAAAGATATATTGTGATCAGTGATATGTACTTTAGATTTTATTTATTCATTTTAAATATACTGTATATAGTTAATAATTTACACGCTGCATATCCATTTTTATATTTCCTTATTGTGGTGCGGTTATTGCTGTAATTTTATCGGTCTTAGATGATCCCTCTGACCTTATGTGATAATTCTCTTCATATTTTAAGCAATTAAGTTTTGTCGAGACGTTCATGTTCCCCTGAGGATGGATCCTATTGACTCTGTCGATCCCCTGAACTTTGATCTAGAGCCAAAAGCAAGTCAAAATTTGTCCAATACTTTCTTTTATGTCCAAATAATTGGCAAATGTTAGAATCCTTACACTAAATGAACAAGTTAACCTGGTAAACCTACTGACATTACCAGTGTACTCACACTGCCTCAGTACAGCTGCACAGCGTGGCAGGTATGGCTGTACACATTTACAATGAGTAATTTATTATACATGTCTTCAAAACCTACAGCTGCTGAACAAATCTTCCCAGTCAAAGCCTGTGAAAGTTATCATGATGTCATGAGTCACTGCTCGCCACTGTGCCGGTGAAAAATACTCCCTTTTTGGTCAGTTACACTGTGACTAACTTGCCAGATGCTGATGATGTGAAAGTCAATTTCCAGCTCTGTCCAATGAAACATGATCATCATCACATCCATAACCATCAGTTTGCAAACACTTGCGTCACTGCACATTTTTAGGATTTCTACTTAATGAATTCCTGGATTACTCACTGCCACGAGGGAACTCGAGTTGAACTTTTAACTCACTGCATTTATATGAAACAAACACTCATTTCACTGCAAAGATCTAAATAAATATGTTGTTGGAGCTAAACAGGGCCAGATAGGGTGAGAGCGGTCAGATGCTCGGATACTGTTAGGACACAGAAGATGCGTTCTGAAGATGGATGACTTGATTTCTGCTGCAGGACCGTTGGACTGCAAACATTACACGTACAGATTTTTAAACCAGACACTGACCTTCTCCATCTCCTCCCAGTTGTAGTTGTTGTTGCCGACCACCATTGCCATCAGCTCAGAGGGCTGGAACAGCGACAAGATCTCCCCTCCGCACACCTTAAGGAAGCCAGCGGAGAAGGCCGAGTACTGCTCGCTCACAGAGTCTGAGAAAACGTAGCGCAGGTAGGCCTCCACAAACTCCTTCCTGAAACGCACACGCACACACACAATCATTTTGTTTTGCACTCCAGCTGCATCCTCACTAATCAGTTTATAAGGAAACAATTTATTCAGACTTCAAGGTATGACTGTTAACACTCACTTCCTCCTCCATTGTGATACATTAACTCAACTGGACTGAATCTGTTTTCGTATAATCAGTTTTCCCTACTGAATTTTATTAAATACAAAACAACTGAATTTTCTTAATTATTTGGTGTAAAGTTATGGACGCACATACTTTTTTTCAGATCCGATTTGATTAATTTTCAGCAAAATCTGGAAACATTTTATACTAAAATATATTATTATCAGTAAAACTTTAATATAATTGGGCCCTGCAAGAGAGAAAGCAAAAGCAAACCACAGCCAGGCAAATACTGTAAAGGAAAACAATCACACATCTTTCTCCTAAAAAGGTCTGAAGTTTTAAATTAATCTAATAGAATGAGATGTTTTGTGTAAAACTAATTTAATTTGATGCAAAGTCCTGAGATGCTTAACTTAGCCACTATCACTTCCTGAAGACTCCATAGTATCGACTTCAGCATGAACCACGATGTGTTGAAAAGCAAAATAAAAGTGTCCATGATAAAATGCTGACTTGCTGTTTTATAATGACATCCCACCGCAACATCCCGTTAAAACAGGAAAGGCATGAAAATAAAGGAAGCAAGATGCTCCAAAAGTATTGTTTTACTGAGATTAAAGAAGTAAACTGGGCTGCAGGAGCCAGCACAGGTACAAGTAATACCGCTATCTTTAAAAACAACACACCAAAAAAACAGATCACACCCCTGTGAAGCCATCTAATGAACCAGCCTCAAGTGTAAAACGACACTAAACACTTCTCCCTCAGTGTTTGTGCTGTGGATGTTTTACACCACAGCAACAACGGTTTTATCTATTAATTCTGTTATTACAGTTTTATATCTGAGTGTTGAGGGGATTTTGCAGGAACAACTTAGGTCCCTGCTGCTCTCGCCATCTGTTCAGCAGCAGCAGCCAGACATGTTGACACCGCCCGCCACACAACTCTCTTCATATCACACTGTAATCAATGCCACTAGTACAAGGACAAGCTGAAGAAACAGGGTGGCGATAGTGGAGGAAAAACACACAGAATGACACTTAAAATACCCAACTGCTTTTGTTTTTTTCTGTTTTCAACACCGAACATGACCTTCAGTTGGAACAATGGGACACGAGCTGCCAGCTGTGTGAGCGACACATTAATCTCAGAGCTGGAAAACACAATATATTTAAAAACCTCGGATTGATCTGTTTGTCTTTCAGAGAGAACAGAGGGCATTGAAAATATTCATGAAACAAGGTCATTTCAAATGGGACATCCAGTGAAGGAGGAGCTGATTCATCTGCTGAGCTGCCTCACCTGTTGTGTTTGTCCACACTGATGCTCTCTCCTCCAGGAACGAGCTCCTTGACTTCTGTCATCCCGTAGTTCTCCCTGGTGATCTGAGGTGTGGACACAACAAATAGTCTTAGAGCACAGATTTGGAGTTTTTCTTTTTTCTCAGTACTTTTGCTTCTCTCCTGCTGTTGTGTTCATGCACACGTCGATCAACATTTTGTTGTGTACTATTAAAAAACGTTTTTTTACCATCACATGATTAAGTCCTAAACCGAAAATGGTAAATGACATGTCAGACAGATCACTCACTCACGCATATGTGCATTCAGAAGCCTATTCATGATGCATTGAACATCATCATGAATAACAACATACAACAACATAACAGGACATTAACTGTTGGTTCTGGCCATTTCATGGGATTTGTTGACAATAAGAAAAACCTTAAAGTCATGAAGATGATATGGGTGAAAAGTTACACTTACAGCAAAGTTGAGAAGAAACGTCTCCTCTACATCACCTCCATCATAGTCTAGAAGTTGTTGTAGACTCCTGCAGAAGAATAAGCAGAAGGGGAGTGGATGTCTGGAAGGAACAGCTGTTAACACATCATTGTGTCGTTAAGGAAAAAACACAAGCGTGTGAAAAAAAATCATTAAAAATGTTCACCACGCCATGAACTAATTAGTACGTTTCATATGAAAAAATAGCTCCTTCATGCATACGGCATCCATATGTACATGCATTCAATGACATTCTCTCACACCTACTGTTTGACGAGCTTGTCTCAGGCTAATCACACAACACTAAAACCATTACAGTCTTTGTACAAACAAACACTTAAAGTTCTGGACAAAAAAAACAATGCAATTCCACCACCACTGTGCAATGAAAAGAAAAAAATCTACTGAATTGGTTAAACATGATTCAGCACTGAAAACCAAGCCCCCGCCACAGCGATTTCCTGGTTGATCCAATAAGGAAGTGCCAGAAATTGCAGTTTGTCGAGTGACCAACAGGGGCAGGTTTCATAATAGAGCAGTTTCTCATTGACCCCCATGTTAAACAGGCCGTTTTCACAGCATAATTAAACCTGTTTAAGGCCTGGCACAAAGAAACAATCTAGTCTGTATGTTTAGGTCATATCTCCATGACAACACTGAGGGGGGTGAATGTTTTTGTACCAGGCTAGTTTTTATTTTATTGGAGTTTAAAGTTAATGAATAATTAAAGGCGCAGCCTCTTGAGTGACAGCTAGCCTCTGGCCTTTACTTCTCCGCAGAGGTATATGACAGTCAGATGGACGTATACGTTCTTTTTTTTGTTTATGATTGATAGACTTGTTGTTAATGTCTTTATGCAATGTTTCTATATGTTGTCCTGTAATGTGCATGTACAGAATGCTACTGCATGTGCTACTCCCTGTATGTCTAACACATCTTAATGTGCTGATGCGTGCCTCACTGTAAACGCTATTGCTACTGACTCTTGTTTGTCCTGCATGCTTCATGTATTTTATGCCTTGAACTACTGAATATTTCTACAGCATATGTGGTTATGCAGTGTTGCTCTTATCTTAGGTAATGTGTTACCTTATTGTTATTTACCTTTTAGGGGGCCTATTGTTACATCTGGCCAGGGACTGCAGAACTAGCCTTCTGGCTAAATTTGGTGTATTTACAGAAATGTGTATTAATATGCACTGTCCCTGTAAAGTAAAGTAAAGTAAAATACGAAAAATAAAAAATACATATCACCAACATGCAAAGCTGAGGCCTTTGTTGGTAGCTGTAATAATCTTTATTAATAATATCTGCAACTATGTGGGTCTGTTTTTCTACCTTATTTAAATCTTTCCCTGTTTTACTTTTAAAATTAAAACCAGAGATCAGCCTGTCCTACAGCAGCATGAGTCCAATAGAATAGTTAGAATAAACATTGCAGTGACATATAAGCTCATAGCACCACAGGAAATGACTCAGAGGGAGTAGTGGGTTAGTTTTTCCTGCAAACAACATGCTGGATATTTACCACCAAAAACACAGGAAACATGGAAAGAGGAAGTGTAGCTGGCAAAGGAAACTATAATTAGTGAAAGAGGATCAAATATCAATGCCTTACAATACTGACCCCAGCTACAGTTCATTTTGCAGTAATTTAAAATACTGAAAACACAAAACAAATTAATTTAATCTCAAACAATTGACACAATTATGTAAATAAAGTCTTATCTCGTTCCTCGTCAGTGTGAGGCAGCCAGTGTGCTGACTTTATTCTGCAGTCTAAATAAAAGCATATGACACATAGGGACCTATTTGGAAGATCCATGGCGCATGGTCTAAAGTGCATGGTTCTGCTCTACTTCCTCCCTTAGGTTGACTCGTGCACACAACTGTGTGGCTTTACTCCCTGCTGGCTTTCCCACTCACACAGACATTGTTTTGACAATGTTGCAGCACTGTGACTACCTCCGCTGATGGTTAAGAGGCGCCAATCTGTAAGATCTGTTCCCTCAATTCCGTCTCTGTACCTTTTACAGAGACCACAGGGTGTGATAAAGGCACAAAAGCCCCGCAACGAACAGGCTGTGTGAAAACCGTTCCGTCATTGCGGCGCTGTTGTGGAATCTCTCAAAGGGCTTGTGTGAATGATGTGCTTCAGTTTTGCTGCTTGTCTGTTTGTGTAACCTGCCCTGTTTCCAGGTTACACACAGTAGAGGAGATTGTGTGCCTGTTTGGCTGCTTGATATCCTCCCGGAAACATTTTCTTTATATATGTTCACAATCTATGGCTGCGTTTCAAATCACGCACGTCCACCCTCAAAACAAAGACCAAATGTCCTCTCCTTTACAGCTCAGACATCAGGTTACCTGGCCTCGGTGGGTGAGAGCTCCTGGAAGTCCTCCAGCGTTGGTGACACATTTAGCAGCTTCTTGTAGAGAACCAGGGGGAAGTGGAGGTCCACCACTGTTGAGTTGTAGATGGCCAGACCGCAGATGATCCCGATCAGGTGAAACCAATTCTGCTCAACAAAACACTGGAAACACACACAAGGATTATGTATTCATTACTGCTGTCTCTATGTGTAACACCTAACAAAAGTGGTACAGTGTACATTAACATCTCACATCCCACAAGTTTAAAACATGTAGAGATGATGATATACCAGCCAGAACATGGTACTTTCTGATCATGCTTTTCACATTATAGCCTATATTATATATAATTATTGTTCTACTGTCTGTTCTTCAACAAACAACTGGGGCTGGATAGCTGAAACATCTTAATAAAACATTTAATCCAAAACGCCCTGAAAATAAATGGGCAATTAATTCCATTTAAAGGTTGAATATGGAGAATGAGCAGAACACCGCCAACTAGTGTCTCAAGATCGTAGTGGCAACAACAGAAAATAATTTCAGCAGTCGGGTTGCTAGGTTCGTTGCCGAGTGTTTCAGCGATCAGCCTGCGCCATGTCAAGTAATTAATCATACAGGGTTACGAATAATTTCGACTAATCAATTAATTTTACAACAGTATTGAACTTTAGCCAGTCCTCAACTGGTAGTGTTTCTTTGAGTGGTGTGTAATCGATTAGCTAGCTAGCTCTTAACTCAAAATTATTCCTCGTTTCTGTAGACTAACAACAGACAACCCTGGTAACCTGCAATGCACAACGCTGGTACAATGTAAACAGAACGTGACAGAAAGTCATTTATGGAAAAGCAATACTTTCATTCTGTACTCCTCAAAACCGGCTCGTGGGTGTATTATTTAAAAAGAAATATAGCTTTTAATAAAGATTCTACATATTCAACCTTTAACATGCTTTAACAGTTAGAGCTTTCAGAGTTTCAGTATTAGAAAACATAAATGCATATTTTAAACTCTCGTCCGCAAACTAAGCATGTTCCACAAAGTCTGAGTAAATATAGTTAATGTTTTTGACAAGTTGAATAAGAGTTCGACCTTGCAAACACAGACAAAAGGGTTGTGACGTTTCTGTGTCTCTGCTGGATCTTCTATCATTTGACTTAAGTAACTGCGGTTGTTAAAGTTCAGGGACACATTCCCTTATAGAGACAAGTGTTTTGTAAACCTGACTGTTCCCACTATTCCTGGAAAGTACAGCTGCAGGTCAAATAACAGCTAGAGCACACTTTCTGGAGATCCATCTCTAAGATTCCTGATATTACATATTAAAAAGATACATTTTTATAAAAGCATGATAAAACGCTTCCAAACAAATTCACAAACACAATGGGAAATATTGTTCCTAATCTCTGAACTGCATGTTGTGCTTTTGACAAAAATCAGCAAAGAATTTTGTCTGTTTGGCTCTACATGAGGTTTCAGGTTGAGGATTATGTGCTTAAATTTTATTTGATCGTAAAAATAAAAAAAGGACAGAGAGAGAAAAGTACAGTGAGAGAGGCCCCCACGCTAAACACTTTTAAAAAGCAGGTTAAAAACATTTCTCTTTAAAACATGGCTTACCTCATCAGTGTATATGTCTTGTCTAATCCATTGAAAATTATGCACTGATTGCTTCTACACTTGCTTTATTATATTTAAATTTTGCATTTTTTTGTAAAGAACATTGTGTTGCATTTTATTATGTACCACTTTAATACAAAAGCGCTCTTCAAATAGTTTGAGATAGTACAGTACGACTCAATTACAATGTTCATTTGAATTTAAATCTAAATTTAATGGCAGTAATGACATCACTGTGGACAATACTGTTATTCTTTCTTACTGCAATAAAAGTCATGTCATGTTACCAGAGCTCCAGACTCTAGTCACATGATTACTGCGCTATTTCCATGACAACTGAGCAAACTGTTGGATGAAAGATTGGAAGCTCCAGGAAGCGGTAGTAAGAGGATGCTGATATTCAACCAGTGAAACTATTTTCAACCCCTAAATTTTAATGTCTCAAACTACTTGTTACACCACTTGGGAACTCCTTTTCAATCTCAATAAAAAGTTCTGCCTAATGATAAAGGATGACTGCATTTGGTTTTTTTAGTACTACTTATTATTAAAAGGCTCCACGAGACTAATCATTTTTATTAACTTGCAAAGAAGTCTTTCTGCATCATTAGCACAGTGTTAGCTTACTTTGTCTGAGAACCAAAGCAGGTTGGACTCTTTGTTATGAGTGAACATCCCATACACAGGATCCATCAGCTCCTTCAACAGCAGCAGGAAGAACTCTTTAGTTACTCCACCTGCATCCACGGCCTCCTCTCCATCAAAGATCACCTGGAGGGAGGTGCACAAGAGGAGATCACAAAAAGTACAGAAAAAATAAAATGACGGAACTACAGTGACCTTCGAAAGCTTAGGCGTAGCTCTCACCTTGAGCGGTTTCTTGAGGTCCACATCGGAGTACATGGTGAGCTCACGTAACGTGTCACTTACTAAATGGTTCCTGCGCACATGGAGAACCAAGTAGGGGTTCCTTGCAAGGTGGGGTTCCAGCGTGAGCAGCATAAAGACGTTGTGTAGGTTTGCACCGCTTACTGCCATCTTGGTAACGATAATAAAGTTAAATTGAAATATAATATAATAAAAGAATAAAAAGAAATGTATGGAGAACAATCAAATTCAACCTCAGTGACGTAACTGTATGAAACCACAAGATCACGTTAACAGCAGATACCTGCATTTGCAGTTCAGCGTCTGTTTGCAGCATGGTTGTCTTGGCTTGAGCGTTCAGTATGAACGGGTAGGCACATAGGTTCACTGAGGGGAAGTCACTCTGCAAGGAAAATAAAAAAATATACTTACTGCACTAATAAGATAAAAAGCACAGCAAACATGTAATTTTAGATGCTAAAGTTGATTTTTTTAAATCAAGTACCTGTGAAGGGGAGGATGATCCCCCTTTCTAGAAAACAAAATGAGAGAAAGCAAAGTCAATTGACCCAACTTGAAGAGGGAAAAAGATGCAAGATCCTTAAGTGTCAAAGTAGTTATAGAGGCTTGTCTTTGAACTTAAGATACTTATTAGACAAACAAGAACTGACAAACAGAGACACACCCACAAACAGTTCTGGATAGAATTCCTCACTGTATCTACAGACACTGAGAATGACAAGAGTTAAGAGCGTGCGTGTGCGTGCATGTGCATGTGTGTGCACGTAGCTTCAGCAGAGAAGTAACAAGAAAGTGAAACATTGCTGGGGAGAACTCACAATGTCAGCTTTACTCAGAAACCATTTGAGGTAGTCTTCCTGGATGTCCACCAGGCTGGTGATGTCAGGGATATAAAAGCGGTTGTACTCCACATGGTTGGCCCTTAAGTTTACCTGGTAACATGGAAAAAAAACCTTCGTCAACACAGTTGTCTACAGAATATCTCAACAGTTACCAAGACAACAGGAAAAACACATTTCCTCCTCAGACTTTGCGGAGGGACAGTGCAGAATTGATGGCATTGACCAGCAGCAGCAGCAGCAGCAGCAGTGGTGAGCTGAGGGGATACCTTGTGGAGTTTCTCCAGCAGCCTTAGTGTGGCGACAAAATAGTTCTCGTAGAACACAGGTACGAGCAGCGTCTTGCCTCCCGTTAGCATGAACACAACTATGCTCTTGTACATGTCGACCATTCTGGTGAACGCGCTGCCGTCCACAAAACACCACCAGTTATCTGCAGGGACGGAGGAAAAGATTGAATTAAATTACAGAGCACACACACACCTCGCTCAGACAAGACATGACGACGTTTCACTTCAACCACAAGAGGAGTTTCTCCGCTGATCTGCAGCATTTGGCTCTACATGGTCAATAAATGTATAAAGGCAGGGTCCTGTACTGTTTGTATACTGTCTTTGCAGAATGCCGATTGAACCAAGTTCTCAGCAAATTTTCAAACTAAATCTAGAACAACCTACTCGCCACACCATTCCCTTGTCGAGATTAGAGGGTCAATGGGGATTAGAGGGTCTAGGGACCATGTAACATTCACACCCACTTCATGCAGCTATTGGCCAGGTGTGCAGAGGTGAGGAACATAAGCTGGGTTTGTAACTCTCCTCTTTCATTCTTGACAATTACTTCGGTCACTTTTCTTGTGTGACAAGTGCACCAGGAATGCCTTTGAGGGGTGCTTCAGGGTGCTTCAGAGTTCATCAGGTCTTGGCCTACTGTGAAGTGTGAGCTTGGGAAAGGGTAGAGGGGGGAGTGGTGTGTGTGTGTGTGTGTGTGTGTGTGTGTGTGTGTGTGTGTGTGTGTGTGTGTGTGTGTGTGTGTGTGTGTGTGTGTGTGTGTGTGTGTGTGTGTGTGTGTGTGTGTGTGTGTGTGTGTGTGTGTGTGTGTGTGTGTGTGTGTGTGTGTGTGTGTGTGTGTGTGTGTGTGTGTGTGTGTGTGTGGTGATCTTTTAACTCCCAAGTATCTCAACAATGAAGAAAGCCACACACCAAAAAAACTTAACTGCAAGGTTAAAAAAATCGTGTTTAAATAACCACCAAAAAGTTTCAAGCAGGTCCAAAGTTTGTTTTGATTCTTCTCACACTGAAGCAACAGCCTGGACTTCTTCCTATTTCACCAAATATCAATATCAGCCTCAAAAATGTATTTCATATATTTTTGGAACAATTTTCTTGGTTCTTGTTGGGCAATTATTCAAAACTTCACTCGAATCACAATTTTGGCTTTCAACGATTATAGAAAATAAGAAAAAACAATTATTGCGCCACATTCTGTTTCGCAATGAAGCTCTCGTTTTGTCTTGTCAGCACATCCTCTTCCTTTACAGCGGTGCGCTTTGTTGAATATGTTTAAGAGTTTTCAGCAGGTTGTGTCAGTACACAAGAACATATTTATTCTAATTTATTTTGGTCTGATTTAATTTTATTCATCATTTTAAGATATTGAATATATGTTTGTTAGTTTTTTTAAAAGTTGTTGAAGTTCACTTCGGTTACAATATAGTTGATCTACTTTTTTTTTATTTATTATTTTTATATTATTTTTATTAATGTGTATAAGCCTGTGAATGTTCTCATTTGTCCAAGCCATTGCTTTCGGGCTCATACATGTATTTTATGTTTCTAGAACATGTTTAGATGCTTTAATGGAAAAAGAAACACTTTACTTTTCTCATACTGCTCAAGGCTGGGACTGGTCAGATAAAAGGTTAAACGTCTTCAAAGACAAACAACCAAGTCCAGTTGCTTTTGACTAAAATTTCTTTGGGGATATAAATGTGTATATATTTAAATATGATATATTTCATATTTATCTCCTTTTTTCAGTTGAAATATAGCTAAAGAAAATGTAAAAACTTTGTTTTTAAGTTTAATAGATGCATGATATTTCCAAAGTCAATGAGTAATCCTGTTGAATAATCCGGATCTCAATAAATAACAGACTGAGCGCACTCACACTGTGCATCCGTACCGTGCCCCGTGCTTCTTGCATGCCTATAGGTCATCACGCCGAAATGCGTCACAGGCATTGATTGACGTCACACGATGCGTCGCTTTGTTTACAAAAGCGTGCAGTCTTTTGGCCACATAATGGAAAGCATCGCAGAAAACATGGTAACGTTTTGGCTTTGTGGTTTTTCTGACCAAATCTGCAGTAAACACTCCGCATCACATCAACGTGAACCTTTCGCCGCCGTTGTTTTAAATGTCCTCGCATGGTCCGTCCTTCTTTTTTCTATGTCCAAACAGGCGCACATAAAATAACGTCAGAACAGCCGTAGGCCTCGTGCTCGGACACGTGCACACACTCGTGCTCGTACATGTGCAAACATGCTTTACAAAAGCCTGCCTCTACCAAACGGGCCGTAGGAGACGTACGGTTGCACTCACACTGGTCAAACGAACTAGACTTTAGCCGTGAAACGTGCTTGGGCACAGTACGGATGGACAGTGTGAGTGCGCCCTGAGAATAGATAACATGGATGTGGATGAAGATACAGGTGTACTGTAGGTGATGAGTCATGAAGTGTGATGGTGTTGACATGATGTTCTGTGTTATCAGCGACCAAAGATGATTTCAAATGTCTTAAAAAACTTGTAGTGTGTGCATGCAAGTATGATACCCAATACTTTGCTGGGGTTGGCGTCTAGCCGGAGGATGGACATTGCCAGGGGGATAGTGAGGCGTATGTAGTTCTTGGAGTCCAGCAGGGCTGGGTACTCGGACAAGATGAGGTAGATCCTCATGGCCTCGACGTCAGGAGGGGAGCGTGGCAGCTGAGGGATCAACAGACTCTCAAAACTCTTGGTGGCCTAAAGAGAGAGTCGGACAAAGTAAGAGGGCGGACACGGTTAACAGATTGTGTATGTTTACACTTTCCATAACATAGATATGAACAATATTTACTGTGATACAGAGAAAAGTATTTGAAATGTACTGTACTATGACATGTTTGAAAGCTACAAGTATTAAAGTGGACCTTTTATGCTTTTCCGTTGTGTCAGCTGTTTATGCTAAACATGACCAAAGTTTCAAAAATTGAGGTAAATGTGTGAATAACCGCCATGCGCAGATATGCTCAGGATTCAGACTGCTGTCAACGCCTCCTTTCAGACAGTTTTTTTCTACTTTCTCGGTCTGACTTAAAGCCTTTGTGGATTTTCTTTTTTCATCTGCTCCACGTACAGCCCGCCCACATCAGGAAACGCACCACCGCGTCACCAGTATAAGGCAAGATTTTCGTCTAGGCTTATGCTAAAAGACGGGACTTTTTGCATTTATAAAAGGTCCATGTCAGTGACTCAGAAGCTGTAGGTAACATATCACTGAAATGTTAGTCTGGAACATGTCTGGTTGTGTCTTGTTTGGATTAAAAGTCTTTATTTGTTATTTTGACAAAATGCATCTATATTCCTTCACGGTTCACTGTTTACTACATGTAGCTACATGCTAGTAGCAGACAAAGCTGTCATATTGGTTGCTTGTGTTATTAATTTCTCCCTAATTTAATATCACAATCACACTCACTGCTGCAACATGTGCGGTTGTGTAGTGTTTAGCAATATTTGTGATTTTTGACAGTAGCGAGTGCTGCTATATTCCCTTACAGTCCACCACTAGGTAAATGTCGCTACATGCTAACGCCAGATAAAGCTGTACTATTGGTTGCTTGTGTTATTTATTATTCCCTAATGTCAGATCACAGTCCAGTGGCAACATGTCCAGTTGTTGGTTCATAAATCATTATTTGTGATTTTACACGGTCTTCTGGGTGAGCAGCCATAAGTAGTATGAGAAAAGTAAAGTGTTTTTTTGCACATTTGAGGATCTCAACATGTTCTAGAAACATAAAATACATGTATGAGCCCAAAAACAAGTATAATAGGTCCACTTTAATAAATAAACTAGAGAAAGGTATAGGACATTTCTCAATTCAAAAATATCACAAAATATTGGGAGTGGCTTTTAGTGGTTGGGAATGTGGCCTTGGTGTCCACACGGATTATAATTCATGTCGGGATGAGGTGCATGCACCCCAAACCTATTATTACTGTGCTAATGTTAGAGGTTATGAGTCAGAGTTGCAGTTTTTGCCATGAATCTGCAGCAGAACTTGAAGTACTTTCAAAACAAGCCCAGTATTAACATATGGATGTTTTTTTTCTCTCCATTACTGTGTGACAATGACAAAGTTCCTCTTTTAACTGCTTCATTACAGTGACAAAAACTCAAACAGGAAGCTAATCTGAGTCGTGTCGAGTTTTGACTCAATGTTACTCAACATTGACTGAATGTTATTCCCTTGTACACATACAGTTTTTTAAACACACTTTTAGTCAATACCTGCTCCAGAAGTCCAGAGAAAGCCGGTTTGTTGAGCGTCTCAAATAGCATTCTGACAGAGCAGAGATCAATACCTGGGATCTTTGGGTTGGTTTTGAAGTGGGCATCATCACTGAGAAAGCAAGCAAACAAACACACGGTTATGTGTCAACTCTCTATGATGTCTCAGTGATCACTAACAGGATAAAAACAGGTCAGAGCTCAGATTCAGGGACTTTGTGGTAAAGCTTCAATGGTAAAGGTGCACGTTACTTTGGATTAAACACCCACAGTTAGTTGAAAACACAGCCTAAAGGTATTTAACTCCGCAAATCTCCTCTTCAGCCTGGGAGAGCAGTAGTTAGTACAAAGTAATAAACATGCTTAAACAAAGAGCCAACAAACTCAAAAGGGAGAGAAGACTGAAGCGCACTGATGCATGTTTTTAGCCGTTAATTGTGCAAACCAACAGACGTTTCAGCACTATTGTGTCTTCATCAGAGTACAACAAACTCCTCAGCGTGAAGGACAGCAGCTATTTATAGTGTAAGCCTTCACATTCGTATGGCACAGGTTTTATTTAGTCATAACACAAATACATCAGATCTGATCTTGTGGAGACTGTTTGCCAAACAAAAAACACTTATTCTCTACAGTTCCAGGCAGCCATTGGCTTCCATTCATTTACAACTACATGTGGTACGAAAATAAATCAACAGACTCTTGAAGCTTTGGTGTAACTAAAATGAGTGCAGACTTGATTTTCTCTGTGATGGATTACACAACTTTCATTAGCTTAATAATTAGTTGTCTTGTTGTACTTAGATAAATAGACACGAATGGAGGTCTGCAAGAGTCGAAAACATGCATTTACTGTCCATCTATTTACCTTGCTTTGTTTTCACAAGTATGTATACCTTCCTAAATTATTATGATAAAATAGATGATAATAATATAATTATGGAATAAAATGTAATAAAATTGTGTCGTATTAATCCCTCTCTCCTACGTCTCCAGTGGCAGAGGAAGTACTCAAATCTTGCACTCATGTAGAAATACCAGTGTTGAAATACTCTGTTACAAGTAAAAGTATTAGCATCAAAATATACTTCCAAAAGTAAAAGTACCATTGGGATGTAATTATTGATGCATTAATGTATCACTTTAATGTAAAAGTGGGGCTAATATTAACTATTTTATATACTGCTGGGTAACTTAATGCATAATAATACAACATAATTAATTTGTTGATTTATATTTTGAATTAATAATCTCAATCTGCAGTGTATTTTCTGTAAAAAATGTACAATAAATTGCATATAATAGAAATAGTCAAGTACAAGTACAGTACTTGAATAATTGGAAAACTGGTAAAAAGTTTAAGTGACTACTAATTCCTAGTGAGTTTCAGTAGTTTGAGCAGACATGAAGTTCAGTATGAAGTACTTCATGTTGTCTCCGGGCGCCTGTTTTCCACCCCGATGGCCTCCACACTTCTGCCCACGATAACTATCTGCTGATGAGTCTGTATTAAAGAGTCAACACACACTGATGGTCAGAGAAACCCGTCAGTGGCCAACAGATAGCATCTTTCCCAGCCCTGTCGATCAGCATGTTTTGTTAGGTAAGACGACATACCATTAAGTAAACTCTCTGAGGTCACAGGAGTCTAGCCTACCAAACAGTCCAAAGATCCTCTGCTATTTTTGGCAAAACTGCAGTACCTCAAATGACCACATGGGGCTGTCTCCAAAAGAGAGTCGATACCCATAGACCCCCACGTTAAAGGGGCCAACTTTACAGCATAAATAAACATGTTTACAGCCTGGGACAAAAAACTGTTTTGGTCTCTATAGCTGTTTTCCTGCTCATGACAGCTGTACGGGGGAAGTCTTCATAAAAATGGTTATGGACTGGTATGTTATTATACATTGTCGCTGTCTGGCAGAAAGCTCACATCTCCATATTTTGTCATTTTTAGAATAGAATAGAATAGAATAGACTTTATTGATCCCACAGCGGGGAAATTCACATGAGCAGTAGCTTACAACACAGACACAGACACCACAGACCCTTAGTTTACATAAGTTTTCTTTTTCTTCATAACGTCGTTGTAGGTCTGTGTGTGTTTTATACAGTTTTAACCAATGAAAAGTATAAAAAAAGAGCTTGTGACTAAATTTTGTAAATCCATTGGATCCTCAATCTGTCAGCAAAACCTCACGTTCCTGAAAAATGACAGTTTTGGACATACAAGGTTTCTGCCCGACATCAACAATATTATATAAAGGATTGTTAATACGGATTCATCAATGTATAAGCAGCATTTTACTTAGGTAGCTGGTCAAATTACAACTACAACTACATGTCGTTAGGTAGTTGAGTCAACCTAGGGGTCACCAGATAAATCTGAGGGGTTGTTAGATAATGATGAGAGGGAGGAAGAAGTTCTGCTGCAAAACTCTGCAGTGATTTTTGTGTGAAATATTGAATTATTTGAAATATCTGGAGGAAAATGTTTCTTTGGTGAAAAAACTTACAACTCATAGACATCTGAAACGGGACAAATGGCCCCAACTATACACTGCTTTTTGTGTATGGAGTAAAATTCCGAAAAAGTTGTAAACCACGGGTTTAATTTAAAACAAAATGTGTTGTATATTGTAAATTTATATTATATGTGTTTTATGTAAAATCGAATTAGTGACTGCAGCCGCTGTCGTACTGGAGTACAAACCGCAATAAAACCTAGTTAAGTAGAGAAACAGTACTTCATAAACGTGGTGTTTACATTTACGTACCTTTGGTCCAAGAAACTGCCGTTCCAACAAGCCGTAGAGGAGAGTTGAATTATGATGTCACTGTGCACAAAAACATATTACACAACCTCACTGTGAAACAATGTTTGACCAAAAAGTAGAGAACATTAAAATGAATTTAACAAAATCAAGTCCAATGTGTAAAAATATTGCCACCACTGACATTATTTGACTTACTTTGTGACACTGGAATCTGTGGTGTACATCATCTTTAACCTCCAGGAATTTATTCTTTCATAATTGATTGGGGCAATTGATTTACTGACATTAATCACTCTGAAGTCTTCTGGGGGGACCCAACTCTGCAGAGAGGAAGATACAGACACAAGATTGTAAGCAATGGTACGTCCACAGTTCAGCACAGAGACATTTGGGCTCCAGTCTGTTTTTTGTCTCTTTCCTGCATGAAGATAAAACAAAAGGCCACGTCTGGAGTCTAAATATTTTTTGCTGCAGGGGCTGAATGTGTGTTGTGTCTTTAATCGTGCACATTCCTGAACATTTACTAAATATTTGTAGCAGACAATTGCTCAAAATACATGATAGATCTTTTCTAAGAAGTGGTAAGAGCTTAGACGTTACTTCCCCCCAGTGGTGAAACGCTGGAACTACTTATTCTTATTATTAAGCTGCATATTTTGACATTGTTTTAATCTGTATTTTTTACTTTTGTAATTATTATCAGGTTATGTTGAGGGTTTAGTGCTGATGTTGAGGTTAAACAGATTATGTGTGCTTAGAGAGTATGTGTGCAGTAAAATGCTAAAGACGTTACATTGCAAATTATGAGGCAAAAGAATTTGGTGTTTTGCTGTTTAGGCTTTCAATTCTGTGAAAAGAACGTCAGAGTCTAAAGGGAGTGATTACACTCAACACGGACACAGATTTGAAGTTTTACCGATGCAACTATAACAATTCATTTAGGCGACAAAATTTAGAGAAAGAGGGTCATTTCAACTTTAATGAAATCACATACCTTATCACTAGAGTACAACAAGAAGCTATGGTCTCCTCCACAGATGATTCTGGTCACTGTATATTGTATTGATTCTTTAAAAAGAAAAGAAACAGCACATATTAGCCAACCAACATTTTACAACAGTTAATCAAATAGTTACCTAGAGTAATTGTATTTATGCTTTTTTACGCAAGGGATAATCCCCGACGACGTGTCTATTATCAGGAATTAATGGACGAACTGGATCTTGCCTCCGCAGAGTCCATTTATTCCTGATTATGGACACCTAGAAGAGGATTAACCCGCTTATAGCATGGTCACCAGCAAAAGAAAAAGGGAAAGTATAATGTAATAACCAGGTAATTCAAAAGAGCCATTTAAACCACACTCTTATATACTGTAAAATGAGCACAGAGCCTTTAAAAGTAAGCTGAACACTTGCACAAATACACGCTGCGTAGCTACTTCTGTTATTAATTAAATAAAGTGAGCCTGGGGGTGTCTGTGTCATAGTGTTTGCATAGCCTGATTTCACATCAGCATTATTGTCTTAAGTGTGTGTGTGTGGGGGGGGTTCTGGGCAAAGGTAGAGTATTGATAGAGTATATTTATATAGTTTGTCAATAAGAAATGCTATTTAATGGCTTTTGAGCATGTCTAAGAATGTGTTGTATTTTCATTTTAAATGTGTGGATAATTCTGAGAGACCATATTCCATCTCCCTTGGAATAATCGAGCATCGACGATAACTAATCAATGTCTTAGTAGCACCCTAGGCCATGGGAGAGGAGTGTGAACAAACCTTGAACAAAGTCAAGCCAGTGTGGAGAGATGAAGAGGCTCAAGATTTAAAGGGGGAGTTCTGTGTAGAGCTGTTTTGTGTTTTTTTGCAAGTATAATTTCTCAGTCCTCTTCTTTTTTCCCAGGCCTGCACTGAAAATATTGCTATGTGGGATTGACTTGTGAATAAATATGTAAATGTATACACTTGGACTGCTTAAACTGGATCTTGTTCTCAGTCTTCGTGCCAAAGCCACTCAGCCAACCTCACATACCTGTTCTATGATAATTTCCAGTGAGGAAATTGGCCTTGACAGGAAATGGGCTCCTGGCATCCCCCAGTATTCCTGTGCCCAGCTGGCCATGGCTATTACAACCAAATGCATACACCACACCAGAGGAAGGCACAAATGCCAACGTGTGGTGCCTGACAAAAGAAGAAAGATTTAGGATGTAGAGGGACACAACAAGCCTCTAATATGTCTAATTTAGGAGAATTCAATGATCCTGCAATTCATTTGTGATCTTTGAATCTTCACTTTTCTTTGATACTGTGTTAGAAACATGTTCAATGACTAACAAATAAAATGGAAAACCAAAAGTCGGTGGTTTAAAAGAGACTGTACCTGCCACAGGTGATCTGTGACACCTCAGTGCCCATGAGCTCCAGCACTCGTCTGGGTAAAAGTTCATTATTGGTGGAGCCATGACCCAGCTGGCCCCACGAGCCTTCACCAAATGTAAACAAGCCGCCATCCTGCCAGAGACACGACACAGAATTGTTGTTGTTGAGAAAGAGATTCTTCTTTATATCAGGCAGTTAGTAAAAGTTGAATATATTTTTTCTCCAGGAGCACACGTAAAGCGCATGTGTGAAGGTGCTGGATTAAGAGTAGTTGGTCAGGCAGTCTGGTTGGAATAAGATTTAGATTTCATCCGTGCAATAAAGGTCGCATACATGAGTCACTATGTAGAAAGAAAAGACAGCTGACCAAGCAGCGACTAACCAAACTGGTTAAACATTTGGTAGCATGTTATCAGAGGCAGCAAGATGCGTTGAAGATAGTGTGAACTGAAAGCCACTGTTGGTTGTATCTCCGTACCTTTGTGAGGGCTGCTGTATGTTCATCTCCACAGCTGATGTGAACAACCTTTTGAGTTCTCAAAAATTTGATGTGACATGGGACAGCTCGATCTGAAGAAGGGAACCAAAACCAGCAAGAAAGGTCACACTGCTCTCCACTGTTTGATTAATTTACAAATGAATGGTACGACTTAGGGGAACATAGTAACTTCTGCATTTAAATCGAGTATTGTAGTGGCGATTAATCTGTGACTTTACCGTCCAATAGGCATTTTTTACTTCGTACATTCCTACTCTATGAACACTAAGTGCTTCTATGAAACATAAACATGTCTTAATGTCTAAGAGAAAACAATACTTAAATTGATATGTGAAGTGTTAAATCTACACGATACATCCTTTTATCTCTTAAATTGCAGCACCTGGCTTCTTTCTATCCAGTTGATTATTACCTTGTTTATCATTGAGACCCAGTTGTCCTGCTTTGTTCTTGCCCCAACCAAAAACAGCTCCGGACAATGAGAGAGCAAAGCTGTGGTCTCCCCCAGCGGTTATCTGTGCCAGAGGAATACCCGCCAGAGACTTGAGGGGATGAGGGAACAGCTTGCTGGGCTCTCCTTTCCCGAGACCGAGCTGGCCGCTGGTGTTCAGGCCCCATGTGAACAGCTGGCCATCTAAGAGGGAAAAGGACAGGGAGGAAAACCGGTAACTGTACATCTACAACACTTGCTGACAGAACAGTACATTTTCTTGGTAATGTGGGACTATCTAGTTGTTAAAATGAAAACATGAATCTTCAACATCTCTCAGGGATCCCTCTCTTTCTACGTCTCTACGTCAAATAAAGACAAAAAAAGAATTAAGAATGCCCCAAAGTGTCCCAAATGTAACTTTACTATATAGTGCCCTAAATTTACCATTTCATTTGAGTGTCAATATCAGGTAAAACATTTAAAAAGAAAGAAGACGCTTGGTCTCAACAGCTGATATCATTAATTGAATGTGTCTGTCCGTGTTTATAAATCTATTTTTTAATTTATGAACAAATATCAGCTTGTATTGTGTTTTTGGGGGGTATGATAGCTTGACTGACAGTTGTGTCAGCCTATCACACTCAGTCTCAAATGTGTAGGGAACCAAAATACGATGCAGTAAGTCAGTCAAGATGAATTTTAAGAGAAGTTTAAACTGCTGTGGATATGGATAGAGCTGGGACAAACAGTGGATGGATGCAACAGTACATAAACAGTGCGGGTGTAGTGAAGAAATTGTGTCTTTCACACCTCTAGAGAGTGCAATGCAGTGCTGATTCCCACACATCACTTGAGAGATCCGGTGGTCACACAGCCTTTTGACCAACCTAGGAAAAGAAACATTTGTGAATCAAACTTTTAAAAAAGCATGTCAGAGGCTACTCATTGCTCCCAAACACAGTTGTCAGGTGGCATTAAATACTACCATGGAAACTGTCCATAGTACCGTATCACCCAACTAGATCTCTGCGCTCTGAGAATGCAGGGCTACTCGTTGCTCCTAGAGTCTCCAAAAGTAGAATGGGAGGCAGAGCCTTCAGCTACCAAGCTCCTCTCCTGTGGAACAAACTCCCAAATGTTATTCGGGAGGCAGACACTGTCCCCATATTTAAAAGTAAACTTAAAACTTTCCTTTTTGATAAAGCTTACAGCTAGGGCTTACGATAAGACTTTATTCTGCTTAATGATGCTGCTATAGGCCTAGTCTGACGGGGGATAATACTTTTCCTGATACTCTGAGCTTCTCTCCTCTCTGTCTGAATCATTCATGTCCCATCAATGCATGTTACTGATTCAGCTTCTTCCCCGGAGCTGTTTGTGCTTTGTCGTCTCGCAGGTCTCTGCTGATCGTGGTGGTGCTTGCTGCCGTGGTCCTACATGACGCTTCCTGCTGCTATTGTCACTGTTACTCATATATACTATCACTAGTTTAATAAACTATAAAATTTGTAGCTGTATTGTAGCTGCTATTGCCACTACTCATCATTGATCATGTTTGCCACCATAATTATTATCATTTTCATATTCTGTCACCTCAGCTGTGCTTGTTTCTACTATTCTGTTGTATTAACTGCCTTAACATATACGTCATATTCACATTACTATAAATATTATAGTTACTGTTAGACACACTTCCAGAGATGCAAGCAAAGCCTGTCTGTCTCTCCCTGTCCATCTGTGTGTCTTTTCTCTCTTTCTCTCTCCTTTTCTTCCTCCCCAACCGGTCAAGACAGATGGCCGTCCTCCACAGAGCTGGGTCTGTCTGACGTTCCTGCCTGTTATAGGGAAGGTTTTCGTTGCCACTGTACTCTACAGAGGAATTGTTGGGTCTATGTAAATCATAAATAAGTCATTGAGTGTGGTCTTTACCTACTCTGTAAAGTGTCCTGAGATAACTTTTGTTATGATTTGACACTATAAATAAAATTGAATTGAATTGAATTGAAATTGA
The DNA here is from genome assembly GCF_963691815.1 of Echiichthys vipera. Classification (NCBI taxonomy): domain Eukaryota; kingdom Metazoa; phylum Chordata; class Actinopteri; order Perciformes; family Trachinidae; genus Echiichthys; species Echiichthys vipera. The sequence continues at coordinate 11,820,117 of NC_139827.1, forward strand.
AACATTGCTCAAGTTTGGAGATTGTCCAGGGGGTAAGGGACCTAACGTTTGTCTATGGCTTAAATTAGTTTTCTAAATTTCTAATTTCTAATAGGCGAACCCTAAGAGACTGTTTCAATGATAAAGGCTCCACTATCCTACAGCAGGCAATGCACTGCATCTAAACAGTTGAATAAATTCATAAATCAATCAAATTCATAGCATCGTTATTTTGAATGTCTCTACAAACTGATTCCAAGCGAACGTCATTTCCTTGTCGTGTCTCTTCTCCTGTCAGGCTAACAGCTTGAATTCCTCTATGCTGTGCTACTCAGTCACCTTGGGATTCGAACAGCCGCCTCTGCAGTCCCCAGGCCGAGTTGGCCCCCTTCACCAGCTCCCCACGCAAACACATGACCCTGTTCATTCACTGCCATCGAATGGGCCCGACCACTCGACACCATCGTTATCGTCTGAGTATCCAGAGCTCCTACAAGCTCTGTGAGAGGAGAAAGAGCGTCACACGTCAGCAGTGTCATGACAGAAAAATAGAAGCATGTATGGTTTCAAAACATTTAATCAGCAATCTACATTTTGTAGGCTTATTAAAAGATATAGTAACTACTAAACATACCTGATGAAGTATCAACAAGTGCTTACATGATGTGTGGGATATCATCGAGGCAGTTTCTATCCTACATACTTGTCACCATGTTTTTTTAGGTAGGCGAGGACTTTCTATTAGCTCTATTTCTTTTCTCAAGGTCCAGTGATTCCTGCATGAATCCATTGTTGTTACAGCTTCACCCACGTGCCGGTACAAAGTAACACAAACTTCCACCCACATGATACCAATCGACCCACCGCTGTCTGCAATCACTTCGCAAGCCATGAATGTTTCAACTCTCCCAGAAAGGTTTTTGTAGTTGTGCAATAGAACCCACTCAGAAACAGACAATACAGTTTGCTTTTCATTTAAACACATTTTATATATAACACAACTAAAACATAAAGTCCATGCTAAATAAGGCTCATCCAGGTTGTGTGATATCTATCAGCTGTAAAATGTGATATTTTGCCAAGACCTGCAAAAGACAATTCTCTTCATTTTCAGAAACCTTCTTCAGTTTTACCTGAAGATGGGGTTACCTGGAAAATCGTCATGTTCGAATCACGGTATCATGAGAAATTCTCACGCGATGGAGCAAATCTGCCTCAGGAAGTTCAGCTGCCATGTAAATGTCTCTTTTGGCTGAATGTTTTCCATATTAATATCCTCTAATCATTTACATACTTGACATTTAAAGAAAATAAAAATGTTTAGAAATGAAGCAAAAATCTGACATTTCTAACAACAATGCTTTGCACAGAGGCCTACAGCCATACTAGCAGCTCTATTAGACTGGACTTTGTCACAGTGTTCCTTTAGCCAACACCAGCATGCTAACATTCTCACAATGACAATGCTATGCCGATGTTAAGTGGATATAATGTGCGCTGCTAACATTTTCTTAATAGAGCTAAACACAAAATACAGCCGAGGCTGATGGGAATCACAGTAGGATTCTTCCTCTGGGAACCATGAATGGCTGTGCACATTTCCATGGCAGTCCATCCAATAGTTGCAAGATATTTCGATCTGGACCAACGTGGTGGACTGACTGACATTGTTAAGCACTCCCAATACAAACACACCATGTCATGTTCACCCACATTCTCACACCTGTTTGGTAACTTTCCACAGTGGAGCAGTACAGCAGCCTACAATTTGTAATGATTAAACAAAGGTCAGTCGATCTGCTGTGCGCACCGAAAGCTTACCTGGGGAAGTCCCTGTTTTGTTGTGGCCCAGCTGTCCGCAGCTGTTAGAACCACATGTGTACACGCTACCGTCATGCAGCAGAAACATCGAGTGTTGTCCTCCACAGGCTATCTCTTTCAGACCCCTGCCACTGAACACGTGACAGTTCCTTGGCTCAAACATGGGGTTCCTCTCCACACCAACACCCAACTGTCCATCCTTTGCATTCCCCCAGCACAACATGTTGGCGAGAGAAGAGGGGATGCGCACCAATCTGAAGAGGCCAGAGAGAGTGACTTCCAGATGGAATAAGACAAAAAATGTTCAGGCTTGAGAGCAGCCCCGCTTTCTCCTCTTCATGTAAATGCCAACCCTGGAAGAAACAAAAAACAGGGTAATTATGTCATCTTTTGTTCATTAGATACACATACTGATCACTGTGCTCCATGTGTAGCCCCAGCTGGTTTTAAGAATAATAAAGAGTGGGTCTAGAGGTGGGTGTGGCTGTGGGGATGATGTAAGCTGTATGATAGAATAACAGGGCAGTGTGTTTAAATAAACCTTGTCAGTGTAATCCCGGCTTAAGCAGCTCCAAGCAGTCCCGCTTTACTGTCAGACCATATGCAGTACATGCATGTTACTGACTGAATTAGCCAAAGGTAATAAAGAAAATCAAATATAATTTAAAAGAAACACATGATATAACACATCAGGGGACAGAAAGACAAGGAGAGATCAAAATTCATTATAGGTAAAAACACCAGGATTACCAAATACATTCATAGTGAGGGCAACCACGGCTACACATTTGCTCCTAACTTCATCACTTTTAAGTCCATGTGATTCCTGTTTGAAAAGTTATGTAGTGTCTGTTTCCACTGTAGATAAGATCAGGGGGCACAGAAATATCATTCTTGCATTTGTTTTTTACACCTAAAATTACATAATGCATATCATCAAGGTTGTGTAAATATATATATTTATTTTTTCACAAATGTACATGTGTTAATTATACGTTGCATTCATGTTAATGTATTTTATCAGACAAAAGAAAGGAAAGATCCCTGTGGTAACTCTGAGGACCCCCTGTATTATATCAAATAAACTTGATAACTGTTATTTATAGCAGTGTCATGATGCAATACAACTTAACAGCACATCTATCTGCAGCCTTTAGAAGGACCGTGAAGTTTAATAACTATATTATAGCTCAAATAGCTTGCTATTACACCCCTGGAGACAGTTTGAATCCATGTTTATTACACCTGGGCACCTATTATTATTATTATTATTATTATTATTATTATTATTATTATAATGTGTTGTTGTAGTAGTAGTAGTAGTAAACACTGCATCAGAATGAGCTTACAGCCTTGAATAATGTGTAAGGACCCATAATGGTAAGGACGTGTATTTAAGCTGACGTTAGCTTGCTGTTGGGGAGAAAGTGAGAGGAGTGGCCTGCACTGTGTAGACATTATTAACACAGTGTGCAGGCGTTACTGAACACCACTGACATTAGCTGGTTAAACAGTAAATTAAACGGGCGGCTTGATGACTCGAATAACCGTTATAGTTTATAGTTAGCTATTTAACCTTAGCGAGCTACAGCAGCAGCGCTAACTGTCAGCCTTATGGCTAAAAACACAGAAACCCACTGGCTAACCGATGTCTAAAGTGTAAGTGAGACAGTGCTGTGATATAGCTGGTTCATCCAAAATCAAAATAATGTGTTTACCTGCACAGATGCATCCTGGATTGGGGCGTCTGGTTTCGGTTCAGCTCAGAAAACAAACGAGGAAGTACCACAGCTGCCTACGTCACTGAACGTTACAGGCAGGGGGAGCTGTGATTGGTCCGCCGACCAGGAAGTGCAGGTGTTACAACAAATTGTGTGACCCCTCACATTCTGTGATCTCATTCATTTCCCTTCAAAATTTAATTTCGGAATTATTTTGAGTTGTATAGCTTTAAAATATCTAATGTAATGAAATGTATTTTTACAGCTGATATACTACAATATTTCTTAAGGAAATGTGATTACACAGCCTACTTTAGAATTAAATTGTTTTGTATTAATTTACTTTGTATTTATTGTTTAAAGTTTCGTTTTGTCGATTGTATGGTACTCTTTCGTCTTAAATGTACTTAGGTTATGTTATCATAATGTAAGATTGCAATGTTCATTGAAAGGAACAGTTCAACTCAATTTTATTTACAATGCCATATCATAACCAAAGGTATCTCAGGACACTTTACAGAGTAGGTAAAGACCACACTCTATGACTTATTTATGATTTACAAAGACCCAATAATTTCCCCGTTGAGTACAGTGGCAATAAAAACATTCCCTTTAACATGCAGGAACGTCCAACACACGAAAACAAAGAAAAAATGGACAGACAGATGGAAAAAGAGACACAAAGACAGACAGAGAGACACTTCCAGAGATGCAAGCAACAACAAAAGTAAGAGTAACGATAATAATATCTATAGTAATGTGAATATGACTCATATGTTATAACAGTTAATATAGAAGAATAGTAGAAACAAGTACAGCTAAGGTGATGATAATAATTATGGTGGTAAATATGATCAATGATGAGTAGTGGTAAATGACTGCCTTATATATCATTTTGATGCCAAACCTTTTGTGTAAACTCCCATGATGTTTGTGAAAATTTACAAATAAATTTGTAAGAGAAAGAAAGAGATCTGATTAATTATATTTCCAGTGCAAACGTTATTCTCACTGTATCATCAAACGTTTTTATTTTGATAGCAGCTGTTGCAAAATGGTGTTTCCTAGTGTTTAGACATTGTTATAGCTGTAAAGAAAAAGAAAAACCCAGCACTCAGAATTAGTAGAAGCAACACCACAGTGTAGATATACACCAGTGTAGTACAACTAAAAGAAAAGTAGAAGTACTCAAGCATAAGCATCCAAATATACTTAAAGTACAAAAAGTAAAATTACTAATTTGTCAGAATGACTAATTTCAGAATAATTCATAGTATAATATTGCATTATGATTAATGATTCAATAATGTGTACATTACTTTATTGTTGCTGCTTCTAAATATGAGTCCTACCTCAAAATTGTACTTAGTTATATACTAGTTATAAAATGCAGAGAGACATTAAATTGATTCAAAATTTAAGTCTGCAATTGAAGCACACTGTTAATACTGATTCCAGCTGTGGTTAAGTTATTATACATTTGGAGAATATTTCAATCACATTACATTTGCGAAGAAATTGGGCAAAATGAGACGTACATCAAGGCAATGCCCACATATGAATTGGCATTTAAATCTATATTTTAAAATGCAATTATAATTTATAGATTTGCTGGGTTACAATATGCACATGTCATCTGAATTTGATTGCAAAATTCAAGAAGTATGCAATAAATGTTATTTTTTTTAAAAAGCTAAATGGCAGCACATTTAAAGAGGTGCAACTGTGCACAAAAAACTTTATAACTTGGTAAAAAAACAAACACACGCCTGCACTAGTCACTTCATACCTCATTTTACTGGTCACCATAGCCTGTCTGACTACTTGCACCTTACTGCATACATAAATATATCCTTCAGGCCTATACCTAAATATCCTCAGACATACAGCTACTGCACAAATTACTTTATAGACTCTCATTGACATACTTTATATACTCTCAGTTATATTTTGTATTTATACTTCTCTAATCTTTTATAACACAGTTGTGTAGTTCAATAACTACGCAAAAATGTATGGTAAAAAAAAATCTTTAAAGTTTTTTTATTGTCCCAACAAATGAATATTTGACACACTGATGATGCATTATGGTTTACTAGTTTTCCATTTAATAATTATTATCCAAATAAATCCTAACATCCATACTTTCAGGCCCAAAATTGTGCAGGAATCATGTTATTAGAGTTACTGCACTTAGGCTTTGTAGGGCAGTACAGTTGTGTTGCGCATTGCACTACATGTTTGCACCTTGTTTTGTGTCTTGTTTACCTTGCACCTTATGTTAATGATGTTTTCTTTACTCCCACTGACTGTTGCATCATCCTTTCTGTTCCTTGCTGTATACAGATGGATAACAATAAAGTCCCTCATACAGTTTAGTTTTCAACTGAATGGAGTTATATTAGGAGCAGAGAGCACACAATTCACAATTTCCTTCGGGATTAATAAAGTTCTGTCTTATCCTTTCTTCAAAGTACCACCACAGGTATGGAAAAATGTTGTTTTCTGGGCATAAAGGACAGCCACAAATTGAACAAACACCAACAAACCCAAAGAAAGAGCCTTTACCCGTGTTCCTTATAAAACTAGATTGACATAACATCCAATAAGTATGGGGTGAATGTGGACTAAGGTAAACATTCAGGTCTCACAAGCCTTATGTAATAAAAATGCTTCTCTGGCTGGCTGCAGGAATTCCAAAGTTGCCGGTTGCTGATTGGTGCATTCAGCTGTCAGTAATCGCGCTGACGGCCAATCATCTGCGCTGAGCGGGGGGCGTTACTCCAGGCGTAGTCGTTTCCAGCCCGCTGATTGGCGCGGCCACACAGGCCGTGTTTGATAACATTGAAGACACAAACACTGGGACGAGACCAGGGTGGCGGTTATACTCAGTTATTAACAAGTTCTGTTCAATAAACCAACATAGGACTACGGCTTTTTAACGAAGCAAAACATCAAAGGTATGTTTTTTAGCCGATACACCAATGAAAGGTGAAGGAGAATCGTCTTGGTAATTTACAAACCGCGAACTTCGGGTTAATGCTAGCTACCAAGCTAGCAGGTCAGCTAAAGAAGGCTGTCTCTATGTAGCTCGTTAATGCTAACGCGGCCGACACAGAACGACACTGACTGTAACGTTTGTTCAATTGCGTTTTTCATAACTGCAGTATGTTCATGTTACACATGTGACACTTGTGTTATTATTATCGGGACACTGGCGAGAGAAGGGGCAGATTGTTGACTCGAGAGTTGCGTCATTCATGTAACGCCAACGTTCATAATAACGTTACTTTACGAATATCCGTTAGTAATAAATGTTATACTTAGTGCAATGCTTCAACTAATGAAGTGAAGCAAGACTATCAGGATTTGTAATAGTCCCTTTTTATTAATGGATGAATATTAAAAGTCATAAATGGACCAATAAACATATAAGGAATTACTTCTACAGCAAAGGAAAATCGCTCCAGGGGGGAAATATATAAGTATATATATATATATATATATATATATATATATATATATATAAATTGAAAGAATTACATTATAAAGTCATGCACAATATTTATCCCACTAATAAATGTGTTTCGAGGTTCGCAGATGGGGACAACAAATGTGAATTTTGTAAGATTGAAGAAGAAACTAGTATTCATTTGTTCTGGGAGTGTCAGTATACATAAAAAAATAGCTTTTTTTTTAACATTCAGTACATTCATTCCATTAAAATTGTAGGTAAAAGATGCTATGAAAAAAACAAACAATACAGTGAATTGTCAACTTAATAATTCTACAGGGAAAATTTCATATCCATAAAACTATATTCTCTAAATCTTGGCCAAACTTATTATTATACAATAATATATATACAAAATTATTTTGAGTCTATCCAAATTATTAATAATAAGAAATGTAGTTATACCGCTGATATATTACAAGATTTTTGTAAGGAAATGTAATAATATGCCCCACCATTTTAGGTTCATTTCTTTGTTTTTATCTATTTATGCTTCATATATTGTACTCTCTTTTGCTAAATTTACTTATGTATTGTCATTATAATTTAAGACTGTAATGTTCACTGAAAGGAGAAATGACTGCCTCAGATATACCTTTTTTTTGGTCATGTATGTTGCCGAAAAGATCTGCAATGTTTGTAATGTGATAGTTCTGAAAATATGCAAATAAAGTTTAAAAAAAAGTTACATTACAAAATATCTATCTGTCCTATGTATTTATTAGCAATGTTTGCAGACACATTTATAAAAAAGCATTTATTTAATAATAATAATATGAGTTTAATTATGATCAGTTGACAAACAAAGTGCTTATCCCCATCATTAAGACAAGCACTCTACGTTAAACATGTGTAATAAGGTTATTTGGGGTTCACCTCAAGACCTATGGGGCTGTAGCTAACTATTTTAATTATTATTGCAATAATTGGAGAGAGTGTACATAAAAAAATAGTATAGTATATTATACTCTACGTTTTTTGCAATTTTTTTACAGTTACTGAAAAGTTTTCTATCAGTCAACGCGCTGTTTCAGCTCTACTACCCCCCACCCTCCACACATCCTCTATTTGTCCTTTTTTAACTAGGTCACTGTTTTAAGAACCTTTTGTAAACAAGTATGTGTTTGCGGCATAACCTGTTGTGTTCCTATATATTTTGAGATAAGAGGAATCTCATTTACATGAGGATTTTTAGTTTTCTGAGGCAAAACAAGTAACTCAGGGCTGGTGGCATTAGCTGCAACATTTTAGATGTTCTGGTACTTTGGGGCCCTCCTGAACAAACAAACAATGTTTTTTGTTACGTTTATTAAAATTCTGCGTCGAGTCTAAATAACCCATTCTTCTTTATGTTTGGACAGCCGGTCACTACCTCTGCATCCAGTGCTTCTCCAGTATTTGTGTGGTCAGGGGGATGTCAGCAGCCTGCCTTGCGCGCCTGGCACGGTGCAGTGGTCCTCATATGGGACGTAGTGGTCTTTTTCCGATGACACTAGTCCCACTCACATCCCAGCAGGACAGCCACCTCCAGTTCACAGTCTTCCGGAGACGGCTTTACTGCCCTTCAGAAAAACGGAACAGCAACACACGCTTTGATGCAGACAGCAGTGGGCGCCCTACTACTTGGGATTCATTTGGCATCTGGGACAATCGTATTGATGAGCCCATTCTGCTGCCTTCCAGCATTCGCTATGGCAAGCCCATTCCCAAAGTCAGCTTATCAAGGGTAGGCTGCGCCTCACTCATCGGTAAACGCAAGGAGAATGAAGACCGCTTCCAGGTCTCACAAATGACTGACAGCATCCTCTACTTTGCGGTGTTTGATGGGCACGGGGGGCCAGAAGCAGCTGACTTTTGTGAAAAATACATGGAGAAATACATCAAGTAAGGAATTAATTAAATGTTACTTAGTTAGGATCTTTATTGTCCCCAAGGGGATAATCGTTTTCACACAAGTCAGTTCTTTTTTTCCTGGCAGCATACATTAAAAGAATTTACCAGTCATTGTCACATGATTGCAATGTCATAACTTTGTAGCTGATATTCTGATCAAGGAAGTGTTTTATTTTCAGGGATCTTGTGGCAGAGGAGTCCAATCTGGAAGTAGTTTTAAAGAAGGCCTTCCTTGAAGTAGACAAAGCGTTTGCAAGGCACTTGCACTTCTCTCCAAGTGGTAGGTTCTTTCATGTTACATGTACACAGATATACTGTGTATATATACACACATGTATTTATGTAATGACACTTTTTTTCTTCTCTCTTCGAAACCTAACTAGGCTTTGAAGCCTTGGATTGGACATGGCCCAAGCACTTTTGGTTAGAGATCTGTGATTTTACCCAAAGCTACTTAATAACTGATGAACAATAAACCAGCTACAAGTAGAGCAAACACTAGTACTCCACCGCTTCACTACACATCTACACATACAGAAAGGTAACAAATTAAAGGGAAAAAAACATGTGTATGTGTGAATAAACAAAAGTATATCTTTCCATGAGGGGGCACTGAATGGGTTTGGATTATTGTAATGAAAATCATGTAAATCATAAACTATGGTCTTAAGAGTCACCAGATCTCCAACCGGTTAAACACCAGTGGGAGATTGTAAACTGGTGTTCAGACAGTGTGCTCCACCTCTATCTGCAACCCCAAATGAGAGAATATCTTTGGAAAGAATAGCATACACTTCTTTAAGTGTCCGTTAATGTTGTTTTTTTTCCTTTAATTTGTCACCCAGCTGTTGATATGTTGTCAATCTGCAATTATATTGTTTAGCATTGTCTAGGGGTGCAACGGATAAAAAAAACTCTCGGATCGTTTCTCAGATCAGAGTCATGGATCGGATCAGCAAAAAAAAAATTAAAAATTCAAGTCAAATAAACATAATTTCGTCTTTTCCACTACATGTGCGAAGCACCCTATCTTTGGGCCTAATCCTGCCTCATTCAGGGCATTTGTTTGATTTTTGGCATTATCAGTTGTGACTGGGATATTAGTACTGGGCCTCTTTATCTTCCATTCCTCCACTGCTTGTGTCAGTACCTGCACAAGATGAGTGCCTGTGTGACTCTCGTTGAGAGGGGGCATGTCTGGAGCACCAGACTTTGCATCTCCCAGTCTGCTGTGATGAAGTGTGTGGTTATTGTCACATCTGCGTTCCCCTGGATGTCCACCCATCTGGCGTGAGCGCAACAGAGGATGCTCGAACACACAGATAGCGTTTGTGGTTGCTTTAGCTCGGTGGGATTGTGCAGCAAGGGGCTGCTTAAATGCCGCATTGATAAGCATTTGTTGAGCAGCTTTCGTTTTCATTCCGGTCAGAGAAACATTGGGGTGATGTTGCTTCAAATGCATGGCCATGCTTGATGTGCTTCTTCTGTAATATGGCTTTCTTGTGCCACAGTGCCTACACACTGTCACGGTTTTATCCACTAGCCTCTTTCCTCAAACATTGTACTTGACAGGGAAGCCAAAATGCTTCCATGCAGGGGATTTAAATGTCGTGGGGCATTCAAGCTCCTCCGTTCCTCCACTCGCCATGACCACGCTGCTCTTAACAAGTGTGTGGACTGAACATGCGCACAACGTTTTTCTTCATAAATCAATCCGCGGATCACGTGTGTTCCGAACCAAAGATATTGATCTGAACAGATCATGGATCAATGATGATCCGTTGCACCACTAGCATTGTCATTGAAATTGATATGAGGTGTAATTTGAGCACCGCTCAATCAAATGAATGCAAAACATTTTTCTTAATAAATCATGTGGTTTACATGTTTGCCCTAGTCATACAGAAATTCAGCTTGACTTTTCTCAAAAGGCATTATGTCTAATTTAAGGTTATTTGTTGATATAAAAGCTAGTATACCTGTAATGTGGCCATTCATCGGCCACGCTGTGTGAAATGTCCCAATATGCCTGTGTGTGTGTGTGTGCATGTTATCTACGGCAGCTGCTGACCCAGCTAAGAGCTGGAGGCCCTTGGCACCAATGTGGATGACGAGAGACTAGATATTGAAGGAGAGTCCAGCGGGTCCTAAATCCTGGACTACTGGAAGGTTCCCTATCTTTCTCTCACTCCGCTCTCTCTCTTCCTTTTTCTTCTCTTCTCTCCCCAAGTGTATGCAACACTTCTTGTGAGACAGTGCGTCAGTTTGACACGTTGTATGAGATGTCTGTTGTCAGTGACTGATCTAGTCCATGAGATGCACCATGTTTAACGTACAGATTATCCTGAAACAAACGCACACATCTTAAAATCTCCAGCTAGTCATCTTATTTACCTCTTTGGAGAGAGCATGGTCTAATGCAGGTCTCCATATGTTGGCAGATAAATCAAAGTAATGACATATGATGGTGTTTTATCAAATTTTTCACCCTTTTAAGGAACTAAAGTTAGTATTTATATGTAGTTAACCATTCTCCAGACACATAACGTTGGCTGTAACCATGCTGCCTAGTTCAATTTTAAAATGATCTTTGCCTGCATTAAAAATTATAGTTACAAATGACCATGTACCGAATAAATTATATCTTTTTATAATTTACTTATGAGAGATTAGTAGTAGAAGAGTACGGTATAGACGTTAGGAATTTGCGCTCCTGCTATATGGACTTTGTGTGCTTCTGCATCGCTCCTCTTCGCGCCTCTTGTTATTCTTGGAATCGTTTCAGTCTGGTTAAATCCGTGGTTAAATATCCACCACAATGTCTCTTTCTACACTGGAAAAAAACACCACAAAACAAACCAACAATTCAACAGAGAAGTATTTGTTTATAACTGTCGCTATGAAGCCTGTGTGTTTACTCTGCAACAAGCGTAAATCTTAATTGGTAAAGAAACTAGTGACTTAAGTTATCAGATAAATGTAGTGGAGGAAAAAGTAGGATGAATTGTAGTGTATTATATATATATATATATATATATATATATATATATTTATATATATATATATATATATATATATATATTTATATATATATATATATATATATATATATATATATATATATATATATATATATTTATATGTATATATAATAGCATGAAAAGAAAATACCCACCTAAAAAACAAGAGCCTCAAACTTCTCCTTAAAGATAAATATACATGTACCGTGGTATTATACGGTTATGTCTATGCTTTAAATTATACCGTGATATAAATTTTAGACCATACCGTACAGTCCTAATTAGTCGTCCATTTTTCACATTTATAACTAGATAAATGCACATAAACATAGTAAAACAAAACAAATCTTAGTATAAAGAATAGTAGTTAAGTAATTTAGAGGAGTGTATAAGATGTTTTTTTAATATTAAGATCACTACTGGACACTGATAATGCTGTGTCAGTTAACATTTATTATTTTTGTTTCAGACTTAGACTTAGCTGTAAAATTGGCTCTGGACCTCAACTCTGTTCTGAAACAGTTTGACCTGCATGTGTGACTGGCTCCTCTGTTTAATGTGTTATCTCTAGTTCACTATATGACTTCCCAGTTCCCTCCCATGTGTTAATGTTTTGATGTGTGGATGTGAGAGTGTGAGATACTCCATGTGGTTGTTGTGAACAGTGTGAACTTTTGGTGTGGACCTTTTTTATGGCGCCTTCCACCTCTGATGTTTCCTTTTATGTCTCTGTAGTACCTGGGGTGAATGTAGGGACCACCTCCACTGTTGCCCTGCTGAGGGACGGCATTGAGCTGGTGGTGGGCAGTGTGGGTGACAGCCGCGCCATGATGTGCCGCAAGGGAAAGGCCCTAAAACTCACTGTCGACCACACTCCTGAGAGGAAGGACGAGAAAGAGAGGTACCAAGTTGTTGTCATCTTTTGTTGTGTTGGCAAAGAACATCTGTGGGAGATGGTGGTATGAAAAGTCTGTAAAATAAGTATAAAATTTGATGTTGTGCCTGTTAAAAAAAGCATACATCTTTATATTACTTATTATTACCTGTGTAAAAGGGAGTAATAAAGTAATTAAAGTCATATCTGTGAGAAGATAAACATCCAGTGGTTAAAAGCAGGTACTGAACTGTATTTAGGCATTTTGTTTTTAGTCCCCATTAATTGTTTAAAAATTAATATTCCCCCCTGAGTAAAACCAGACCAACTGCCATAATCCCTTTTGTACCCCTCTCCCTCTCATCCTGTCTCAAGGATAAGGACAAGTGGAGGTTTTATCACCTGGAATAGTCTGGGACAGTCAAACGTCAACGGCAGGTTGGCCATGACGCGCAGCATCGGAGACTTTGACCTGAAGAACACGGGAGTCATTGCTGAGCCTGAGACCAAGAGAATATCGGTTTGTTTTACAAATGTATAAAATGAGAATACTTCACATTTGTTGTTTGTTTCAGGCTAATCTATACTGTATTTGACAGAATTATAACTTTAATCATGTGTGCCGGAATTCAAGAGATAATACAAATTCAGCTTCTCTTTTTTTTGTTAACACCGTACGTACGGCCTCATAATGGCAACACAGACTTGTAACAAACATGTTCACAGTGCTGTTTTTACAATCTGCATCTCTTGACATCCACCTTGAATGTGTTGGTGTTTATATTACAGTTAATATTGCACATCTGGATATATTTTGTATAGCTGTTCTTCTGAATAACCACTGATGCATATTTTCACATCTGCCTCAACTTGTTAATGCATAACTGGTTCACTGTATAATTAGGTATTATTTTAGGATTTAATTTGTTCTCTGCTTACGCATCAAAGTAGTTTGATGCTCAAGCATTGTCGAAATGTCTGCTTCCCTTGTCCTCAGTTGCACCACGCCCACGACTCGTTCCTAGCGCTGACCACAGACGGTGTTAACTTCATTATGAATAGTCAGGAGATCTGCGATGTCATCAATCAGTGCCACGACCCCAAGGAGGCAGCTCAGAGAATATCTGACCAGGTAAGATGTTCATACTTGGCTTTTAATACGCCAGTAGGGAAGCAGGAACTTCCTGTGTTTTGAATGGCTTTATGCCTCGTTAACATAAAGAGGGTGCTTATTGGCAGTTATCTTTGAATGGCATCAGATATTTATTGAAATAACGTGGATTAGCCTTCAGTCACAGTCATCCTCCTATGAAGAGAGTATTTTGTACAGTGTTGAAAGTCTTTCAAGAAATACTTCATGTTAGGGCAGTTCGATATATGGGGAACATACTGTATGTAATATGCGATAACAATATCAGTAAACTGCTTAAATAAATTTTAATTAAAAAATTTAATACATTCACGAAAGGCACCATTAAAAGAAGAACGATACTTTTATTTTAAAAGGCAGTTTTCTACTGATATTCTCTTCCAGCGGTCTAAAAAAAAACCTGCGTGTCTTTCCTGATGTTGCAGTCTTTTGAGATGTTTTTATTGCGCACGTTGATATCGCAATTAGTTAAATTATTTTTTGTGCAGCAATACTTTGTCTATCTCATGTTTTGAAATGTCCTACATCAAGTTAGTATTTTGCTCCTTTAAGGATAAGACAGTGGGCCACCAGTAAAATCCGCTCCTGCATCGTTTCCCTCACCGTGGTTTTGTGGTTGCTATGGTAACACAGCAATCTCAGACCAGAGACATTTTGTCTCCCCAGTACCCAAATTTACAAAACTGCATCATGAATTCACGCGATCTGAAGTAAAAGAATCACATGTTAAGTAAGGTTTTTCAGGTCAAGGTCTGCGAGAGAGAAACGCAGCATAAATAGTTCTGCACATTGCATCTGAGCTGAACGGACCAGCGTAGCAAAAAAGAACGCTCCTCTAGTTTATTTAAGAAAATCAATTCACATACCATAGCATTTTGATGCATTTTACTCTGCTGGTAGGCAACCCAATAAACATTTTGGGTACCAACCCTGACTTTGGGAAAGACTCCTAACTGTTGATGAATGTTGCCAACACACATATTGCTATACCTTGATTTAAATGTAAATAAGCCCTCATAAATATAGAAAGACCTCCAAGCTAGCAAATTTTACACATATGTTAATGTTTCTTTTTAATTGTTCTGGTCCTCTGCTCTCTCAGGCTCTTCAGTATGGCTCAGAGGACAACAGCACAATAATCGTGGTGCCCTTTGGTGCTTGGGGAAAGCACAAGAGCTCGGACGCAAGATTCTCCTTCAGTAGAAGTGTTGTGTCCAGCGGTCGCTGGGCCTAATCAGCGGGGCGTTGGATGAAAAGGTTCTGGTCTGTGGACCTAATTAATGTGTGCAATACAATCAAAAAACAGTGCCCTTGTGGAGACATGATTAGTGTGGTTTGCCCAAACAATAACACCTTAGGGTTACAACATGTTATTTAGAGTAGCATGATATTTATCAGCCTCTGTGAAGTAAGCGGCTCTAAATTCATGATGTCATGAAATTTTAAACATCCTCTTTATAAAAGGTTTTTATCTTCTAGCAAGCCAATGACCTTATAGGTGCTAAAAGCTGAGAAGTGTTTGATTGGCAGACAGGATAACATAATAACATGAATACTGACACCAGTGTGTATGTGGCCTGCTCTACATTAGCTAAGATTTTAAGACTTTTATTCCTAACTGTCTGCCATTCAGATATATTTTTACCTATTTAGCTGTAATGCCCCAGTTTGCACATTTTTATTTTCATGGTTAACTTCATGTGGACAAAGTCACAAAAATAATCTGTATTTTACCAGTTGTTTAAAGCCTGCAGTCCTTCCATGTCTCAGTGTTAAGGGTAGGACCGTATATAAAGATGAATGACGCATCTCCGCTTCCTTTAACTTTATAAAAGTGATACCAAAATATCCTGAATATGGATGCAGCTTTTAAAAAAAATTTACAACCAGAGTCTGCACAGTAGTGATACACCCGCCTGAACAATTGTGAGTCAAATCAGAGCTGTCAATCATGACCAGGAGTATTTTTTCCAGTCATGGAAAATGAGATAAAAAGTAAAATATCTAGGAAAACACTTTCAACATTGTTCTACCTGATTTGAAATGAGAATGAATTACTCGTCTATCGATCAGAGCTCCCCGAATGTTCAAGTGATGGTTCATGAACAAGAGTATTTTATATTGTTTTTTTATTATTCTAGTATTCTATGATCAATTTGTCATAATTTCTAAGCATGTGAGAGACAATTTCATATGGAAGTTTAGACATAAACTAATCATCTTTAACCCTTCCACACTTGAAAAACGAACAAACTTGAACAAACATCAACGTGGTGAAATCTTTGGGTAAAATATATATTTGACATGAACTTGGATTTTTTTTACGTTGGTCCATGTATCATCCGCTTACACGGAGGGGGAGGGTTATAACCATTACTGCAGTGAGCCACCAGGGGGCGATAAAGATGTTACGGCTTCACTTTTGGGCCAGTGTTTATCCAATCCTTCTATAAGGTATGTAAACAGCAGCACATGCAAAGACGAGAGTGGGAGAAAAACACAATAATAAAACTCCATTAATTTGTCAAATGATTAAAATGAATAGAACCCACGTATGAAAATAGAAAATCTACTGAAATGTACATAGAAATGTCACGACTTCTGGAGCAACTGGAATATAAGCATCTCGACCAAAGTAAGTCAGTGAGTAAGTCGTGATGGAGTTTCCTGTTCGTCTTTTGGGTCAAAGCATCCCATGGATGCATTGAAGCCCAATTGCACAGCCTTGATGGTTTGGGAGAAATAAACCCTGAATGATCTGTGATCTGCTGAACTGGTGTGAATGGGGTTGCTTAAAGGGATAGTTCTGTACGTCAGTCTGTTTATGTGAACAGCATTTCAGTGGCTGAATCTGACATTTATTTAAATGACACAAGAGATCCGTGTTTTTTTTTTCAATTTAAACAAGTGTTCATATCTATCGATTTGAAAAAGGTCTCTGAAGGGCACTAAGAAGTGTTCGGGGTACAGAAGTGTACAGTTTATGTTTTGTAAATAATTATATTTATGTACATCTGGAAAACTGATGGTCGACGATCTAAAGAAAGTCTCATATCAGAATATTTCACCCACGCAGGTCATTTTGCTTTGGTGCTCGTGTTGTGTAAAGCTACGTTGTTTTTGATTGTAACTCGTTTACAATCAGTAATTCCTCATTTACACCGTTTGTGTCACTCTGAAAGATAAACGCACACTTAATAAATCACTAGAGTTGTTCATCTAAGAGCTACGTTTGACAATGTGAATGTCTGCTTAAATGCCCTCCATGACTAAATATCAATCGACCCTGCGTGGTGTTGGAGTTATTAAGCTGTGTAAGTTGTCTTGGTTGACCTCATGTGAATGGATATATTTCCAGTGTAAGGCAGACTTTAACCATTCAATCGACTGTTTTTAACTGTTGCTTTTGTTTTGTGGTTGTTAAAGCTAGACAAACGCACCACTTCATATTTATCATCATTGATTTACAAGTGTTGTGTAGCCTACAGTTTTCCTTCAAACTCCATTTATAGGTGTTTTGTAAATACGTATGTTTTCGCGCTCTTTCACATATTTAATGAAACCTTGATTTATTGTAAGGACCTTGTCTTTATAATTAACACCTCCTCCTTACAAACCTCATCTGTTGAAGATATCTATGAGTGTATTCAGTTTTGTTTAATGGGTTTTGTTTCACTGCCTTTCAAATACAATCATTTTAGCTGTGGACCTGTATCTGGGACCTAAATGTGACTGTTTCAACAACACTCTGTTAATACTGTATTTTTGGTCTGAATGGATTGTGACACTTCAAATAAAAACTATACATAAACAAGTATTTTGTCTATGATGAAATTTACTGTATGTAGTGATGTCTTGTTTTAATGTACCGTGTCAGTCATCGAACCAAAATGATTTACATTGTATGTGTCGTGAACACATTTACCTTCTTGTCCAGTTCATCTAGGAATATATAAAAGAAATGTTTGATGGGTGTCACTTTTTATTTACATTCAATGGAAACTATTATAACAATTATTATCTTTCTGTTGCACAATCTGAATGAAGATTGGCACCTCAATTCTTCAGTGAAGGGCATGGTCAAAGGGCTTCACCCCCCACCCCCCAAATGCACGCCTAGGCTGTGATGTCAATTGGATTTGGGTCTTGCATGTTTGCTCTTTAGCACCCTTTCATAAATTTTAGCCTTTGAGTGCATTTTTGACATCAGGCGAGAATATACAGCGCCATGTGTTTATACATGTGCAGTTGGCTCCAAAGCCCCCCCCCCCCCCGACGGTCTTATGACAGAGTTGCTCCGATATATACAAAGTTCAGTACCCACATACTGTAGCTCTGATCATTTCTCACATATTTCACGCTGTCATTAGCTCGACCCAACCACAATTCGCCCGTTGAGTTTTTTTATTTAAAGATTCATTTTAAAAAATGTATTTTGGCAGTTTATTAAAGCCTTTTATTAGATAGGACAGACAGGAAATGGGGTGAGGGGGGGGGCATGCAGCAAAGGGCTGCAGGTCAGAGTCGAACCTGGGGCCGCTGCCTCGAGGACCTTCAGCCTCTTTACATGGGGACTGCTCTAACCACTGTTCCACCGTCCGCCCTAAGTCGGCCATTTTTAATTTTGTGTGTTTTTCATGTGGTTTATGCAAACATTTTTGCGCTCCTCCTCGAGGGATTATAGGATTTGATTCATATTTGGTTGGTATAACCCCCCGACGAATGTAATGCTCAATTGCAAAACCTTAAACTTGATATGTGTTGAAACTAGCTTGATTAAACTGTTGAGTTCAATAGTTTAAAGCAGTCCTCCCATGTCATGTGATATGCTACTTTAGTACACAACAAACATATATTACTGGGTCGAAACAAACACTTATTTGTCATTTTTATTTTTAAAAAGGGACAACGCACATTAATTAATAAGAGCAACAAAGTCACACATGTAAATGTGCCAGATTTAGCCATACAGGCTAATTTCCATCTGCAGTCCCTGGCAGGTTGAAGACATTTACGAAAATATTAAAAAGCACATAGACACAAGAACACATGAGCATGACAAATTACAGCAACACAGCAATTTAATATCCAGGGATTCACATGATAGACACCAACGCTGACTGTCCCTGTAACAATTTGGCTCCAGTTATGCACACTGTCCATGCACGGTGCAGCGATATACTAAGTCTCACACTAGTTTAGTTTTCAAACCATGATGTCGTGTTTGAGAGTTTGGATGTGTTTTTTGATTTCCATGCATTTGTGTTCAACAACAAATGAGCAGACTTCTGAAACTTGCTTAACTTGTGTCCATCACAGTCTGCATCAATAGTTCTAAATTACTTTAAAGGTCTGTTCTGCTCTACCAGGTATTCACAATGTAACCAAGACAAAAACAACTAATGCAAACTTGAGTTTCAAATGGCACAGATGTAGCACGTTTCATGTGTGAAAGTCAAACTGTCTCAATCATTCTGTTTTGAGTGGTGAATCAAGGGTTAAACCGTGGTGCAGCTTGGAGGCTGGACGGTGAGGCACCTGTCCCTGCTGTCATGAGCTGATGTTAGTCCGCCTGCACGGTCCCTCTGCTCTGCCAGTCTGCTGCTCCTGAAGGCTGCAGCAGGATCTCTGGACCAGCGGCCTCTCACAGTCTCAGCCTCACAGCCCGGTAAGTCACTGCTTAACCTTCCATTACTTTGCAACAGGATTTAATTAATTGTTTTAAATATCGACTCTGCAAAACTTGGTTTGTCTAATTCAGGATGGAGCAAGAGGAAATAGATCCTACAAGTTAATTAATGTTTTAAATCTATAATGGTGTATATTAAAATTAAGTAGTGTAAGAATTAGTGCTATAGACAGCATTTATATGTCCTGTGTGTAGTTTTTATTAGTTTTTTCCTGCTTTGGCTTAGAATAATTAACCCGTAGGCTTACACTAACAGTATTACTACTAGACGTATTTCTTTACTTCCTAAAGCTCCTTCACTGTAAAAACAACAACTTGTTTTCCAAATCGGTGGCTATTATCTTTCAGCAGCACACAAAATAACAAGCAGAATTTAATCTAGAAATCTAACATACTGGCACTGATGCCCTATATTTATCAAATATACCATTATGTCACGTTCCTCTAATAATAATGAGAATAAAAAGGGAGTGGAGCCTTGTCTTCTGGATATAACATATTCTGCAGGCTTAAAATTAATTATAATAAGTCACAGTCATAGGAAGAAGAAAGGGAGGAATTTGGAGCAGTTTATTAGTTAATTAGTTAATTTATTGTAGTTTCTAATTTATGTTTTCACTTATGACGCTATATTAGATCTATAAAATATATTTAGAAGTTTCAAGTCAACTCATAGAGTTGAGTACTATTTTTTCTATTTTAAAACTATACTATGGACACAGATGTACTCTACTTTGTTACTTTATTATATTAGTTAAAAATCACCCCATTTAACCACTTTTTCCTTGTTAACCGGCAAATGTCTATCCAGTGCTGACGTGAGGCTTTTTCTTTACTGCTCTGTCCTCCTTCAAAGTCTTTCATACATTAAGTAAACACAAATGTGACACCTCAACTGAGGATATAATGAAAGCATTTACTTCTGTTATGATTTGGACCTATAAATAAAATAGAATTGAATTGAATTGAATTGAAACGTGTTAAATATTTTTTAAATAAGGGTTATACCATCTGGGTTTCACTTCACAGCGTCCTTAAAACAATTAAATTCAAGGAATATTGTACAGGCAAACGTTGAAGAGAGACATTTGTTTGAAATTATTAATATCACCATAATGAATGATTGACCCATGTCTTTATTAGAATAAGTATGTTTCCCTTTGAAGTGTTAATAAAGGTAGATAAACATATTTTTTAACTGTGCTCCCTTTAAGGAGGCGTGAGTTTGAACATGAGAACATTTTACACTATCACGGTAGTTTAATAGCATTTTGGAAAAACTAATTTGGTTTTGAAACATTGGTAAAAAATTTGTGGAAGCTGAGTGTGTTTACTATTATCCTACTGTGGTGTGTGTGTGTTAGTGTGTGTGTGTGTGTGTGTGTGTGTGTGTGTGTGTGTGTGTGTGAGTGTGGTCCTAACCCATGACATGTTTTGGTTAATTTAACTAGTACTTCTGTGTCTTAAATAGTGACAATATATATAAATTCCATATCCATGTCTGTGTTGTTTTGCATCACTTCACAAATCTGTAAAAGATGGATTTCTATTAGATCCCTGTCATTTCACAGGGCTGTTCGCTCCACAGGATGATGGAGCGAGCCAGTCACGTCAACATTGCAATGATAGAAGACATGGGCACCAACGGGACGGTCAGGTCGAAGGTGGTCGCAGCCACGGACCAGAACAAGCAGCCGTGCGGCTCCATCGTGAGCTTCCACAACATCCAGTACAAAGTGAAGCTGAAGAGCGGCTTCCTCTGCAAAAGGAAGAGCAGTCCCAGGGAAATACTGGTCGACCTCAAGTCAGTTGTAAAAACAAAAAAAACAATAACACTCTCTTTATCTGTTTGTCTTGTCAGTTGCATCTGTCTCGTTCTGTGCCCGTCTTTGTCGGTTCTTAGCACTCATACGCAAAAATGCTGCAACTGTTACAGAGAAACAAGAGCCGACTTTACATAGAGATGATCCACACGTTTTTTGAACTGTGGCACATTGATCAGTCATTCTTTTCTTTAATTAATCACATAGACCAGTAGAAACACTATTAAGTTGTTATTGATATGGTTTTACAGGTTGTTGCTTATTTATTCTAACTTAACACATATTCTCACTCCCAACTTGTCACATACGGCGGCTTAGTGTCAATTTTCTACGCTCTGGGTACCCCTCTGGTGTCATTTTTCAGCATCCATGGTATGGTTAGGTTAAATGAGGGTACATATAGGTACACAACGTTGATGTAAGTCACATAAGTAACTCACCTAAGTTAAGTATGTAGCATTTTGGTTTCACATGGGACCTGAACGGTGGTCTCCTGAGTAAAATACCTGTGTTTGTTTGACCTATCTGTCTAATCCATCCACCCTGACATCCTCCTCACACAACGTATTCTCATCAACAGATCCGTATGATATCTTATGAAAACTTGTGCACAAAAATGTGCGTGATATCTTACAAAATATGAAGTTGAGGCAACAAAAGAGGACAGTTAGGGTTAGGCTTCAAAACCACTTGATATGGATTAGAAAAAATTGTTATGGTTTGTCTTAATACTTCCAGGACACGAACACTGGTCTCTCGGGTGAAAGTTCTGTGTTTTAGGACCCATCGATCAGCCCAGCCTCCCTCCCTATGCAGATTTAGTGCTCTTATACTACACCGCCTGATTTCCTTCTTTGCCCCGGACATAACTTCTACAGTATTAAATACGTGGATAACACCCAAATTATAGTTCATTACGGTTCATAATTATGTGAACGAACAGGGAAGGTCTTTATCACTCTTGATAATACGTAATTTTACAGTGCAGTGGTCAAAGACCAGTGCTTCTCATACAGACGCTCAAAAGGGCCTTGTGCGTCTGCATCAAAAAAAGTACTGTACATGCTGTCTTTGAAAGGCTGGAGAACGGGCTTCTACATGCACTCAACACTTTCAGAAAGCATTTTCTTAACAAACGAGAAAGAAAATATCATTAACATTAAGTAACACATAGCTGTTTTTATCATTCTTTTGCTCGATATGAAAATATATTGCAGTAATTCTTAATTTAATCTTAACATGTTAAAATAAAAGAGCGGTGGTTCTTCAATGCATTTCAATATGGATCATTGTATCCTTATTACTTATACAAAAATGGAATAACAGTGAATAGACTCTTACATTGGTTTCTTTCTGGTGGTATTAAATACAGTTGACATTTCCCATGGAAGAATGAATAATTTCACACAAGTTCTTGGGCCTCAGTGTTAATTATATGATATTAAGCATGGTTTCTTGCATATAATCTCTCTGATGCACTAAAGAGCAGTCTGCCAGGGAAACGAATTAAACACTGTCACGTGATCCGCTGCCAGGCTTTTATTCAAGACTTTTAATTCCGTTTTATATCACTGACTCTTTCTGGTGCTTTTGTTTAACTGTTCGCTCTAAAGACAAAGGATTTGCTTTTGAATCTTTGACACCCCAGTATAGGTTTCTTTTATTGTGAATGCAGCTTTCATGTAATTCAATTCTTATCGTGTTATCTTGTTCTTATCTGATATGAATTAAATATCCGTAACAACTGCAAAATCCTTTCGAGAACATTATTTTATTTGGGATAAGGGAGGGAGAAAAAGTGCTAAGTGCTTCTAAGTTTTATCACATGTCCAAGAATGACATTAATCCACTTTGTTTCACACTCGTCACTCTTTGTATCGTAAAACTGACACAGTGAAGTGAAAATCTAAGATTTTAAACCTAAAAAAATAATGTAAATCCTTTAACTAAGTCCTAATCGTTGTATTTAAATGAATTCCTCCATGTGAACCAAAATTAAAATGTAATGGCCCATGTATTGACCAGCTTATCCTATCTTTCTTCTTTATTTTTTAATCTTTATTTTTCATTATTAAGTGCTATTATAAGGACATACTGTCTCATTTTCATCTACCTTTTACTATGTTGGTAATTATGTTATTACAGTATTTTTTATTGTCCTTTATTATCATTATTTTTTAATGAAGTTAAAGTTTCAATTTGTCAGTTTTACTATTATTATTAATTAATTAATTAATTAATTTATTTATTTCTGATGATTTTTTCCCTTACATAAAGATATTGGTATTGCATTTTTCCAGTGTTGATGCTTATGTTTTGGCATGTTCTGTTGTGTTTTATTTATATTGTATGATAAAATTGTTCGGTTTGTTTGTATCATGGAGAACAAAGTATATGCATTTATGAAATGAGTCAGTAAATAAAAAGTAACAAAAATAAATACATTGGTCACAGATGTGTGTGTAACTGTCTTGCAGTGGGATAATGAGACCTGGCCTCAACGCTATTCTTGGACCTACTGGAAGCGGAAAATCCTCGTGAGTATCAAACTCATCCGCAAGAAATAAATATAGTCCCTGAGCTGCATTTGCTGTAGATATATTTATTAAGAAATGTTTAATTTTTGTTCAAAGCTTCTTGGATATTCTTGCTGCAAGAAAGGATCCTTCGGGTCTCTCAGGAGAAGTTCTAATTGACAAAGCTCCGCAGCCTCCAAACTTCAAGTGCCTCTCTGGCTACGTGGTTCAGGTGCTTTTTAATTATTTTAAATACTTAAACCTGCATTAAACTACA
Organism: Echiichthys vipera; assembly: GCF_963691815.1. Lineage (NCBI taxonomy): Eukaryota > Metazoa > Chordata > Actinopteri > Perciformes > Trachinidae > Echiichthys > Echiichthys vipera. The sequence continues at coordinate 11,844,394 of NC_139827.1, forward strand.
TTTTCTGACCACCTGTTTGTGTCCACCTGATAAAATGTAAGTCCTATATTCTCTCTTTGGTCTCCACCAACTCCTGACCTTAGACAAATATCTGGCTCTTCAGCTGACACTATGTTTAGCAGCTTTAAATACAGAGTTCGCGAGACCACAAAAAAAAAAGATCTTCCCAGCCTTTGACCTCTGACCTCAAGCTCCTTACTCGTCTCATAGGAAGACGTGGTCATGGGCACCCTGACTGTGAGGGAGAATCTGCGTTTCTCTGCAGCGCTGCGGCTGCCCAGCTCTGTGCCTCAGAGCGAGAAGGAGGCTCGAGTCAACCACCTCATTAAAGAACTGGGTCTCACCAAAGTGGCTGACGCCAAGGTAATATACACACATTTTTTATCAGCCAAAGAAGCTTTTGCAATATATTGATTCTTTCCACCTGTATTGTCCATTATGATGAGTTAACAATATCTATTAAATTAAATATCCGTACAAAATGCAGAAATGTTTTGGTGTAATGACGATGACGGATGCTGTCTACCTGGTTGGAAGAACATCAGGAGGTGTATTTGTTAGGTATTATTAGTAACTTTGGTTGCTACTTTGGTTTCTGTTTTTTTTCTAAATGATGGTTTATTATTTATGCATGACATATAATAAAACTAGACCTGTAAGCAGGTATCAACGAGGTCAAAGTCCCCCACACAAGTTGTTAAGATATGCAACACTTCCTTGTTTTCCTGCAACCTACAGAAAGTCTTTCCTCTATAACCTGGGCATATTCCTTAAATAACTTTTGATTTTGATTTGGCACAGAGCTCCAATGGAGCCTGGGGAAGTCCTGAAATGAGTTTCGTATTAATCAGAGAAACTTTTCTGAATATATACAGTATTGAATTGTTGGGTCATCCAGCCCTTTCAGGCTTGGACCCCAAAAATCAGCAAATCTTACAGCAGAGTTAACCCACTTCCTTTTCTGCGACATCATCAACTACCATAACATCACTGGGTGAGAGTCAGGACAGACTTATGGACTTATGGGTGTTTTCCTCAGGTTGGCACACCGGTGACGCGGGGAATCTCTGGAGGAGAGCGAAAGAGGACAAACATCGGCATGGAGCTGATTATCGATCCCTCGGTTCTGTTCCTGGATGAGCCGACCACGGGACTGGATGCCAGCACTGCTAACTCCGTCCTGCTGCTGCTGAAAAGGTAAGAAACGAGCTTCACTGCCTTTCCTCTGATTTTATACTGGATTATGTTCAGCTTTGAGTCTCCAGCTTTGTCTGGACCCTAAAACTTCACCTGTCACCAATTATATGTCATTTAACACTTAAACACACTTTTAAATTTGTAAATTGTATGTACACGTAAATCACTTTATACTAACTTTTTTCTTTTCTTTATTCATTTGTGTATACACATGAAAACAATATGAACATACTAACAAAAACAAATACACTACAAAGCATAAGAGGAATCATATCTAGCTGGTCAGCATTTAAAAAATAAATAAAGTATTTCTAATTTACTCTCCAACACTCTTGCACACATATACTTGTTTCCTCAGTTAAATACCTTCTTTTACATTTATACTTGAGTCATGGCGTTAATTCACCAGCAGCAGGATGGATCAGAGAATTGTTGATTATATTCAATTGAAATATATTTAATTGAACTGTTTAATTTGTTTGTTCTGCAGAGCTGATTGTTGCTCCATTGATATTGACTTTATTACAATATCAACTAAATTTGGTCCCAGTCTAAAGCATCAATTGCAACAGTTCTTTGCCCTTTTTTCTTCCAGAGAAAGCGATTATGGGGTTCAATGTACTATATAATTAATTATATAATATGCTTATTTAGAGCTAAATATTAGACGAATGTTGAAGCAAAAAAGTTGCACTGAAAAGAAAATATGATGCAACAACTTTTACCATTTTCTTTAAGCTTAAGGGATGTGAAAACTGAGACAAAAGGAACAGGTGAGGTGTGTTTCAATACGTATGTGAGGAAAGGGGTTATGTTCGAGGCCTGGTCTTTGTTCCCGAATCAAATAATAAAACTTAATTTTTGGTGTATTGATAAATGTAATGTACTTCCTGTTCAATCTATGTTAATTGTTTATAATTCTCACCGAATTTGGACTTTTTTCAAAACAAAAGAAAAGTTCAATTTACATGCCTTCTCCTGTATGGACGGTGGAGTGTGAGATAATTACAAATTTTACAGAATTTTACAGTGTTTGATTATAATGCATTAACTGATACAGTTAGCACCAACAGCCACTTGTGAAAACATTGACAGTATTAATTGAATATAATGAAACAAAGAAGTTAAACACAGGCTGGTGTGCGAGTGTTTTTTAGTTTTAGCTTTAAAACTTGAATTAATTAAACTCTTTGTTTTTGCCGTTGGAAGGCATCTTTATTGTATTTTCTATTAATATATATTTTCACTATGTATCTTTTCAGAATGGCCAGTCAAGGAAGAACCATAATTATGTCCATTCACCAGCCCCGATACTCCATCTACAGACTGTTTGACACTCTGACTCTGCTGGTTGGCGGTAAGATGGTGTACCACGGACCAGCGCCAAACGCTTTGGACTACTTCGCCAACATCGGTGAATATGTGAAAACTTATTATCACCACTAACATCTGCATACTGTTCCTCGTATTGTGCTGATGTCTCCTGGTTGTGCAGCTTTATTATGGCAGTACATTAATCAGACAATGAAAAAGAAGTCTAAATAAAACTTTGGACATGTTTTGGTGTTAAACACGGATCACTGTGACCTGTGCGTGTTCCAGGATATCTCTGTGAGCCCCACAACAACCCAGCAGACTTCTTTCTGGATGTTATTAATGGAGACTCCAATTCTACAACCATGACCAAAGTGCACGGCTCTGAAGGTAACGCCATTTATGAATCCCCCCATATGAATACTGCTGTCACATTTTCTGTCTTTGAATTACATTTACCTATTTAGCTGAAGCTTTTTTCCAAAGCAACTTACAATAAGTGCATTCAACCATGGAGATACAAGAATCACGCATACCACTACCTTCATAATAGGAACGATTTGTCAACATATAAAAGCTGTCTGTCAAATAAAGTCCAAAATACCAAAAGAATCTTTAAAAAAAACAACTTTTAACCCATCGTCCCCATATGATGCTCATCTAATGATCCTGTACTGGACTGTGTGTTTTACCTTTTGTGTTTATTGCCTTTATTCACTACTTCAGCCATCAATATCAAGACATATTTGACCAGTGTTTTTAATAAAAAGACCAGGTGAGTTTATTTGTAACACCTTTCTACAGGGCCTTTAGATCAGAGATCAGATATAAACGACACGCAAGGAAATATGAAAAGACACACAAATTAGATGCTGAAAGAGTAGCAGTAAACAATAGCCTAAACAATACAAATTACTATTCAATTCAATTCAATTTTATTTATAGTGCCAAATCATAACAAGAGTTATCTCAGGACACTTTACAGAGTAGGCATAGACCCAACAATTCCCCCGTAGAGTACGGTGGCAACGAAAACCTTCCTTATTACAGGCAGGAATGTCGGACAGACCCAGCTCTGTGGAGGACGGCCATCTGTGTTGACTGGTTGGGGAGGAAGAAAAGGAGAGAGAAAGAGAGAAAGACAAAGACAGACAAAAGACAGAGAGACTGACACACTTCCATAGATGCAAGCAGCCAACGAGTAACAGTAACTATAACAATATCTATAGTAATGTCAACATGACCCACATGTTATGGCAGTCTGCACAGCAGGGCAAGAGCAGCTACGATACAGCAAGTCATACCACTGATGGTGTTTTTATGGCTACAAATTTTATAATTTAAAAGACTAGTGACAGAATAAATTACTAGTAGTTATAGAAGTAGCAGGAAGCGTCATGCAGGACCACGGCAGCAGGCACCACCACCTGAGGAGAGAAGTCCTAGCCATATAATTTAGTCAGGTTATTGTGAAGTAAACATGAAGAAAGTGCTCGCTGTACCACAAAAATATTTCAAGCATTTTTTGCAAATGGAAGAGCGAACTTGTTTTCCTCATAAGGCTCTCTTGTAAAAATAAACAAACTTATATTCATTCATTTCAAGTTGAGTCCACACCATGATTGTTTTTTAAATCCAATGCTTTATGGGAGTATTGGTGTCTATTGTATTAAAGTATTTCCGATGTATGAATCTGTCATTTTCCACCTCTGCATGAGCAGATTTGGAGTTTGAGGAGCTCAGTAGCTCCAGGCAGAGCATTGAGGAGCGGCTGGTGGAGGAGTACAAGAACAGCAGCTACTCCAGCGACACAAGAGATGAGCTGGACCGCATCGTCCAGGATAAGAAGTGTATCTCGTGTTCAAAATCCCGCACCATCACCTACAACAGCTCCTTCCTCCATCAGCTGCGTTGGGTTCTCAAGAGAACCTTCCAGAACCTCATGCTGAACCCCCAAACATCTGTGGCCCAGGTAAACACCTCCAGCTCTCACTTAAACACACACAACTTATCAGCTGGCAGTCATGAACTTAAAGCTCTGTGTTGTTTGAATTACAATGGCTGACTGGACATATACATACAAATAACAGTAAAAAAAGTGCCTCTTTGATAAATTCCCCTTCTCTTTTCCTACTTTTGTTCCAGCTTGCAGTTACCAACTTTTGATTCATACGCAGATACTTCTTGCAAGCCGCCTTCGTTCACTGTTTGTACGTCTAACTTCGAAAAGTAATTCACTGTAATCCACGTATTTATTACGGTAGAAGCTAAGCTAGGCCACGCAGGCTGTAGCTTTATATTCAGAGTGGTATTGATCCATCACCAAAAAATTAATAAGCGCACTTCCCAAAATGTCAAAGTATTCCTTTAAAGTAACATTCTCTAATATTCTCATTCAAATAAATGTCTGTTAAGTCACTATCTATCGCCCAATGACGTAACACAACGGTGATTGAGTCTGGCCCACTGATGAAAGCCCTTTCATTTGCAGTATTATGAACTTGGTGTCTATGGTGGCATTCCTGGGAAAAATCACAAGCGGTGCACATTTAGTGGTGTGTTTTCCATCACCAGGCAGTGGTTGATCTGCCAGAGAGGGTAGGCAGAGCTCACTTGTGTGCGTTTGGCCGAACAAACACAGAAAAGAAAAGAGCAACGACTACAGATGATGAAGCCTTTCAGATCGCAACTTTAAATCACCTGTTTGTATATTGGGTAATGACGCCATCTGCAAGTGTTTTAAAAGTGGCATCCCTTTTACGAGTTTAGTAATTTTTTATATGTATATTTATTGATCTGAGGTCAAGTCTCAGCTTTTTTCCATCAAGTCTCAAATAAGTAATGTATTTTTTTGTCACTTTACTGCGACTCAGGTCCAAGTTCCAAGTCTACCGCTCGGACAGATAAATATCTTATTAACATCTCAATTTTCTAAACATGATTTTGTGCCATTATCACTTTGACTTTGTTCTTACAGTCCAAAGAGAGAAAAGAGCCAATAAATAATCAGTGCTGGGCTGTTATCATCATGAAGAGGATGTAGACAGCACTTTGGAAGGGTCAAGACTTAATGCTCTCATTAGTCACCCCATGGCGACAAAAGGCCGTCAGAAGTCTACTCACTTTAAGAATTATTAACAGCTTATTGGCCCCAAATAAGTCAAAATAATCCTACAAGGGGGGCTCTATGTGCCGTGGGTGCCGTAATCGGCTTTGGTGACTGTTGTGACCCCACTGTTGCCTCTTTGGGCCAGGATCTGAACTGATATCATATCTGGCCAAAGCCCCTTGGCTCTGGTCTGGGACTCATCACATGATGGCATCATGACCTATCAATCCACTGTCCCGCTTTCACATGAGGGGCTGCGGGGAATGAGGTGAAAAAGGCTCAACCTTATTAGCTTATCCCTTCACCCTGGGAACCGCTTAGTCCCGTCATAATCTGTAAATTGTTAGGATTAAAACTTGTGTCGCTTTAACTTTTCTCACTCTTTTCTGTCGTCCTCCCCCACCATCCGATCTGGTTGTTCCCTCAGATAGGCCGGTGTGGAGGAGGAGCAAGGTGTCCACTTGACCCCTGATCCAGAAACATCGGCTTTTCTGTCAAAAATGACACTACTTAAATTTTATTTCCATTGGACTGAATCACTGCACTAACCTTTGATCAACTCAGTTCCCTCATCGTGTTAAGTCTCTGAGCGGTTTTCCAGCATTTAGCCATTTACTTATGAATGTAGATAAACACAAGTATAGGGGGGGTTTTGGCACCTCCCCACCTATTCACAAGGTGCATGAAGTATAGAAAGTTGTCGAAACTTTAGCAAAACTTTTGACTGTGATAAAATAAGACGAACATCAAAGAAAAAGACTTATTCTTTTGTTTCACACTCATCATGCTCTTTGCAAAGGGTTGCATGATGACATTAAAGAAGGCTGAAGGCCGAAGGCCGAGTGTCAGACAATACATTTATTACAAGCATTGTTAGAGTTTTGACCCTGGCACAAAGAGACAGGCGCTAAAACATTAAAGCATGTAAACATGTTCTAGTAGAAACCCAAAATACAAGTATGAACCTTAAAATTAGCTTAATATGTCATGTTTTTATCTGTGCAGCTGGGAGTCCACATTTTCCTCGGCCTCATTGTAGGAGCCATTTTCTTCGGGGTCAAAGATGACCAGAGTGGTATCCAGAACAGGTGAGAGAGGTGTTCTCAGAAATCCTCTGTTTTTAACATCCTAACATCAATCCTAATATATTTACTGAAGTCATGTACTCTGTATTTTTTCTGGTAACAGGTGGGGTTTTGATTTGTGGCTATTTTATAGAGTAATGCAGTATTTTATTTTGTGAAAGGGGTTGGCATGGACTCATGACTTGAAATTCTATAATAATAAATAATACATAATATAATAACTAAAAAGTAATTCACTCAACTGTCAGGTAGCGAAATCAACAGGTTGACCAAAACTGTTAAATGTTTATGAAAGAAACAATAAAGAAACATGTTTCCTAATAATTATTCAGTCTTTTGAGTTTGTCACTTGCTTTTAATAAGGAAGTGTGAAACATAGAGCAGGTACTTCAAGGCTAATCCGCTTATTATGTTTTATTGGGCACAACCTGGTACTCACAAGCCCAGTGAGCACTTCAGAAACCTCAATGGCCTCCCTCTTTATTTCTGTGCACGGTTCAGTGAAATATAAGGACCTAATGTCATTATATTCATGATCAGTGCATAGGCAGTATGGCAGACACCAGTGTATGTGGCTTAAATGTCTCAGCTTATTCACCCCTCCTCCCTTTTCACTGGGTGCAGGGCCACAGTGGAGTCAGTCACCTTTTAAGTTCCTGTATGTACATATGGACCACATTTAGTACCATAATCTGTTTGACTGTTCTTGAGCCAACTCTCCGTTTAGAGCCAGCTCTCTGTCAGAATAATGGGCAAATCTATTTAATTTACATATAATTATACATTACAGTTAAAACAATATTTCCCACTCAAGAAATATCATTTCTATGTTAGTTACTCGACCCCTTACCTTGAATTCTTGAAGAAACAATTGTTTTCTCTGGCATGCCTCCGCGGTGAACAAAGAATCCCAAAGTGGAGCATGGAGACGTGAGAAAATGAGAAGATAAGATTTACAAATCATTATGAGTGTGAAGTATTACTTTAAACTCAACAGTGGAGGAATTTAACTAAGTACAATTTTTCAAATACTGTACTGAAGTTCAATTTTGAGGTTCATGTGAACTGTTTTTATTTTATGGTACTTCTACTTAGTTAAGACTTTTAGAAGAATATTGAAATTTCCTGCAGTTTAAAGACAAGACTCCAGGAAGTTACTGCAGCTGGCCAAGAAGTAGTAGCCTACCGCCCATAACACCCTAAAAATAAACAAAATGTGTTGTTTTATGCACTTTTAAACATAAAAAGTTTTTGTTGGGATTAGAAAAACAAGATTGGATTCCTCTAGTGTCATATTAAAACACCACCATATCTTCACTGTGTCTGTAAAACACCCTCCTTTGTTGGTTTGAGTACTCTTGTAAACTCACTCTGGTCAAGATCACATATCATTTTAACATGTGGTGTGTGTGTGTGTGTGTTCCCTCTCTATGGACACCCGTACCTACATTACATGAGATATAAGATTTTAAAAAGAAGAAAAAACACATTGCCGTAAAAGCCTAAAGGTTTTGTTTTTGTTGTTACAGGATGGGCGCCCTCTTCTTCATCACTACCAACCAGTGTTTCAGCTCTGTGTCCACAGCTGAGCTCTTCATCGTCGAGAGGAAGCTGTTTATGTATGTAGTGTCACGATGACATCTATGAAGATAATTCAGCATAAATTTAAGTGGGTAAAGCTTTTCTTGGCTTCTTTTGTGACAGGCACGAGTACATCAGTGGCTACTACAGAGTGTCTGTCTACTTCCTGTCTAAGATCCTCGCTGACATCACTCTGCGCACCGTCACCTCTGTTATCTTCAGCTGGATCGTCTACTTTATGATCGGTAAGATCTGTAATGTATAATAACTGTATTTTTTATTTAACATTTATGTAACCAGGAGTAAAACACTAATTGAGATTAAAAATATCATATCTTGTGTATTTTATTGTCCATTGTGTAATGAATGATTTAAAGAATATATTCATGGAAGAAAGATTTGCTTTTGTCGCATGCGTTAAACGTATGCATATTAAATTTGTGAGTGTTCTTTGCAAACAAAATGTGTCAACGAGTGTTTATGTTTGTGTGTGTGTGTGTGTGTCTCCACTCAGGGCTCAAATGCACGGCTGCAGCCTTTTTCGTCTTCACGCTGACCGTGACTCTGGTGGCCTACACAGCCACAGCCATGACCATGGCCATCTCAGCTGACCAGAGCGTCGTGGCTCTCGCCAACATCTTCATGAACATCATCTTTATCTTCATGATGGTGAGAGGCACAGCAGCACAGACCATTAACACAGAGATGCACATAAATGGATTTCTAGTAGAATTTGTTGGGAGTTAATTTAACTAATTAAAAGATACAGTAGTTTCAGATAACAGGAAATACCCAGGTGAGACGAATACAATTAATCAAATTATAATACATTGTTCCATGTAGATGTGCCAGTGCAGCCACAATTAACAGTACTCATAACACCTGAGCTGCCTCTGCTGGGAAGAGCTTCAGTTTGTGTCGTGTTTGTTTTAGATTTTCTCAGGTCTCCTGGTGAATCTGCCCAGCATCATGGACTGGCTGGCTTGGCTGAAGTACTTCAGCATTCCTCGCTACGGCCTCGCAGTGAGTCACAATTATAGAAAGGTTTTGACAGGAATAAAAATAAATAGTAAGAAATACATGTGTATAGTTCAAGAGAAAGGAATTTGAGGTCTCTAAAACATTGGGCTGTGCATACGCTACATTAGAGCTTATATTTATAGCAACATTTGCTATTTATGAATCAAAATCAGGTTTATTGCCAAAAAGGTTTTAACCTACAAGGAATTAGCCTTGGTATTTTGGTGCAAATGTAATTTAAAATGTACTTCAAACCTCATGAATCCTTAATAAAAGGAATTTATAATAAAATAATGTAAAAGATATATGAAAATATGGCAAATATAACTTTTTAAAATTAAACTGGAGACCACCCCCTTGTCTTCTTCCTACCCCCCTACGTCAGGTGTCCTTGCTTGAACAACACCCATCTTCAAACTCAGCTTTCATTTTGAACTCAACCACACAAATGTAAAGTTTTGCAACATTATGCAGACAAAATCTGAATGCAGACATAGAAACACTCTCAAACTACTCGCTTCTGTAGCCTTTCCATGATGACACACAAGGTGAAAACAAAGCAGCATTGCTGTGGAGGATGGTTAAGTTTGCACATTTTGTGGCTTCAACGTTTGACAAAAGCACCGCAGCCTCCAGCTGCCTAAATACCAAATAATGCCTAATGCCTAAACACTGTAGCTAAAACCCTCTTATGCGGCACAAGACTACCTTGTTGGTCGTACAGTTAAAATGTTGTCATTTCAAGTTCCTAAGACAAATTTTGGAAGTTGGCTCTCAGGGTAGTGTGAACACCCTCCTAACGTAGTTAATCTGCTGACCCTACTAAGGTTAGGGTTATAGATGCTCCTCCATTGATCGTCCCAGTCTAGTCTACGGCTTGATCTACTATATTTACTTTGATCTGCTCAGCCTTCATTGTCTATGCCGTCTGTGTCCAGGCCTTGAAGATCAATGAGTTTGTGGGTTTGAAGTTCTGTGACGAGGCTGTAATCCGAAACACCAACACGTCGGCCGCGGCAACAAACTGCAGCGTGAGCACAGTCGGTCTGACGTGAGTAGGCCTGCGTGCTCTGTATGCTCTGGTTGTGTCTTACTGGTTTTTAACACCTCTGTGATCATTTATAGCATTTCCAGTCTCGCTAGTCCACCATGCATTATGTTAAAAGTTGACTTTTTTACAATCACAAGCATAATTCCAGTTCACAAACATTTATGCTCTACAAAGAAATTAGTTTTATTATTAAAATCGTATGTGACCAGTTGGGGCGTGTGTTGTTTCAGATGCACAGGAGAGCAGTACCTGGACTACCTGGAAATAGAGTACACCACCTGGGGACTGTGGGAGAATCATGTGGCTCTGACCGTTATGATGTTCATATTCCTCATCATCACCTATCTGAAACTCCGTTACGTGAAGAAATTCACTTAAATGTGTCACCATGCATCTTTTGTGTTTGTTTTCAAGGAACCAGAAGAACAGTAGATGTTCCCCATGAAGTTAACCATTAAAGGAAAAGTACGCAATTATTTGCTTATTTGCATAGAGTTAGATAAGACTTTTTCCCAGACTGCTGCACCACTACATTCCCTAAAACCACTAAAATACTGCTTTGCCCGACTTGTTATCTGGGTGAATGCTAATAAATCACTTTTCTAACTAATGTAGGTCACTCTACATGAACAGCAGATCAAAGTTTCCGTCAAGTTACATCAGGGCTGCCCAATCCTGCTCCAGGAGGGTCACTGTCCTGCATGTTTTAGGTTTCTCCCTGCTCTAACACACTTGAGTCTAACGATTTTCAAACCTGTGACAAGCTTCAGCTGCTTGATAACGAGCACATCCTTAAAACCGGGTGTGTTAGGGCAGAGAGAAACCTAAAACATGCAGGACAGTTGCCCTCCAGGAGCCGGGTTTGGCAGCCCTGCTCTACATGGACAGCAGATCAAAGTTTTTAAAGCTTTTTCAGTGAAGGCAGCTGTCTGCTTTGCCCAAAGATGACAGCATGAGAGCAGTGAGTGAACCAAAGGTTACGTAACATGAAGCCAAAACAGTGAGTTGATATTAATTTGATCCATTGTTAATATAAAAATGTTGATTAGAGTAGCCTTAATGTACAGATGAGAGATGATTGAGCTTCTCATCTAAGTGAATATGCCAGTTTTCTTTGATTATTTCTTTGATTGTGTCTACGGTTTACACCCTTTATACTTGGGTATTTAGTACAGGTACTTTACATATGTACCTGATGTAAAGATCTGTTTTATCGTCTTTGGTATAAAGAAAGTGTCTCTAAAAATGTTACCTTTTTAGAAACTAATATGACAATATTTTTCCACACTGTTTTCAATTTTACAAACTCAACAGTGAAAAGAGTCGTCTGTCACGTAGTAGTTTAAAGGCGTTCACACGACAGTGACATGCATTTACAGTATGTATGTGTGATTTGTTTCTTATTTATGAATATTTACATTTGCTGTATTTTTTCAGTATTTTTTTTAAACTCAGTTTTGATTATTCAGCTTTTGCACAATTTTCAAATTACACTTGATTTTAACTGATCACTGATTATTTGTAATTGTAGATATTGTAGATCACATCACATAGCTATAAGTATGCATTCACTTTTTCTATTGTTTTCTAATGTCTCTTTATACTTTTATATTATGATACAGCTTTTTGAGAACACGTATAAACATTTTAATGTAACATTGGTCTTTTGTTGTTTTTATCGGTGCAGTGTGTTTTGATGTTGACGTTGAGTAACGATCATATCTAAAAGAAATTAAAAGAATATTTGGCAAAGCTTTATTGGACAGGTCTGTAAATTACTAATATTTTCTAAGGAAGTTTTCAGTAATTTAGTAGTATTACAGTTTTTATTGGTAAACTTCAAATCATTTGATTCCAATAAACGAGGAGTGCAACCTGAAGTATTTAAGTGCACAGCAGGTCAGCTGCAGAGCCACACATTTATCTACAGGTTAACAAACAATTTAACATATTTAAAGAAGAATGTTTACAATAATACATGAAAAAAGAATAAATATTGACTTTGACATAAATGGACCTTTCAAGGAAATCTACAGTCAACTATAAACTCAAGCCGCTTAATACAGTAACTCAGAATTTTGTCTGTATTTCTTTCATATTTAGTTCCAGATTATTCGGAAATCATCCATAAAATAAATTGTGACTTTAATCAATTAAATCACTTGTAAAAAAAGATCTTGATTAAATAAAAATAAATATTTATTATTATTTAGCATTTGCACATCAGCTACATTTTTAAATGGTTTTCTCTGGTGTACCTATTATCATACACAACAAATAGAATTATTTCCCTTCCCAAATTTATCTCAAATTATAAGCAAAATTAAGTAATTTGGCTCTAATGTAATATAATGTTATCATATTTAATGCAGACTTCATCCTAAATAGATAAATATATATAGTATGTGGTAAAAACAATGGTAAACAAGACATATGTATGATCGTTGTCTCCTAAACTGAACATTAATCCAAACCAGAGAAAGGGAAACAAATAAAACAACCTTATATTTTAACAAAACTTTATTTGGCATAACCAATTTAAAAAATAAATGGATTGTAAAAAAAAAAAGGCACAGAGAAAAGTAATAAATGCATGGGTTTCCCATGAACACTAGATGCACTCCAAATCGAAGTTTGTTTTAAGTTACAATATGTATCATAAGATGATAATAAGCTATTTAATTTGAAGCTTAACTGATGTACAGAGGATGAGTAAATATGACAGAATGTGCCATAATTGTATCTACTGTGATTAACATGATGAAAAGGTAATCAGCAAAATTAACAGTCATAGAAATGCCTTTTTCGGTATTTGTGGATACAGAAATCATAAGCAGGTCAGCATATTTCTCATGTAATACTAAAATCATACGCTGCATGTTCTGAGTACAACTGTGGATGCGTGCAGGCTGGCGTATTATATTTTACTGTGATGTAAAAGTGTATCCTTCGTTATTATTCTTCCCCTTTACCACACTTTCCCTTCATCTTCCTGTTAATTACTAATACTTGATAATAGCTTTAGTGAATACTTAGATGTCTCACAGAGGAACCTCACTCACTTTCAGTGCATTAAAGTATTTGAGGTGAAGTGCGTTTGATTTTGTCACCTCCTTTGTAATACTTCAAGAAATGGTTATCTTGGTTACTTGGCTACTACCGCCGCAGGGGAATTTCCAGTGGAGAGTTTTTTTTTTTAGCCAGAGTTGAATATTCTTCAGCGGACCAAGTCTTCACACATGGCTGCTCCCGTTTGTGTTTGTGTCGGGACCGTCGGTGGACAGGGAGGAGGACGGGCGGGGCCGGGGGCCGACAGGGGTGGCCGGCTGTGGGTGGCTGACCTGTGAGACCATATCATCAGATTCCCAACGCTCCAGTTCCTCCCTCACCAGCCTTTCCATTTGCTCCCTGTGGACGTCTGTGTCCCGTCCCAGACGCTCATCCTGTCAGACAACAACAGATGAAGTTATACAGTTTGTTTACATGCACAAGAAGAAGCCCGGTTATGCAGAATATCTGAGTGTGCAGTGTTAACAAATAAATCTGCATATACTGTACATGCAGCAGGACAGTATTCCCTTTTTATCCGTCATTATGAAAGCATTATGTATTCGTAATTGCATTAGTGACTTAAGATTTAAGAAGAAATCGTCTTTTTCCAGGAGAAATCTAGCTGAGGAAATCAGGTTTTTCTTTTCCTCAGTCACAGAAACAGCCAGTTACCTATAACCCAGTTACTTAAACCTGCAATAACTGACTTTTTAGCCACTTAGGGGCAGGGAAACACGCTGTAAACACACCACTGATATATTATCATCTTTTAAGCATAGACTGTATAACAGAAGTGAACATAGCCTCAGGGTCTGAAAAGATGAAGCCAATGCAGTGCCTCAAAACTGTTCTTTCCACAGTGCAGCAGGGGGTGACTTAACTGGTTGCAAAAAAGAAGTCTGATTGTATAGAAGTCAATGAGAAAATGAAAGTGACTTCTCACTTGATTTATTACCTCGGTAAACATTCTAATGAGTTTATGGCCTCAATCGCTAGTTTCAATTCTTCTACAATACAGCATGTTGTTTTTTTATAAATTATGGCCCCATTTAGAGTAAAATAGAGGCTAAAGCAGGGGATGAATGCTAATCTAGTTTGCTCTGTTTTTGGTCTCTACCAGCTCTTCAGTTACTAAATGCTCGACCATGAGCTGCCTGCGTCTCCCCTGCATCTCACCTCCATGACTCCGTCCAGCAGTCTGCCCAGCACATCTCTCCTTTTGAGTTTAGCTCTCTCCATAGTTTCCAGCTTCACGATCACAGCGTCTATCTTGGACACTATGCTGCCGATCGAATGCTCCATCCTGTCCACACGTCTCACCAGCCTGGAAAACAGAGGGCCGTCAAATGTGTCATACTACTACAATCACAATCATGCAGATGAATATGAAAAACTCCAACGTATGGATGTAAACTGTGTATGTATGAATATGACACTTGTACTATTATCAGTTATTAGTTCAACTTTCATTCACGATTAACCTACATGGATGTTACAGTATAATAATAAAATAACAAAAGCTCCATACACTTGAAACTCTTCATAGGAGACACCCCCTGAGCTGCTGCCGCGTCGACGAGAGCTGTGGCCGCTATCCTCGTCATCGTCTTCCTCCGAGTCTTCCTGGGTACGAGGGAAGGTCCGCCCACTGTTGGGTCTAGTCAGCGAATTGCGTTCCAGATCCAAGTCCTCCTGGCGAGCGAGCAGAGACACACTGAACATCTGCAGGCTGAGTGGCTGAGTGAACGCTAACACATGCATGCAGGGTATGTTGTTGTTGGCATCATCACTCACTCTCTCTTTCTCCAGGTCGTCTCTCATCTGCTGGTGCTCATGCTCCGTCAGCTCCTGGTCGCCATCGTGATCGTACTTGGCAAAGATGGCCTGAATCTCCGCGTCAGTGTGGCCCTTTCTGAGCAAAGAAAAAAAATGGAAACAAACTCACTCAGGATACGTAGCATTTTATATTAGAAAGCCAAATATTGACATTATATCATAAAAGTTTTTAGCTGTATTTGAGGCTTTCTTTACCCTTTAAGATCCTGGCGGAGTTCATCAAAGTTCAGTTTGCCCCCGGCCTGACGCAAACTGTCGGAGATGTCGTCTACTGCCGTCTTCTTCAGTCTCAACTTCATCAGAGCTTTGTTACAACCCTAGGAGAGATCAATAGTTATACCTGGACCTATACCTTTACAAATTAAAGTTTAAAGTAACACACAAACTACTCTTCTGCAAGACTAAACCAAGCATGTTCAGATGCTACCTGCTCCCACTCATCAACAGGAAGTCGGCATCTTGTTCAGTGTTCGGTTGCACCTTGCACCTTGGAAACTGTCGATTTTCAACCGGCTTTATGTCACTGGAGCGAACCGCACCAGCAACCGGAGCTCCCCGCTTACGCACCGTCAGTAGGGTCAAAGGGTACAGATGACCACGACCCAAGGCCCATTTACTTACTGACTAACCGTATATGACTGACAATACAAGCTGTATACTTACATGGTAAATATATTTATTATCATTAAAACAAATTTCATCTTTACTCTGATACCTCTATCACTTATAGTTCACAGATGGACCTTTCCTCAATGGCGTGTACTGGGAGGTGTTGTAAAAAAAAGCGCTCAGTTTGATACCATTCTGGTGTGTCACCTGAAACATTTAACTTGAGACTCTGACTCACATCAGAAGAAATTATTTTAATTTTATGAGTCAAGCTTCAGGGAAAACAACTAACCACTCCACTAACCCCTTCCTTTGGATAAACTCTGACATTTTCTGACATTCTTTTTTCTTCCAATATCTGTATCTGTAAGTAGATACATACTTGGACTAGCTTCTGGAGGGGTTCTGTTATTATTGCCACTGCGGCTACTGTTGATTTAATGGATTTAACCTGCCCACCCAAAAACAATATCACAGGTAGTTCGATACCTTCTTAATGAGATCAGTCATTTCCATCTCAGACCTCTGCTGGGACATGTCAGCCTTCACCTCAGAGTATGTGTCATTGATGATGGCCAGGAACATGTTCTATATAGAAAGAATGAGAAAAGGTGTTCTTGTGTAAGTGAAGGGGCAAATAAACGTGAATTAACTTTGACACAACAGGTGGCTACACCCTACTCACCATGAGAATAAAGAAAATGAAGAAGACAAAGGTTGTAAAGTAGATAGGTCCGAGCACTGGATTTGCCTCCTCTATTTCGGAGAACTCAAAGTCTCCCAGGATGATACGGAACTGAGTAAAACTACACAGAGAGACACAGCATGTTTAAACAACAGGAAACATCAGTTGTCAGAGGTGTTTGTACAAGTGTGGACTGTTTTTTGAATCACATACATGCTGGCTTGGAAAGTGCTGAAATCGTTGACTTGGGTTCCAAACACCAGGTAGGCTAGCTGAGCATACGCCAGGAAGATGATGAAGAACATGATGGCAAAACCCACAAGGTCCTTGGCACAGCGAGACATAGTGCCGGACAGCTGACTCATGGTCTTATTAAAGTTGATGAATTTAAAAAGCTGCGAGAATCAGAGAAATTATTAATCTGTAGTACGGTATTTGGGTTCTTATGTTTGCAAGTTGGTATTTTAGGAGGGATTATGAACCAAGGGGAAAAGATTTATACCTTGACCCAGGAAAAAAAGACGATGACTGCAGCCACGTTGTTGAACTGGACCTGCAGGTTGGCCAGAGACTCAAAGCTGGGGTGAGCATTGTGGTTCTCCAACAGGCTTTTCAGACGGTTGCCAACCATGGCTGTTCTGGTTATGTTCATGATAATGGCAACAACACTCAACTGAAAAAAGAGCAGACAGAGCAAACAACAAACTCAGTTAATCTTGTGAAAAAATTATTACTTTAATAATCCCAAATACAACTTTGATACAGACCACGATAATGAGAACATCCAGACAGTTCCACAGGCTCTTGAAGTAATGCAGGCGGTGGATGCGGATCTCCAGCACCTCCTCCACCACGTAGTAGAGGATGAACAGACAGAATGCCACCTCACACAGACCCACAAAGTAGTCCCAGCTGGACACGTATCGTATCAGACGCACTGTTTGAAACTGCCAGGAGGTCACCACTCCACCAGTAGCAGGGAACTCCACCAACAGCCTGACAAATGCATCAAATCATATCAAATATTAGTATTTATACAATGGTACTGTAAATCAAGATTGTCACAACACATTTGTAATGGTGAAGTATTCATTTCTCCCTTTTCAGACTGTTATTGAACAATCAATTTTGTCGACTGAAGAAATTCAACAGCAATTTTGATAAACAACGAATTATTTAATTATAATATTATTATTATTATTATTATTATTATATACAATATATACCAAACATCCACTGCCTCTGATTCTTCAAATATGGGGATTTGTGCCTTTTCTCTGTTTCACATTGTTAGAAATTGAGCATCTTTGGAATTACAAATGTTTGTCAGACAGAAGAAGATGTCACCTTGGGCTCTAGGGAATTGTCTTGTGTCTATCAAAAAAGTAGTAACAGATTTATGAGTAATGAGGAGCTAGGAATATACCCACTGTAACTATTTTAATTGTTAAATATGCATATTTTCAGCACAACCAAACTTCAATTTTCTCCAGAGAATTTAAACTTTCAGGGGTTTGAACAACACAAAATTAACCACTATCTGCCACCAATCTTTGCATGAAAACTATTAATTAAAAATAGTGTTTTTGGGAATCGACACAGACATCATCGATACATCACATAACATAACATATACTCAAGTGTATCGATATTTTCTTACACCCCTATGTATAATTAGGGGCCTTCTTGAGCAGAAGAATTTGTGTTGCCTTTCATTCCTACTGGGCGCCATTTTTCTGATATTATTATACTGTATGTTCTTTGTAGTCCATACTTGCTGAATAAACCTTAAATCTACAGATAATCATTGGTCACTAGATTACATTGGAAATGGATATGTTTCGATTGATGATTGTCACCTGGCGATGCAGAAGAGGTTGATGTTCCCATTGTAGACAGAGAAGTCGAGAAACACTGCTCTGGTGCCTCTGTCCAGCCACAGCTGGTCTTTGAGAAACTGCAGTTTGGTTGCTGACTCCTCTTTCATACGAGACAGGTCCTGGTAGTATCCTCCACCTCCATATGTGGATATCTGGCCCCAGTAACTGCTCCCATTCATGTCACTCTCTGGTGTATACACCCACCTAAGAGACACCACCATAGAGAAATGTTTTAGGATGTAGACATCTGTGAGTGTAGTCTCTAGTCTCCTCTAAAACTGATTAAATTATATAATCATACTCTATCAGACTCTAAAGCATGGACTTACGCAGTTTCATTCTTGGGGCCAAAGGAGGACGTGTCCTCATTGGTTGGGGTGTACATGTTGTAGCAGTCCTGAACCTCATCTCTCAGATCTTCGTGGATAAAGCAGGACTCGTTGCGGACTCTGACCTGTCGGATCCGTGGAACCCCGAGGAGGAGGTTCTCATAGTAGATGAGACTCTGATTCTCTGGCAGGCTCTTGTTGTTGTACCACACCTCCCAGTACATGCCATTGAGGAACGGTCCCTCTGTGAACTAAAAGTGTAGAACATTCGGGATTATGATGCAGAAGAGGCATTATGACAAAAGAAACACCCTGGAGGTTCATTTATTGTGTTTTTAAGTGTAGTCTTTGTTTACCACCCAGAATGCCTGGTATCATCATCTTTTCTAGAGAAAAACCCTCTGTTTATTGAAGGGTTGCTTGTTCAAATCCCACATATGAAGTATAGAGCTGGAGAGGGAGATGGAGCTCAAGGATACCCTTGAGCAAGACACCGAACCCCCAACAGTCCCACTCTAATGCATGTGTATATGTATGGGTATGAGTCCTATTTGCATTTGTGTGTGTCAGACCTGTGTGTTTGAGTACAATAATAACAGAGTGAAATCATGTATCCCCCCTCTTCTTCTCAAATGGAATTAGAGCTGTGACCGGAATTTTCCGTTTGTGCTCACATGAAAAAGCAGCAGTGTTGCCATTATTATATACAGTATAATGCCCTGATGAAATTCTACTGATGACTAAAAGCTACTTGCATCCAACCTTTATGGGCAGAGGCTTCTTTTCTCAAAGTGTAACACAATGATAACATCTAAAATGACATTTTTATTTACAGATTTACCTTCCAGAAATCCTCCATGGTTGAGAGGCTTCTAAAAGAGGAAGTGTCCTTCGCAGACAGTGGCGTGTCCAGGAAAAGCTGAGACATGACTTTGGTATAGTAGTACATATTGGCACTCACCATCCCATAGGTCACTGCAGAGCAAATCACAATATAAAATTACCATTACTGAAAGTGATTTCCTATTAGCACAAACTACATAACAAGGCCTTGTTACACTGCAGAATTACTAAAAAAATTAACAGGGAGTGAATGCTTTCTGTGTACATAAATGTGCTCTTTACATCTTGTAGGACAAAGCAAAGGCTGGACAAACATAAAAAATAAACTCATTATTACCCTTAACCTAATTTTGATTCAGCTATGTATTACTATTCTCTGCAGCATTCAGTATTCATCAGGGAGCAGCTCTGGAAACTGCGCCGCCTGGCAGAATATGCCTCAATTCAGTCTGCCAGGAAATCATTTCCTGATCCACCCTAAACCACAGTTTGGCATTTTTCGTTGCAGCAAAAAGAGAGTAGAGAAGCTTTATGATATGTTTTCTAATCACACACATTTTAAATGTGGGTTTTGCACCATCCCAAAATGCAGCCATCAAATTTTTGCAACTGTTCTCTCTACGATTAGTCTCCTGCTGAATGTCAGAGGTTGGATTTTCAGATGCCAAAACCATTCAGCATACACTCTGAGCTTGGAAAATTACTTTTCACCAACAAAAAAGGTGCCGGTGTATTTTGTGCCACATTTTAAAGAGCGTTCTCTGAGTCACTTGGATTAAATCTCAGTTCAGTGCATTCCAGGACTAACTTTTACGGCCCAAGCATTTACTTTGAATATATGTCACCAAAATGGTCCACGTATTATGGGCACCCTCTAAAGCTGTGTTTAGGCCACAGGTCCTGATGCCCAGTGTGAAGGGATGGAAATCAAGAACCGGTTATAAATTGGAATCTGTGTCGTATGTCTCCAAGCTTATTCCTCTTGTCAATGCCAGCATGTTTTTTCTGACAGTTGTGCATGTTAATAATAACAGACGGGCTCGAAAACCTAAATGAAAACAAATGCAGCACAAATGTTCTGTCATCATCTACACTGTGTTCAGACTCGGATAATAAAACAGTTGCGTTGATGCTGAACACCTGTATAGGCCTATTTTTTGCAGCACAGAAAATTGATCAGGAATCAATAAGGTAATTGATAAAGAATGGGTCAGATGAGCATAAATCTTATCAACTCCCATCCCTACTAATGTGTTTCTATGGTATTGATTGTTACAGTATACTTTTTTTTGAACTAACAGGGAATGATGTTAATACTATTTTTGTTTTATCTTCAGTTGTCACACTGCCGCCGGGAAGCGAATTTTTGCAAATTTACACAAATCTAGGGTTACCATCTAGACACGACCCTGTCGAACCACCGTGGATGCCTCATTTGAATTTTTGCCACTTCATAAATCAAGCTGATTTAATATGCAGACTAACTGAGAATACCTGATTTTGCCATACCTTTTTAGTGGGAAAAAAACTGATATCAAGAATGGAATCGGGACAGTTTAAGACTGGAGGGTGTGCTAAGTCGTAACAGGGCTTTATGGCACGATAAGACTCGACTAGCATGTTTCCTCTATGTTAGTTAGTTACGCACTTGATCCGCAGGCAATGAAATTGAGTCATGATTGCCTCAACATTCACAATAGGTTTATTTCTCTGACAACTCTAGTTATCACAGATGAATCGTATGTAAAGGGCAACCTTGTGCATAAACCGTATCTCTTTTCGCTGTGTTTACTTACAGATACAAATAGTGATGAGGAACATGATATATGTCAACATCTCCCTCAGTACGTTCCTGAGGTACCTCTCTCGACTGTTGTCACTGTCCTCTATCAGCTCTGTGCCCCACAGAACTGCAAAGAAAACACAGAGATGCAACAGGACATCAGCATATGTATAGGAATACATGATTACATAAATATTGTAGTAAAACTTACAGTATTTACTGCCTTAGACTCAGCTATGGAGCTAGAAAGAGCAGAAGTGCACTGACTACACTAGGGCTCACCAAATATATAAATATAAGACCCTCATAAAATGTGTTTTGATTTAAGATTATATATTTAAGATATATATATATTCATTTCTGACCTATTTTATTCTGGTCCAGTTGAGGCCTTTCTTACATAAGCTCTCCATTTGGTTTGCCTTGTATGAAGGACTTTGTAACCTGGGTTTTGAAAAATATTCTTTAAAGAGTGTTATTAGTCGTGATAGTAGTACTATTACTATTACTCAAGTAGCTGTTTACTGTACTAGGGGCAATGACAACAATATAAAGGGTGACAATTCTAATGGAAAAAGTAATCTCTTTAAACTAGTGACATAACTACAAATTTGGGTAATTCCTGTGTTCCCTCAAGGATTTCCCCCTAAATTAGGCTCTATATTCATAGGGAACATATGGTTTAGGGAACATAAGGCTGAGGGAAAATATGGTTGAGGGAACAAAGGGTTAAGGGGGAACATAGGGCTGAGGGAACGCAAGGCTGAGGGAACAAAGGGTTGAGGGACCATATAGTGGTGAGGGAACATAGGGTTAAGGGGGAAGATAGAGCTGAGGGAACATAGGGATGAGGGAACAAAGGGTTGAGGGTACACAGGACTGAGGGACCATATAGTGTTGAGGGAACATAGGGTTTAGGGGGAAAATAGGGCTGAGGGATCAAATAGTTGAGGGAACATAGGGCTGAGGGAACAAAGGGTTGAGGAAGCACAGGGTTGATGGACCATATAGTGTTGAGGGAAACATAGATTTAAGTGGGAAAATAAGTCTGAGGGAACATAGGGTTTTGAGGGAACACAGGGCTGAGGGAACATAGGGCTGAGTGAACACAGAGCTGAGGGAACACAGAGCTGAGGGAACATAGGGCTGAGGGAACAAAGGGTTGAGGGAACACAGGGTTGAGGGGACATAGGGCTGAGGGAACAAATGGTTGAAGGAACACAGGGAGGAGGGGACGTAGGGCTGAGGGAACAGAGGGTTGAGGGAACAAAGGGTTGAGGAAGCAAAGGGTTGAGGGTCCATATAGTGTTGATGGAAACATAGGGTTAAGTTGGAAAATAGGACTGAGGGAACACAGGGCATTTAGTTGAGGGAACATAGACATGCCCCCCTAAAAAGTATTAGAAAAACTTCCTAAACTTTGGTAGGCTTGATTCCAACTCTGACTACCATTTATTTTTTTAGCATCATTGTGTTACTGGTGTGTAGATAATTTGTCCTATGAAGTTTACAAAGCATGCAGTGAGTGACTAACTTCTGATCTTTTGGAGGATCTGCTTCATACAGCTGCGGTGGTCATGCCTGTCCTGCTGCCGGGCATCCACAGGCGGGGTCGGGTAGAGTCCACCTCGGGGGATGTGGGTGCTGCTGCTGCCCGCGCCGGTGTAGCTGCCCAGGCCGCTGCTGCAGCTGCTGCTAGAGGCCGTGGACACCGACCTCCTCCCGGGACTCGCTGGAGGCCAGTCGGCTTCCATGATCTCATCCTCAGGCTCAAACCCCGGGTTGTCCCGACTCCACGCTTGTCTGGACGGAGGGGAAGGGACCGTGCCTATGACTCCTCCGAGACCGAGGTCCTGGTGCTGGATGTTCTCCATCTCTATCCCTTCGCTTGAGTCTAGTTTCTGCGGCAACCTGCCAGTCTGGCTCTGCGGTGGCTGCTGCTGCGGTCTGACTCGGGATGAACTCATGGCCCAAATATCTGTTTTAATTATCTAATGTGGGGCATCTGAAACAAGTTAACCGTTATTCAAAAACGCAAAAAAATAAACTGATATATATATATTTATTTATTTATTTTACAACGGCTGAAGCATTTCGGGCATTCGATTCTCAACCGTTAACAACCCGGAAAAAAGCAGATTGGGAAAGTTAGTCCAAAAACGTAACTAATTAACTAAAGATACACAAAACGTTACATTGTATGTAAAAGACACAGTCGATACATTTAAATAACGGTATCATGCTCCTCATAAGACAGCGTTGCTAAGTTTAACTCAACAAACCGTTAAGAAAACTTTACGATCTTCAATTCCGTCTCAAGAAACGACGTCCCCCGTTATAAACAGATGCCTTTAAAGCGTTTAAAGTTGTTACCTAGTTAGCTCTTATAAGTTGTTGCATAATAAACTATTTACATGACACTGGTGGTCGCGTTAAACTGCCGTGTTTATGTGGAAGAAGAAAGATGCTTTTCTTTGCCCCAGGACAGCCATCTTGTTCTCGGTCTGTTCTCCCCTACAAAAAACTCTCCGTTTGTCCGGGACTCAGATTACATTAAAGAAGTCATGGCGTCGCAGAAAAAGGATGGAAAACACTTATGCGGAAAACATTTTTCTTTTCTGACATAATGCTTTTTGCTCCCTTTGATATTATGTTTCCTTAAAGTAACGGTTTTGAAATTACACTTTGTAAAAACATTTTTTTCATTTTTTTTTTTGGTGATTCTTTTAGAACAAAAGTTCCCTAAAAGTAATAACATTATTTAAAAAGTATTTTTAAACATTTTATTACGACCAATTATAAGCATTTTATTTGTTTAAAAATGTTTAGTAGATTAATATAGACGTTACATAATCTCTGTATGTTTGGGTCAGCGGTTGCCATGACAACAAGGCCCTTAAATGAAAAGGAGCCCATTGAAGCCTGTTCAGATATAAACCTGTTACTCCAGACTAGAGGCGAAACCAGGTGACCTCGGTTTTGCTCTTTGCAATACAAGTTTTGCACGTTTAAACCTGGTTGTAAACACTAAATGAAAGCCATTTTTTAAAATGTTGTATGAAGTGTGTGAGGATGAAACCAATTGCATGGGGTTTCAATTACACCAATGACAAAGTTTGGGGCTGTTAAGAGTTTTCTTTTTCATTAGTGCATCCAAGCATTATGTAATTGTATATCAAATACATCCTTGTTCTCAGTTATTTCACTCACCAATGTACTGAATCATTAGATCATATGTTATATTAATGTACCCAAATCACAGGTGTTATATTAACCCCCCCCCCCCCCCCCCCCACACACACACACACACACACACACACACACACCTTTTTCACTGGACACTTTAACTTGCACACTACCACCTGCACTGGTCATACAAATACAGTCACTGATATTTCATGTATATAATTCAATGTCATATGTTTAGTTTGCTTGTGTTCAAGTTTATATTTATGTAGGCACTGTCAAATCAAGTCAAATTCCTTGCAATGAAAATTGCCTGGCAATAAACCTGATTCTGATTCTGATTCTGATTCTGATTATATTGTTTCCACCCCATATTTGACTCTTCATTTTAACCAGAGCAGCGAAATACATAAAGTTACACATGCTTATTCTTTTCAAATGTAAGGGTTTTTATTTCGTTGGATGCTGCTTTTTAAAAAAACATCATTACTAAAATGATGGTGCATGAATTATCTGCTTTACCCAAGTTATAAGACACAAAGCTTTTGACAAATTTGACCACTTGGTGGCACTGGATAGACTTGTTAAAGCGGGGCCTGCAGTGACAAAAACATCAGGAACTTTTGTTTATAATGCTTCTGTTTTGCAGTTTTGTGATAATTATGTTGACATTTAGATTTTGACATTGAGTTACTATTGAATTCAATATACTTCATACCTGTTTCAAACATATTTTACATTAAATTACTCTCCCTTGCAAACTCCATACTATTATATTAAACGGTAGGTTCACATTTTTCGTTAACATGTCTTAAATCAATAGTCAGGAGTCAATACGAACATGGAAAGGGGTTTTGCCCGCTGTAACCGTTCCTCATCAAAATATTCCTTCCTAATATGCCAACAGTGTAACAAGTAAACATTATCCAGGATAACACAAAGAAGGAATTGATACTTAAAAGACTGTTAGTCTGCTTTGTAAGATTTCTGCTTGATTTGTCATTTTAGCTTCAGATAAATGTCTATATACATTTTACCTTGGAACAAGGATTGTGGCTTTTGTCCTTCGTCTCTCACATTAGGGAGCACTCACACTGTCTAAGACAGGGGTGTCAAACTCCAATTCACAGTGGGCCAAATTTAAAAACTGGGATAAAGTTGCGGGCCAAACTCAATATCTACTAAAAAACAAAAAAAAAAAAGACTGCAAATGTGCATGTTTTCCCTTCTCTCCAGATGTGTAACGTTGAACCTTTTCTGTGCAGGTCCTTGTTCTTGTCTTGGTGTTTCTGCTGTTTTATTCTTTTTACAGCCACGGTGACTCTGCAGACGAGAAAAACAGCTCTTTACCTTCATACACAGATAATCTGCCTCCCGCTGGTGTTGAAAGCTCCTGTTTTCCATCTTTCTTTGGGCCGTTTTTGGGGGAGGGGTGGATTAAGTTTGTCTGAAGAGACTGATGCATGGATGCTCATGTTTTGTCAACAGAAAAGTAGACGTGTGTGTGCTTTATACTCGTGGGCCTGCTCTCATAGAACCATGATATGATCTTGGGGGCCAAATATAATTACACTGGCCCACGGGCCGGAGTATGACACCCCTGGTCTAAGAGATAGCTCACACTTAGAAGAGATAGCTTGTAGTGGCCATTACAAACAACCGAGATGATTACAGCAAGAAAACCCTGTTTCAATTTTAATATGGGCATCAGACTGTTGTTTTAATACAGACTTTAAATAATTGTGAACCTACTCTTTAAAAAGTGAATGGTCAAAATCAAAGCAACAGACACTCACATGTTCTGACTTTTTAGTGACGAGAATGGGTCAAACTCAAAAAAAAATTAGACCCAGCTCAAAAGCATCTTTAACTATCTTTCCCTCAGAAACGCACATTTCTTTTCAATCCCACACCTTGTTTGTCAAACTGACTCTCTGTTTAAATAGTTTAAACTCAAAGCAAATCGGAGATAACCCTGATGACATATTCCGGGTTATGAGGTAGGCCTAACTATTTTCACACTTTATGACATATCTGTAAAATCCAAGAGTGCACCTTTAAAACCATGGGATGGGAACCAAAAAGGCCGTTTACAGGAACACTTCATTTGATATTTAAATGTATGCAATTTGAATTACAAACTGGAAACTACATAAAATTACACTTTTAAAACTGTTTTTGTATTATTGTATCTCAAGGCACTGAAGATTAGTAGGAAACATGCAAAATAACACCAGTGTGATGATCAAGTCAAGCGTTTTTTTATGGAGGACTAAACACAACTTTAGTCTCAATAAATAAAATAAATAAATACAGGAATAAATGTATAAGTGCATCAATAAATACATACATAAACAATAAATAATAATACAAAAATATAATAATAAATAAATGTATAATAGAAAATAATAAATAAATACATTTTCAACATTTATTTCAAAATTTTTGTTCACCTGCATTTATTTATTTATGTATTTTTGTGTTCATATGTTAATGAGGTAGGAGGTCTATTTATTTATTTATTTATTTATTCATTCATATATAACATTTATTTATATATTACTGTATTCATTTGTCCATTTATTTATGCATTAATTTATTTATTTATTGAGACTTAAGTCATGTTTAGTCCTCCATAGTTTTTGGGGCAGCATTAATAGAAAGTTATTTTTTGTTTTCTTTTTCATCATCAACTTTTGTACTGATTTACATAATACACTAACAGTGCTTTAAAACATGTTAATAACAATTGGATAACAAATACACATAACAAGCAAATAAATACATAGATAAATAGAGATAAAAAATAAAATAAAAAATGTAAAAAGGGGAAAAGGTAAGATACACCAGGGGACATGAGTAATGATTGAATTAAAGATATTAAAGAGGGAGCACATATTTATAGTTTTCTTAGCCTTCTTGCTATTAGCAGAGGATATTGACTTGAAGATACTGTAAATTTAAAATACATGGAAAATTCTGTATATGTTGTTCCTGTTATTCTTATATTTTATATTTCCCTGTGTTTAGATTATATGTTCCACAATTTAATGTTTCTATTGATGCTTCTTCTACATGTGCTAATCAATTTGCTGCTGTGAAAAGAAATCCCCCCTTTGTGGGACTAATCTATCTATCTATCTATCTATCTATCTATCTATCTATCTATCTATCTATCTATCTATCTTTCTATCTATCTATCTATCTATCTATCTATCTATCTATCTATCTATCTATCTATCTATCTGCTGTATCTATCTATCTATCTATCTATCTATCTATCTATCTATCTATCTATCTATCTTTCTATCTATCTATCTATCTATCTATCTTTATATCTATCCATCTATCTATCTATCTATCTATCTATCTATCTATCTATCTATCTATCTATCTATCTATCTATCTATCTATCTATCTATCTATCTATCTATCTATCTATTTATCTATCTATCTGTCTATCTGTCTATCTATCTAGCTATCTATCTATCTATCAATCTATCTATCTAACACTTCTTTCACCTTATTAACCACAGCAAAAACTTTGAGTATAAAGTTTTTGGGGGCGGGGCTTGTGTGTCGGGCGTCATAATTTATGTGGCCTAGTGTAAACAGTCCATTGGCTGAGTCTCTGTGATGGGGGTTCCCTGCCCCGGATTGCAGGGGTAAAACAATAAATAGACCCTATCACTTTAAATTTTCAATCTCTGGCAACAGCAGAGATCATAAACTGTTAGTTTAGTGGAGCGAGGGGGAATATCACAATACACAACCTGTGATATTTCTGAACCGTTTTACAGCCGGTTTACTCGTAGATATATTTATAATTCTGTCTACATAGATAGGTCTTTCATAAGGTAAGTGAGCCATCCTCCCAACATTAAGCTAGGAGACGACTGACAAAGCTAACGTTACCCGTGCCATTGTCTAATCAAAACCACGGCTTCTCGACAGACAGGCGGTAATCGTTAGATGTGTCGCTAAAGTACACATAAACCACATTAGCTATTAAGTTCAAAATCACAAGTGTCAAGCAAATTCGTCAAATCTGCCTTCCTTTGTTGTTTCTTGCAGCTAGCACAGATAGCACTCAACTTGTTTCATTGATAATGGTTCCTGTAAGTTGGGTGTAATTTATTTTAAAGTTTGAGTCAACTTTATGTTATTCGGGGTTTGTGTCGATTATGATATATATAAATGAGCAGCTGTCAGATTCCCAGCCTCACTGGTGTAACATGGACACACTTTATTGGTGCACCACAATGGCTAACTAACGTGATCGCCGTTAGCTCAACGGTGTGTCGGCTTCATGGTTTTCAGTGTGCAAGTTGTGTTAATTGTGTGATAGCACAGCAAAGTAACATCCTGCCTGGCGGTCATTTTGTCTGTTTAAACGGAAAAATACAAAACGCGTTTCTTAGAAATACGTTGCTCTCGCACATTGTAAAAGAAGTGAAAGCCCGGCTGAAAGAAAAAACGACGACGCCACAAGTTAGCTTTGAGCTAGCTGTGAGCTAACAGCTAACCAGCAATGTCGCAAGCTTTGGCGATGCTTTCTGTTTGCCGGCAAGGCTAATGGGAGAAGGCTGGGACATCAAAACATGAACGTCATCGCTTTGGCGTATAACACATGCGCAGTAACATCTGTTCTGTCTCATTATTATTATTATTATTAATATTAATATAGTATTATGTTTAACGGAATTTAAATTCTGGAAAGTAATTATATTAGGTTTGTATAGCACTGATTTTGTTACATTACATAACCTTATTTTTGTTATTAATAAAGATAAAAAAAAGAAAATGTATTAAAGCAATCGTCTGAGTGGAAACCATCTCTTTTTTATTTTATTGCACAAGCAAAAGGCATACATAATGTTCAAGATTATACCAGTTACATGCAATTTAATCAGAGCGAGGGTGACAATAACGGATAAAGAAAATAAAAATAAACATACTACTCCATAAAGATAAAATAAATACTGAAATAAAAATCTGTCAAAATAGATACAAGATGTCAGCCAGGAAATAAGATATTCCTTTATTATTCCCACTAAGGGTACATTTCTTATTCACAGCAGCAAAGTGGATAGCAAACATAGAAGAAGCGCCAATAAGACAAACAATCTTAGAAATTGTAGAAAAAAATATGAACAATATAAACACCGGAAAATATAAATATTTAAGAATAACTGGAACAATATGTACAGATTACCCGAGTATTTTAAATTTACACTAAGGCACTGAGGAAAAATAAAAGTATTGCAAAGGTAAGCTACATAAATAATGTAATGTAATATCATAAATGCAGGGCTTTTGCAATTTTTCAAAATTTTACATATTGTTTTGTATAGTTTCATCTCGTTTATAAATGCATGGAAATTTTGTGACATTTGTGGAAAACAACTATATTTCTAGATCCATGTGCTACAACCATTCAGTAGCGCACCTCCAGACCCACTGCGCAGATTTTTCTTTATTTGGAGTCTCAGCCTCCTTCTCTTAGCCTTGGCTAGCGTTAGCCATTTTTAAGATGACAGCGAAGAGGCCGGTAGTAATTGTCTATATATTCCTTCCTATGTGTTTACAGTCTAGATAACGTTAACCTCGCTGACAGCGGGGGCGCACAACCTCTAGGACAGAAAGTTATGATGCAAAATACGAATCTGCCATGATGTCAGAGCATGGCTAATAAACATGCGACAAATGTGGGGAAATTGCAAAATGTTAGTTAGCGTAGACATGAAAGGCCTAACTCGCACAGTAGGTCATTTATATACAAAGGGATGTACACATGTGTGATGTTTTTTTTAAAAAGTAGGGGTTCATTGTAAAGTCGTTTTTCTCCGCCTGCATCAGGGGCTTCCCTTTTTATCCACAGCCGGTTTCCCTCTTTGTCTCATTGGATAAACGTGATGGCGCAGTTGTGTGTTAGCTAATGTGTTAGCCAGTCAGCTAAACAGTCAGCTGTGTCTGCTTCTGCAGTATGATTGATGTGGGACAGATGAGACGAGGGCCGAATGAGACAATGAAAGTAAAACGATGTTGTGTGAAAAAGGAGAGGTGATTCACCTTCTGTACTTCCTGTACGTGCTACTCAGCAAACGTGCATAAGTACTTACATGGGCTTCCTTCAAGTGGCCTGACCTCTAATAATTGATGACTCAAAGCTTGATTTTCCAAGTCATTATCTATGACACTCATTTGCCAATTCTTTAGGTACGCCTAGCAAAACAAATGCAGTCCAAACAAAAGTGCTGCACCAAATCAACCTCAATGAAAGTTGAGATTTTCAGTCTTTTGTTTAAACTGGTTTGGCGTTGCTCTAGTTAGTATGTGGTGCTGTTGAAGTGTATTGTGTTAGACCAAATTACAATGACAATGAGGTTAGGATAAAATATTAGTTAACACAATTGACCTGCAACATACACTGCAGCCTTCAAAATGACCATACATTTCAATCATCCCCTCTCTTGAGCAAAATCTAAATGACTAAAATAAAAAACTAAATAACTTTCATAAAGGTAGGGTTCATAGCAGGTTAGTCGACTGCATCACTATAGTGAGCCCAATAAACTGCCAACTATGTGTGTAATATTTCTTATTGTTACTACAATTAATTCCTTGTTTATCTTCTGTTTCAGCACTTAATATTGTTTACCAAAGAAATGGTGATGGAGAAGCCAAGTCCCCTGCTTGTAGGGCGGGAGTTTGTGAGGCAGTATTACACACTCTTAAACAAGGCGCCAGATTTCCTCCACAGGTAATTATCAAAATGTGATGTGGAAGACACTAAATTTCTAGGTCTTGGTAATGCTGTTTAGCTTTCATGTTGTTGTACCATTAGGTTTTATGGGAGAAATTCTTCCTATGTTCACGGAGGACTTGACCCAAGTGGGAAGCTGGCGGAAGCGGTATATGGACAAGCGGTAGGTGCTATTGCCCAATTATGAGGATTTACATTGAAAATACTGTGTAGTAGGAGTCTGGTACACAAGTGTTCAGTGGTGATAAAAAGTATTCCTTTTAATTAAAATGATCATTGCAAAAAATAAGTCATTGGTAGCATTTGAGGAAGGCATAAATGTTAGAGGAAGCAATGCTGACATAATTGTCACTTTTTATCAAACAATTTTTGTAACAAACCTTATTTCCATTTATCAGTATTTGTTTTCATTAAGTCTGACTAAAATTGAGTCATTAAATGTCTCGCCCTGCTTTTTAAGGTTAAGCTAAGCAATGAATGTGAAAAGAAACAATACATTGTCTGACCTCAAATTGATGCTAACGGCCAAATTCTTGACATAAATGGCAATTGGATTTTATAGCAGGGAATATCTTTTTAATTACAAGCTTATGTTGATTTTTCTTCATCAATTTTTCTGGTTATCCATTTGTCTCCGCATCTCTCAGGAAATCCACAAAAAGGTCATGTCCCTGCAGTTCAGTGAGTGCCACACAAAGATCCGACACGTGGATGCCCATGCCACACTGAGTGATGGAGTGGTGGTTCAAGTCCTCGGAGAACTTTCCAACAATGGTCAGCCTATGAGGAAGTTTATGCAAACTTTCGTGCTTGCTCCCGAGGTGAGTACCTTTTAGCTTTCAGAGCTATTAACACACTTGCACAACATACATCAAGGTTGAGTGATAATAACAGTAAAAAATAAATATTTTCCAATATTTATGGATTAATAAATGTTGAAAAAAATGGTCATCATATTGATTATTATTTTATTGAATAGATCTGGTAACTCGAGATTGGTAATTGTTGCTATAATGAAATTACTCAAAAAAGAAGATAATTTGAGTCACCAGTATGCCCAAAGATTTTTTTGTAGTTCTTCAGTTAGTATGGAATTGGCTTTGATTTTAAAAATGGACACCATGTTTGCATTTCTTTAGGGTTCAGTGGCAAACAAGTTCTACGTCCACAATGACATCTTCCGCTACGAGGATGAGGTTTTTGGAGACTCTGAAGCTGAGCTTGATGAAGGTAAGATATTCACAAATAACCCAAACAGACCTTGTTTTTTATGTGTTAGTTTTTAGTTAATTTTTTCTGGTTAAATGTGAGGGTGCTAATGTTAATGTCCAAATGGTTTTGCTTTCTCTCACTTAGAATCAGAGGAGGAAGTTGAAGAGGAGCCAGAGGAGAGGCAGCCATCCCCTGAACCACTTCAAGAAAGCCCCAACAGCACCACCTATTACGAACCTCACCCTGTCACGTATGTAAAAACCTCATCCTATCTCAATATTATGTGTGTGTTTTCCTTTTGCATATAATATGTTGTTCTCTGTAGTAATGGAGTGGAGGAGCCAATGGAGGAGCCGACTCCAGAGCCGGAGCCGGAGCCTGAACCAGAGCCCAAAGTAGAGGAGATAAAGCCTGAAGCAGATGAGAAGGTTCTGGAAGAGATGGAAGAGAAAGCCCCGTCACCCGTCCCTCTGGAGTCCCCACCCAATACCCAGGAACCTCCCAAGGTAAGACTGATGTGTCTCTGTGGTTTACTCCAGTGGATTTCCTTGAATAAGATTATCGGGGGCCATAGTAGCCAGAGTTCACTGGATCTTGGTTTATCTAAACTGAAGTGCCAAAATGACTCTCCTTCAACTTCTTTAAAATGTTCTTTGTTTGATGTATCTGCAATGCTGTTTATACAAAAGAAAAACATGTTTGTTATGGATGTTTGGCAACTTTAGGGAGATTTGCTCTCACAAAGGAAGAGCTTTTTATCCAATTTTTTACAATATGATGAAAAGATAAAGATTATTTCGTCTTTAGAATTTCAAGTCTATTCAAATCTCAGTCATTTTGTGATTTAGGAGCGTATCACACAATCCAATGGAGATTTCCACGACAGCAGCAACATGCCCAAAGATGCACCTAATACTATAGCACGGTGTTGAGTTGGTTCATTACTGCATCCCTCACAGACTTTCTCGTGGGCCTCGGTGACCAGTAAAAACCTGCCTCCAAGCGGCACAGTCGCCTCCTCTGGAATCTCACCCCATGTTGTTAAAGCTCCGAGCTCACAGGTAACCAACTATAGAGATCTTTCTTATAAAATGAACTGCCTAACCGCCCACTATAAAATGACGATTTCAATTATACATTACATAGAAGATTAGATGAAGGTTAACAGCAGCAACAGATGAAGTTTGTGCAAGGAGCACTTTAGACAGAACTGAGTGCTGGTTCATTATGTGTAATGCCCTTCTATTGTGCAAAGTTTAGGGACATTAGGGAGTTCCAAAACTCTTAACACATACTGAGAAGGTGGGGGGCCTCTTAACGGGTTGTAGTGTTGATGGTGTCTTCGTGTATCCATCTCTGGCAGAATATATTTCCTTTGCTAGGACTTTGTGAAAGCATGTTGTAGCCCTACTTTATAGGAATGGGAAATAGGGTTTAAAGTCCTCTATCACAGTACATGTCATTTATCACCATAGTTCCCGAACTTTGAAGCAAACGTTTGGAAAAATCCAATCAGTAATCAAATCAATTAATGGATAAACGCCTAATTAGGCATGTCTGTTTTTGCATAACATTCATGCAAAAACCAAGTGAAAATGTCTTTAAAATATTGTCATATTGCCACACCCTTCCTCTCAATATTCAAATCTAAAAGATAGCTAGGAGCATATTGTCAGTCCAATTGCTAAAACCCAAGATTGGTGAGGGCAGTCATTTGCAGGCTGAGGTATATTGTGACTAGGGGTGGGAATTGATAGGATGTTATTGACAAATGACTCAATGCTGCTTATAGGTCCAATTCTTATCAATTCTCTTATTCATCCCTGATCAGTTTTCTGTGTTGGAGGGAAAAAGATGTGTGGTTGATTTGGTCTTTTTTTTTTTTTTCGTGGGATGCCCCTCCCCACACAGCCCAGAGTTGAAGCCAAGACGGAGACACAGACTGCACCTCTTCGGCCCAGAGACCAGCGCACACGTGACAGACCGGCATTCACTCCGCGGGGTCCCAGGCCTGGTAATGCCAACACGCCTTCCCAGATAAATGGTTTATCACTTTTATTTAGCTTTTCATGTGGTTTATTTTTACGGCCTGCACGTCTCTGTCACTATTAGATGGTGTTGCATCTTCGGAGTCACAAACGGGGAAACCACACTTGAGTTTTGTTAACAAAGGTAAACACAATCCTTTAAGTCACATCTAAATTGATCTATAATCGTGTATCTTGTTCAGACATCGTCTTACACGTGGTATGAGTTTCACTTTCTTGATGCTGGGAATTTAACTTTCTAGGATTTTGATGCAGACGATACATGTGCCGATCTGATGTGTTTTTCTGCCTGTTGCTCTGACCT
Organism: Echiichthys vipera; assembly: GCF_963691815.1. Taxonomy (NCBI): domain Eukaryota; kingdom Metazoa; phylum Chordata; class Actinopteri; order Perciformes; family Trachinidae; genus Echiichthys; species Echiichthys vipera. The sequence continues at coordinate 11,879,283 of NC_139827.1, forward strand.
GCAGGTGGACGGGGAGATGTTGAATCTGGTGACATGGACAGCAGGCGGATTGTCCGGTACCCAGACAGTCACCAGCTTTTTGTTGGCAACCTCCCACATGACATTGATGAGAGCGAGCTTAAAGATTTCTTCATGAGTATGTTAGAAAAAGCTAGAAAAAAGTTAGAAAAAATCACATTAAGCTGTTTTTTGGGGTGTCCGAATAAATATTAGTTGAATTAAATGTTTTCTTTTTTTCTTGCAGCATACGGCAATGTTGTGGAGCTGCGGATCAACACCAAGGGTGTTGGTGGGAAGCTTCCCAACTTTGGATTTGTGGTCTTTGACGACGCTGATCCTGTGCAAAGAATCCTGGGGGCCAAGGTAGAAGGGGCATGTATTGAAATTTCATTACCCACTTTCATTTGGTGGTGGTTTGGTGGCACACATTTCTACAACTAGTCCACAATATGACACAGTAGGCATATAACCCCACAGGAAATGCCTTAATCCATTGTCTGTTATAATACAGTAGTAATGTTTGATTTTCATATCAGTAACGAATCAAGCTCTTAAACAGATCCCTATGGCTGTATTCAGACCAACTATTGAGTTAAAAACAAACGAGCTAAATCGCTGCAGGTGAGATAAATTAAATACACTGTTTTGTCTCAGTCACAAGTCCCTTTCACACCGGTTCAAGGTGGGAAAATTTGTTCTGCCATTAAGCCGACAGCGGTGGTCATAACAGAGCTGAATCAACATCTGTGTAAAAGGGACAGCCGGCATGACGGGACTACGTACACACTAGAAGCTGACGATTGCCATCGTCATCTAAAATCCCACCCTAGGGCAGCGTAATGCCTGCAGTGTTTGGTCCAGTGTAAATAAGCAAAGCCAGCGCAACAGAGGAATCTTCTTTATGGCACTATTGCACAATCTGTGTGAAAGAGGCTACTGATAATAAAAAAAACAAATTCTGCTAAAAGTGGAATGACTGTGTGAGAGATACTCTGCCCATGTTACAAAGTAACCCACCATAAATGTGCACTTGCATGTTTTTAATTGACCAATGCGGCATCTTACCCTATGACCTTCTGTTGCGGCAAAGGTTTAGCCAGCTTTAACTTTTTTTCTCTGCGTCCTGCGTTGACACCGCAACTGGAACACCAGATTGGCCTAATTCAAATGAATGAGGGCACTGCATGTTTTTGATGTAGGGCTAAAGTTGGTCTGAACAGCCTGAGAGATGAATTAATTTCACTGGCAGGGACACAGAACTTGTCAGGTCAGACCACTGTGACACATGCATGGGGTCTGGGACAGATTGACCAACGTGTGTGTGCAAACCAGTGAATGATGTGGGTTGTGAAATTGATGGGGGAACTAATTCAGATTTAGGTTTCTCCTGTAGTGACCACGCTTTTCTTCCTGCAGCCCATTATGTTTAGAGGTGAGGTGCGTCTGAATGTGGAGGAGAAGAAGACTCGGGCAGTGCGTGAACGCGAGACCCGCGGAGGGGACGAGCGTCGGGACATGAGGCGCAACGACCGGGGCCCTGGAGGTTCGAGAGGCATCGTGGGAAGTGGAATGATGCGAGAACGTGACGGGAGGGGACCCCCACCTCGAGGCGGCATGGCCCCCAAACCTGGCATGGGCTCTGGAAGAGGCTCTGGTGGCCAGGGAGAGGGTCGCTTCACAACCCAGCGCCGCTGAGAAGAGCACCACCTGCAGTGTGGAAGTAGTACCGTGTTCTTCATCTTCAACCGTTTTCGTTAACGAAAAGAAATCTTCATGTATAAACGTATATATTTGGTTTTTTTTGGTTTGTTTTTTTAGTTTTTGTTCCCTCTTTGCTTTGGAATGTGACACAGCCTGTCAACTTTGTTTGTGAAATAGACAAAACAAAATAAGCAAACAAAAAATTTCACTTATTAGTTGTGAGCTGAGCATCCTTTTCGGGTATCTCAAGAATTCACAAACTTTAATTTGTAAAATTGTGAAAAAAGGCGAACCAACCAGGAGTAATCTGCCACATTAGGAGGGACTGATGAGACTTTTAACTTCGATAATACAGCCCATCATTTGGAAAAGAGATTATATGCCTTGACTTAACTGGGGCGCTGCTTCACGAAATCCCTCTATTGCACATTTTATATGGTAGTTTCCTGCCCGTTACTGTTGGAAAAGAGTGAGGTGCAAAATTTGTGCAGTTCCAGGGGAAAAGCTTGCCTTTTACTTTTTTCCTTTTGAGAGACCACTGCTTCAAAATTGCATAATGCACTCATCAATATGCACTAATGGGTACTTTGTCGTATTACATTGACATCCATGCTCCGAATGCAGCTGGAGAGACCCGTTTTGTCTCAAAGCGATACGACTTTCCGGGGCAGGCCTCGCTCACAGCCTGTCTGCTGTGACCAATGTACTTTTCACACTTTTGACCCAAAACTACGCTTCAATTACTGCTGGATGGACAAGATGACATGCAAATCTACATTATATTTTTCCTCATTTATAAATCAAATTTAAAAAGAAAAAAAAGCTCCAATCCTGGACTTTCACCAAACGAGTGGGGGGACAAAGGACACACAAGCAACAAAGTTGAACAATAGAAGAGTGGTGGTAATGATGGCGGCTCGCTCAGTTTTTTTTTTTTTTTTATTCCAAGTTTTTTATTTTTTTTGTTTGTTTTGTTTTTCTTCCCCCTGCCAGCTCAACCGCAAAACTGGGATGGACGACACCCTCCCTCCCTCTTCCCTCCCTTCCTCTAAATGCGGAGTAACAGAATAAATGTACAGCAAAAATCATAGTTTACTGTATGTTTTGTTTTGTGTATATTTTCATTTCTCTCTCGACTTGATAAAAGCATGAATGGTGCCTTCTATTTCGCCTTTTCCAGTCTTACTAAAGCGGTTCGGGGCTTTCTGCCTCCTAATACGGAGCTGCTCATTTTGAACTATTGTTTTTGGGAGCAGGTAGGAAGGAAAAAAAATTGCAGTATTCACAAGTTCTAAGTTTTTCAGGTGCATATTTCATTTTTCCATACTGTTTTACTACCTAAGATGATCTGCTGTGAGTTTTGTACATTTGTTTTGTATTGTGTCTGTTGTGGGTTTTTGTAGAGACAGTAGGTGCCTCCAGTTCTGTTTGAGGTTAAATGGTTAAGAGGTGCATCTGAAGAACAACCCCCAAACAAAAAGGTACATTAAAGATGGTGGCAGTGAAATGCTTGCTCCTTGGTTAAAGAAGTCATAGCTCTACACAACTGTGGTTGCAGTGAACTAAAGGTTGCTTTTTAGAAGTGTAATTGTCTCACAATGTGATTCAGATTCTGTTGATCCTTACTTTCAGTCTGACCATAGTTTTTGCGACTCTTGGTAAAAAAGTTGTCAGACTGTTCTTTTCTCAGCAACAATTTTGTAATGATCTGTGTGGGTGGGCTGGCTGTAGTTCCAGCCTACAGACTAGCAAATTATTGTGCTCACTTTTCTAGCCGTTTATGCATTGTATTTTCATATGCTGATTATTCATTGTGCTTATTTTTGTTACCGTAATATATTTTCTCCATTCAAGGCAAGTTTGACCTGAACGCCATACTAGTTGTCTCCTCTTGCGTGTTTTCTTTTTACCACTCGGGAGGAAAGACCTTTGGGTTTCAGCGGGAAAGGAAGACATTACAAACATGAGATGTTATCTTTTTTTCCTATATATTTTTTTGTTATCTTGCACTGAAATGGGACGTGAAATCGATGTAGCATTTTTCTGGAAAAATAATACGATTGAGGTCTTCCGTGTCTGGTGGTATTGCACTATTTACAACCTTTCTAGGACAATCTGTCATTTTGAACACAGACTCCAAATTTCTCATCTGGCATTGAAAAAGAAAATATTAGTGCTAATGTTTGTTATAAGCATGAAAGAATATTTGCACTTCTTAACTTGCAGTTAAACAAGATTGGATGTGGCATATTTTATGTAGTTTTCCACAGCAATGCTCGCCTACTCTCCCTTTGTAGTTGAGATTAAATATTTTTCCGATGTGAGATTAGTTTTCAATAGAGACTCTTGATTTGTTACCATCAGTCTTTTTGACCTAATATTACAGAAAAAGTACAGCTCTTTGGTCCTGGAGTGTTTTTAACAGTTTCTCATGGGTGCCTCTACCCCCGAATGTTTATTTGTCAGGTAAAAAAACTTGAGCACTTGACTGCAATCATACTTTTTACAGCATTGGTCAGTGAAGAGGGTGCCGAAGAAGAAGAGCCATCATGCTTTCATGCCAATTTGTGCTGTTGGTGGTAAAATGTTTGAGGGTATAAATTTACGGTCAGATAGTCCTTTTTTTTTCACCAAGGTTCTGAATGACCCACCCTTTTTCCAAACTTTTTAAAGGATCATTAAAAGAGAGGGGGGGGAAACTGTAAATTAATTTTCCTGTAGTTGGAAATGCAGTAGAGATGATCCTCAGTGTGAATCATTCCAGTCCTTTTTTGGAAATAGAAGTACCTTCTTGGCTTTAGCAGGTGTGGTAAACAGTTGGCTGCCATCTTAATTTTACTGTGTTTACCCTTTACTTGTTGCTAGTACAAAAGTGTTGCAGGTGGAGAATCTTATTTTTTTTTTTGGTTCTTTTCTTTCCCTTTCTATTTTGAATGTGTTGGACTTAACATACAATAAACTACTGATATCAGCACCACTCATACCGTTTGTCGTGTTTGCAGGTTGCGTGCTTATAAGCTCGTTAAAACCAAGGTAGAAATCAGACTTGCTCCCAGGTGATAGGTTTTGATGCGAAGGAGCGTCTTTCTGTGGTGAAGGTTTGATAGCTGAAGTTGATTACAAAGTCTTTGCTTATATCTCAAATATTTACACCGGACATAACCTGATTTTTTTAACCTATTTAGAATTAAAGGGGCTCTTTTCAGACATCAATTTCTCATGGTACTCAAGTTCCCACGTACACAGGTATTGTTGAAAAGATTTTTCCCCTCCTCCCTTGTCAAAGATAAAATCTCATCCAGACAAGTACTGTTTAATAAAATGAAAGCATTAAAAACACATTGAAGGGCTTTAAATGGCACGCTAAACTAACTGGTGGCAATATATCCCAAACACGAGGGGACTGCGACCTTAGCTCTCAAAAGAGCCATTTTGCCCCTTTTCCACCAAATAAAGTTTTCTGAAGCCGCAAAATATATTTGATGTCACATCTTATAAAGGTTTATGAGTGGTCATATGATATATATATACAATAGTTTGTCACATTTATGAAATTATAGAACGACAGTGACGAAAATGTTGACATTTTATTCCTTTTATTATCAGTTGTTCGCTAATTTCTCACCATATATCAAGCACAAAGGTAAGCCATCGTTGTGTGAAAGCAAATTAATCTGTCCAGGGAATATTATTTTCCTCTGATCACTTTTTTGGGGGGATTTATCCATGGTTCGCATACCGCGGCATGGGTCAGAAAAATACAGATTAGCCCGCTGCAGGGAAAGGGTTGTCCGTGGACGTAGGATGTGACTCGTATTTTAGTTTCACGTAATATTTTTTTTTAAATCACCTTGAACTCCAAGATAACAGGTGAAAAATTGTCCACTGTGCAAAAAAAACATTTATTTCCATGTTTTTTTGCAAAGCAACAAGGAGCCACTGAAAAGGGGCTAAAGAGCCGCGGGTTTCAGACCCCTGCCCTAACACCACGTTGGCCAATCAGAAACCTTAAAAAAATACTATTCCTGGGAGGCTACATTCTACACTTACATTCAGAACAAACACAGTTGTTGCCACATTCGATACTGCACTGAAATGCCCCCCTGAGCACTGGCTCAGTCCATAGGGACTTGGCTTGGGAACCGAAGGGTTGCCGGTTCAAGTAGGCTGGAGAGGTGCCATTTCCCCCCCTGGGCACCGAACCTAGAAACTGCTCTGGGCACTTCTCATGGGGCCACCCTCTCGCTCTGACATCTCTCCATTAATGCATGTATACAGGACCTGTGTGTGTGGCGTTCAAACAACAGAAAAGAGTGAAAAGTGAACTAATAAAGGCATGCTTTCTTTCTAAATTGTGATGCTTCACAAAAGAGTTAAGGGTGCAAACTGACATTATAAGCCACAAAGCTCTGAAAATTCAAAAGGTCAGTTTTCAGTGTCCCAACAGATGAAAGGCCGTATTTACCAACATATGTGTGGACTGGGCCTGAGAGAGAGTGTGACAGGATGCTTGTGCCTGGAGAAACCGGACGCCTGTTGAAATAATACAATAATGAAGAGGAGCCCAGATTGGACTGAAACAGGAAGTTAAGGAAACTCAACGTGTTTCTGGTCATGCACACACACACACACACACACACACACACACACACACACACACACACACACACACACACACACTGGTAAGCTTGCGTGAACTTGTATACCCAACGGTGTGTTAAAACTGAGCTCTGTCCCCAGAGGAACACATATGAAGCATGGGGACGTGTTTAATTCATCTACCGGTTTGCTTGTGTACATTTATTTTGTCACAAATAAACCTGCATTAAGTGAACGTACTACAATCTCTTATGATTTGTGAGTCTTTGTCTAGTTCCCTCCTGCTAAGGAGCCTCAGGTAGTCAGACTAAGTGCTGGAACTACTTTCAGTTTCACAAGTGGCACCTTTAATATTTTTTTATGTCTTTGAATATTTGAGCATTTTGTGATGTGTTATGGTTGAACTTCAAAAAATGCCAGATTACATTGCTAGATTAATTCTTTTCAGTAACTGAATTTACAAAATAGATGAAACACTGACCTTTAACCATGAGTTAATGAGAGACGTGTTTCGCTCTCACATTCTCTCGCTGGATTGTGGTGGAGCAGGAAAATAACTGAAAGAGTGTCTAACTGCATTTTTATTAATTAATTATGTTTAATTACATTTTTAATTTTACATTTGTGTATTTAGTTTGAATCTTTTTGAATTTTTTAAGAAATCATTTAGATATTTTTTGTAATTTTAATGAAGAAAATGACTGCTATGGTCACTAGGGGGTGAATTTTTGAATGGCCTAATATGCAGATTTGTTTGAAACATATCCACCAAATTTTGTGCTTCAATCACAAAACAGACCATTCTTGTGATTTGTAATCCGTCCCACAGGGGATGTACATTTTTGGGGGGCGCTACCCACACGTTTAGCCCCGTTGCTCATTCCATGAATGCACGATCCTTACAAGCTGTAGCTCATTGTAAAGGTGACTAATCAGGCTTTCCAACAATATACAATACATCAACAGTTGGTATTATTAAAAAAAAAAATTTTTTTATTCACCATTCATTTCGCATAAAAAATGGCTGCCACGGTCACTAGGGGCGCCTTTGAGGTGGCCCAGTATCCAGATTAGTTTGAAACATATTCACCAGTACATCAACCAAATTTCTTGCTTTTATCGAAAAGTGAAACTGATTAGTGTAAAATATGAAGCTAATAAAAATAACTTCTGATTCTGATTCTGATACTTCCATATTTTCTTTTATATTTTACAGATAAAACACCTGGTCTCTCAGAGTATTCATGCATTTTTTTCTCCTGTTATCTCTTTTGTATTATCTTTCATACAGTGATGGTGTTGGATGAAATTGGTCTTGGTTTAATCAATAACTTTTTCTTGCCCTTTAAATCAGTGAACTCAATTGTCTGCTGTTCAGCCACGTATCGCCACGTCTCCGCGCATGCGCAGTGCACCAGCATTTGTGTTCCGGGTCGATCCGTCAGTGTACACAGTAAAAAAAAGAAATCACCATTGAGTACATTTTCCCCTTTTCTATACACGTAGTTTCCACACGGACCAGTGAGGGGGGAGTCTGAGGGTTTCTTCAGGAGGAGAGACGCTTTGATCGCGGCACCGAGAGCACGTCTGTAGAGATGAACTTCTTCAGAGGAGTGATGGGGGGGCAGGCAGCCGGGCCGCAGCCGTCCGGAGCGGACACGGTAGGAAACCAGCCCTGCTAGCTGCGGCTAACTGCGGCTAGCATGTTTAGCAGCACTGTGTACCTGACAAACTGAGACCACACACACACACGTCAGCAATAAACCGTGTGTTTATACACTGAGGGTTTCTCCCTCTCTCTCTAAAACACTATGGTCTGTTAATTAAGAGGCTGGGGCCTCCATAAATCACAACTACAAGCTAGCCAGAAGGCTAATTAGCTAACGTAGCATTCCTGTCAGTGCATTTTCTGACACATCTGCTGTTTTCGCTCACTGGTGCAGCTGTAAGGAATTAAAGAAAACTGACAATTAGGACTAAAGTCATGGGGAGTATAAGCCCTCAGTCCCTCCATTTACGTCTTTCTGCAATATCTTTATTCTCAAATAACCTGCAACAATGCAGAAGCTAAATATATTCACACCCACTATGAAGGTCTGAGTCTAATCAGTCGGTCGGTCCATAACGTAGTGAACATTTCACATCATCATCCAAGGTCCAGGGTGACAACTTCAAGGTGCTTGTGATGTTCAAAGATATTCAATGAATCCTGACAGGGTGTAATAATCCCAGTATGACACAATCAGCATCTAAATGCACAGCAGCATATGGGATGCATGATAATATTCAGATCTTTGTCTGTGGACATTCCTGTTTGGCAGCATGCCCCTGCTGCAGAATGCACAGTACATTCATGAAGAAACTGTGACATTTTCACATCATTGATATCTTTCCTACTTCTGGTAATTAAACAGGAACGAATCATGAATCCGCCCTTTTTAATTAGTAAATCATATGTACAGTTTGCAGTCAATTACTGTTATCAATAATTGACCCATGCTACAGCAGTAGATGCCTGCCCCATTGTGGTTGACGCTCTTTACCCTTTTCCACCCTTCCATTCTTTTTGTCTTCTTAAATTGAAATAATGCAGCATATGTTGAATATATCTGCTGGTTGTGATTGTGTTAAGCAAAGAAAATGTTTCTTTTTCCTTTTCAGTAATTCTTTTAAAATGGATGGAAGATTAGAGGAATATTATTCTAGAAAATATGGATTTCTTTTCATCTCCTGACCACTCAAACAAAAAAATGCAAGCAAAGTAAATAATGATTCCTCTATTGACAGATCCAGAAGTTGTGTGACCGGGTAGCCTCCTCGACACTTCTAGAAGACCGCAGAGACGCTGTCCGGGCTCTCAAGTCCCTCTCTAAGGTAAACTTTAAAAACAAAGCATTTAGAAACAGGTGCTGAATTCAGGTGCTGAATTGGGTTTGTGTTTTTAATATTTAATCTTTCTGTCTTTGATATAAATGGGCTGGGCTGTAAGCCTGCTAGAAACATCGCTCATTATAAAAAGCAGTTTGAATGAAAAATGTACATTATAACCTTCTTAAAGGTTGTATTTAGATTTATTTAGATCTGGCTGCATTCATTTTTATCTATGTAGGGTTTGTGTTAAGCCACATTAGTGCTGCTTCCAGTACTTTTTTATTGAGCTGGTGTTTAGTGTATTAACATATTTAACTTACAGGAGTAGCTTTAAAGGAGGAAATAGCAGTGGAATTAAATCCCTGTTGCTTTGTATTCATGTCATGTAAATTAACTGGGACATCTGTGAATGTTTACTCCTCTGTCACACTGTCGTGGATAAACATGTCATTCGTCAAACTCTGCTGATTAAAATGAACTGTCCATGAACAGTTGTGTTCATGGACAGTTTTGTTACCGACTGCCACATCAGCCATGAGTAATGAGTTTATCAGGCATGAATAAGGGGTTTAGGAGGCACAGGGTTACACGTTAACACATAGTCAGAAACACAGGCATGGAATTCATTCAATGTTCATGATTGTTATTTTTCTTTGTCCACTTGGATTGAAATTTCTTTACTTTGAAAAAATGTCTTGTCCTTTCAACAATGGATTATTGATCTTATAAGTATTATTAAAATACTGCTATTGGTTTATAAAGCATTAAGTAGTTTAAGGCTCCAAACCATTTCTGATATGAAAGCAGCATTCATTTTGAACATTTCCAGAACAAACTTCCAGAAAACTGTGCCTGTTGTTTAAATAACATTTGGGACTATTCATTAATATCATGCAGCTGTTATTCTTCTGTTGTATCAATTATAACTTATTTTTAATCGTATATGTTATTTAACTCTTTCAAAATCCTTTATATTTTCTTGTGTTTCTTGTCTTTAATACCTTTTCATGTCTTATACACACCACTCTGACTTTACTTGTTGCTGAAAGCCCTTTACAGAGAGTTACTAACTCGCCTTGCCTTCCCTGTCACCTTTTGTAGAAATATCGCATGGAAGTTGGCACACAGGCGATGGATCACTTGATTAACATATTGCAAACTGACAGGTATGCTGATGTAGTATTTGTGTTTTTGTTTGGTCATGTTGTCCTAGAAAGAGCTTTGTGTTTTGTTTGGCTCAATTTTTTTTTAACAATGAAACCCGTGTTTTATTAACTCTACTTTGTCCTGTAAATTGAACAGGTCTGACTCTGAAATCCTTGGCTATGCTTTGGACACACTTTACAACATCATCTGCAATGATGAGGAGGAAGAACAAGGTATTATACCCTCCCATTCTTATGGGAATATTCACCTGAAATTGATTATCCTTTAACGCTAATTCCTCCTAATCTTGTGGCTACTGTCAGCGGTGACTGAGCCATTGTTTTGTTTGCATGTGTAAATGAGTTTAGTTCATGTCATCCTGGACACCAGTGAATTTGCATTCCCTCTTCTGTACACCGATGATAATGACTGCTATATGTAAAGATTCTCGTTTCTCTTTTCTCTTCCATGTTTTAACTCTACAGATGAATCAGAAGGTAAAACTCTTGACTGTGCATGACCCCCCCCCCCCCCCCCCCCCATTCCCAACCCCCTAACCACCAGCAGCACTTACAAATCATGCATTGTTCTTGGTTGGGTTGGTTGGGTTGTTGTTTACACCTGCTGCAGTACACAGATTGTACATAGCGGATAAAAGTCAAGGCTGTTTTTTATTTTGTTGTCATGGCACATCTTCTTCCACGAGAAATGAATGCAAGCTTTTTTGGGTGACGCTTTAAACTTCCTCTTTGCCCCCTTGCCCTCACAGACGCAGTAACCCCTATCCCTGCGTCAGGGAAGCATAAGAATGTTTCCATGCCTGGTCAGTACTGAAATCCAGACATCCCTGCTGTAGTTATAGTACTGCTATTTAACTAACTTCAGTAGAATCAGCTGGTATCAGAGAAGTGACTGGGAGGTTGTTTGGGTGATAACAATAACGCTTCACTAATACCATCACATCCCTGAACCTCTGTCTGCTAATATGGCATTTCTCTTTGCTCCTGTGTTTCCCTCACATTTTAATACCTGGTTGTTTTTGCACTGGTGTGGTGAAATTACACTAGCCGTTTTCACATATGAACCCTGTCTTTAGATAGTTCACACATGTCGCACACAACAGGAGATGGGTAGAGCATGCAGGAAGCAGGTAATGATGCCTTTCACAGTGCCACATTGGCTGTTCGTAATTTGTTGATAAACAATAGTGTCTCTCTCCGAAACTTGAATTTGTCATACGATTTCAGCGTCAGTCCTTACCCAAAGAAGTTCCCAAAATTCGTTGTCTCTTCAGTAACACATTTTTGTTGCCATCTTTGTGTCTCATATCACATTACTTCTTCACCCTTGGAAGCTCAAGCTCACGCTTGCTGTGAATACACTGGGCAAAGAGTGGCTGTATTCACTAATGAGCACACCCTGACATTGCATGGACAGTACTATGGAGCGGGCAGGGTAAACCTAGTTTGATGCCCTGTCCCACTGACTCTTGACATTTGCGCTCTCACATACAGCCCTGCCGGGTAATGTCTAGACAATTTCAGTTTTGCAGTGCATATGTGAAAGGGGCTTCTTTGTCATTTAGTTTGCTTCTATTGGTTTTTTTTGTCCCCCAGTATCAGTTCATTCATAGTACAAAACAATCATATTTCCTCACCTGCCTGTAGTGGTATCTAGCTTTTTGTTTTGAGATCTGTGGATTGGTAGTTACAGGCACACGGTTTCTTCAAAGATGTATTTTAACCCACATTAATTGATTTAGTTTAGTTTTGCTATAAAGTCGTGTTAGCAAAGAGTTGCCTATTTACGCATCTAACTCACTGAGAGCAAATTTAGTATTACTTTGGAGTTGTGTTTCTGGCCACCTGGCAAATGTAAGTTCAATATTCACTCTCTATCTCGGGGCTCAACCATCTCTTTAGGTGTTAAATACCCCACTATGTTCACCAGCTAGTTTCTAGCTTTTTCTGTCTGTCGTTTGGTGCTGGGCTGAGTACAGTGGGTTTATCAGAGCATTTTAACCAAATAAAGCTTCCTGCTGGGACTAGAAACAGTGCTGAAAAGTGCGATGAGGGTGAACCAAAACTGTAAAGATGCGGGCTGGAAAACCAAACCAACACGCTAAAAGAATCAAAAAAGGTTCTTTAGATAACTCTGCGTGAGTTCATCACTATAAATGACCCTCTTCATATTACTCATTTGATCCATCGCTTATATATTATATATTGATTACTGCAGCTTTAAATGTGCTTTTCCAATGCCATGCCATTGATTGGCAACATAGATAAATACATCTAAAACTATAGATACAATTTAAGTTTAAGTAACTTCTAAATCATGGCCTGATTGCTAGGTGAGTATACTCACTCTCACTGTAATGGTGTTGCTAACCAGCTCTTCCCACTTTAAGTGTTTATTCCTGTGTGTACACAGTAACCCTACTGAGCTCACCCTATTCACCCTCCTGTCCAGCTGTCTCGCGTTTCTCCCTTTTATTGGACGCTTTACGAACTACAGCTTTCATTCTCCTTCACAGATGAGACTGCCCAGAAGCAGGCAGATGACCTTGGTGCCCAGTTCACAGACCAGTTCATTCAGGACTCTGAGCATGTAACTCTGCTTCTCACTCTGTTAGAGGTACTAAACCTTTTTTTTTTTTGCTTAAAGACGTCTGTGGTGTTATATTTGTCTAAACAACTGCCTGTTGATTTATGCATTGTTGTGATTTTTAGGAGTTTGACTTCCATGTACGTTGGCCTGCAGTGAAGCTGTTGACTGCTATCCTGAAGAACCAGGGTGTCCAGGTCCAGGGTATCATTCTGGTCAGTCCCATGGGTGAGTCGCTCCTCTCCATGTGTGATCAAACTTGTTTTCGACTGTCAGGCTTTTACTCGCCCTCAGTTTTACATTAACATTTCTGTTTCCCTTTACTGAGAGCACACACAAAGATGTTTGTCAATAAGGGGTTCTCTACTTCAACCAGTAATTAACAGCTGTTTTTATATATGTTTTCACTCTCAGGTGTTTCCAGATTGATGGACTTATTGGCAGACTCTCGAGAAGTAATTCGCAATGATGTAAGTACTTGTCACTGCTGCCACGTTCAGACCGACTAAAGCTCTGTGTGAAAAAACGCAGCCCTCTCGTTCATTTCAATGAGGCCAGTTTGTCTAACATAACATCATCCAGTAAAGGGCTGTGTTGACCAATCGAATACATGCAGGCGCACGTTCCTGATGGATTACTTTGTAACGTGAACATTGCATTTGTACTCCGTACCTCACAATTGTTACAACAAAGATGAAACAACTGCAGCTGTGATAACTTTCCAGAGTTGTAAAATCTTGTGTCAAGACGGACCAAACACCATTTGTCTGAACACAATGCTGACATTGTCGTGACACAGACCTGGATTGAGGTCTGAACCATAGATTGTATATAAAGATCGACTGCTTGATAGAAGTGACTCAAGCCAAAACATCTTACTTGCATCAGTATAAGTGTAAAGTCCCGCCCCACCATGTTAGCGGATGGGACATGGGCCAAGCTAAAAAATCAAAATCCACCTCAAATACATTCTTCTCTTATGTAGATAGTTTTAACACGCCGATGTTGATGCTGATGGCGCGTTGTCCATCTTTATAGGCAATCTATGGACTGAACACTTACAAGTAACACTTACACTTACACTAACAAGTACAGCCCTTTTTGTTATTTGAATGACAACATTTATTTTTTGCTCTCAACAGGGTTTGCTGTTGCTTCAACAGCTGACTAAAAGCAATGCTGCCATTCAGAAAATTGTGGCATTCGAAAACGCGTTTGAGCGTCTTCTAGATATCATCACAGAAGAGGGCAGCAGTGATGGAGGTAAGAGGATTTTGAGATGTCTGATCTTCAATAAAGAATTGTCTCTAAAGACTTAAATATAATTCAGTTTCTTGTATATTCTCTAATCAAAATGGTAAGATTATCATTTTACTTGGGAGATACGTTCTTAGACACACCCTTTCCCTCCTGTGCAGGCATTGTGGTGGAGGACTGTTTGCTGCTGCTGCTCAACCTGCTAAAGAACAACAGCTCCAATCAGAACTTCTTCAAGGAGGGCTCCTACATTCAGAGAATGAAGCCCTGGTTTGAGGTCGGTGATGATAACTCTGGCTGGTCTGCGCAGAAGGTCACCAACCTCCACCTCATGCTGCAGGTGAGGCGGAACGATCACGCTGAAGTGTTGCTAATTTAACAAGCCAAACAATAGTATGTTGTTTTGCTATAATCTCGTACAATGTTCTGGTCCCAGCTGGTGCGGGTCATGGTGTCTCCAGTGAACTCTCCTGGAGCTACAGCCAGCTGTCAGAAGTCCATGTACCAGTGTGGTCTGCTGCAGCAGCTGTGCACCATCCTCATGGCCACTGGTGTGCCTGCTGACATCCTCACTGAGGTAAACACAGAAAGTTCAACCAAATACAAGGAAGGGCTCCCTTTGAGACTTACTGCATTCAAGCTTGCGATGTGGCCACTTTCTTTCAGACCATCAACACTGTATCGGAGGTCATCAGGGGCTCACAGGTCAACCAGGACTACTTTGCATCTGTCAACGCTCCTTCAAATCCACCAAGGTAAGATGCAACCAATGAGCCGAGACATTAAGTCGCCTGTATTCACCTGAATCTGATCCAACTTTCTCTCTGATCTGTTTTTCTTTTGTCCATAGACCAGCCATCGTGGTGTTGCTCATGTCCATGGTGAATGAGAGACAACCATTTGTGCTTCGCTGTGCAGTCCTCTACTGTTTCCAGTGTTTCCTGTACAAAAACCAGAAAGGCCAAGGGGAGATTGTGGCTACGCTACTGCCCTCCACCATCGATGGTCAGTTACATTAAGCTGAAAACTTATAAGTGGACATTATCCGTTTGTTTTACTTTAATTTTCAGGTTGCCCTGATGAGTAATCATATGTTTTCCCCATACAGACAGTCCTCCGGTAGGTTAATCCATTTTGGGAATGCAGTGTCTTTAACTTTCTATATGACACCTTTCCAGAGTAATATTAAAGTTGGATCCGTACTAAAGATGATCAGTCCCTCATTGTAAAACCTTTTTTCAAGCCGTCTACTCACACTTTTAACTTTTAAATATTGACATCTCTGCTTTATAACTATTAAACATGTACATTTTTTTAATGGTTATGTTTTAGACCCAACACATTTAAAACACTTACAGGTTGATATTTAATAAATAAATGCATAAATAAAATAGTAGCAGTTGTGGGTGTAGGACAAGCGTTATTAGACAGTGAATCATCTGCATTGTTTTTTGATTTATGGATATTGGTGGACAAATATTATATATACAGGGTATTAAACTTTTTAAGTGCAATAGATATATTATTTTATTTCTTTTTAATTTGTAAATCTATCTTTTTATGTGTTTAGGTGTTTCTTTAACACCAGAATTTACACGATTCACATGCACCACTCACGCTTAGAGAGGGAGGGACTATTTTTTTCATCTATTTACAAGTATTTATTTCTTGACTTGCTCACTTTTTCCCGCAGCCAATTCTATCTCAGCGGGCCAGCTGCTGTGTGGAGGCCTGTTCTCAGTAGACTCTCTGTCCAACTGGTGTGCCGCTGTGGCCTTGGCTCATGCCTTGCAGGACAACCTCACACAGAAGGAGCAGCTGCTGAGGGTCCAACTGGCCACCAGCCTGGGAAAGCCCCCCGTCTCCCTGCTGCAGCAGTGCACCAACATCCTCTCTCAGGTAGGACAATACCAATGGCACTTAGCTGCTAGAATGAGGAAGATGCTCTGTGACTGGGTAGTGAGTTTTTTTTTGTTGTCAAATTATGGTTAATATTGAAATGTCAACCACAGTGAATAGAACAGTGTCACGTTGTGGTTTTGCAGGGAGATAAGATCGTCCGACGGGTAAGTAACGTGTGTCTATGTGTGTTGTGAATGTTCGGGCGGCACTTGTGCTGGATATTTTGGCTTGGCATCTGTAGTAGAGGTCTCGTTGGCCCACGTTTTGGGGGATCTTGCTTTCTTTTAACTCTTTACTACCCCTCTTTCGTCCCTTAACTTATGGCTATCACTAGTAAGTACACGAGAAGTTCAGAGAAAAGGGACACAGCAACTGTTTTTTTGTGGTTTTGTCATCCTAACACTTGCATCGAGCTGTGATTTTGGTACATTTGCTGTGCTTTGCGCACTTATCTGTGTGTTTAGGAAGTGTGTTGCAGGAGCTTTTGGGCCTTTTCCTGTCCGAATGAGAGCTCTCCACCATTTCTTGTCTTGTTCTTTTACTTACACGTATCTGCTCACAAAAGCACAGAGCAGGTGCTATAAGATTTTCTACTTTATATTGTACAAGGATTGTTACATTTTCACTGTGGACTCAGGTGGTTACAAACTATACCTAGGAGTTGTAGTTTTTAGTTTTAGGATGACGGTTGAAATTATTCAGCAATACTTAACCAACCTTCCTGTTATTCCTGGGAGTTGTCAGTTTTTATTCCTCTCTTCATGCATCCCCTGGAGCTGCCAGTTCTTCTGTTTTTCTCTCATTGTAGATTCTGGGAACGGGGATTAATTGGCAGTCTGCTAAAATGCTCGTACCTTTTCTGGTAAAACTCCTTTCTCTCGGTTTCGGCTAGCTTGGTTTCAAGTGAGGTGACCAGGCCCAGATCAGGAGAAAAAGGCCCCCTCTCCTGTACGTCCGTGTTTCTTGGTCATGTTCATCCAGGAGAAGTAAGGAGGGGGCCAGCACCATGGTTTGATGTGGGGATCTGTTGCGTTGCCAGTCGAGCAGAGGGTAAAAGTGGAGGTCTGGCGAACTGAACCCCAATAATAAAAATGGGCTCTAGAAATGTCCTTTTCTGGTTGTGATGGAGTCTGAGTAAGAGCAGGACCTGTCTCCAGGTGAAGTTTAGGTTTTTCACTGGACTGTTGCACTAAGGAAGCAGCTGAACTCGAAGGTGAAGCCCTCACTTAGGTTCCTTAATAGGATATGACTGGATAGAATGAGAGTGGGAACAGGGTGAGGAGCTTGGATATTCGGAAGTAGCCCGGAATATAACTCCTGCTCCTCTATGTTGAAAGGAGACAGTGGAGGTAGTTTTGGACAGGTGAACAGGTTTTCAAGGAAGGGATGTCTTTACTTTTCATTTAAACCATTACGCTGTAGTTTTAACTACAGACACATAAAGACGCCCAGTGTGTGATTTATTTATTTTGCAGAGGGCAATGTTTGTTAAATGAATACGAGTGGTCATTTTCCTGTCTTATTGTTTTCCTCTTCATTTTTGCATATCGTCACATTTGGAGACTAAATCTGAAAAGGTGATTTTGTAAGTTTTTGTAGCTTGTAATGCTGTTAAGTTTTTACCCACACCTTCATTGCTCAGACCTCCATACTCCAACATCAATTTGTGGCATTTCACAAAAGGCAAGAGGTCTGCTGTTTGTAAAGCATGATGTGCATTAAGTGTTAATGCACAATCTTATTAGCGGCCTTAACCTGCAGTGTAGAGTTAACAGATTATATTCACGTCTGCACTGTGTCTTAATCTGCGTTGATTTTCATCATTTTGCATTTCAACTCCATGAAGACCATCCTTTCTTATCTACCGCTGATTGAGATGAATTATTCAGCATAATCACTTAAATGTAATGTCTCCATTGAAAGCTGACTTTTGTAAAAAAAACCCAATAATAATAAGGAAATGAGTCCTTGCGGAGGTCTGTTCCAGGTCTGAAACCTCTCTCAGATGTTTCTCAAAGCTGTTTTCATGGAAATGCATGATCATTTATCTATCACCTTTTCATTATCATTACAGTTCATTTTTGTTCTCAAAAAGCACATTAAGCAGGTTTTTGCTTTGCATGTGCTGATAGCTGGAACACAGTTTCTATTACGATTTAGTGATACTTGGATTGAAAGTCATCAGTGGCTCGCTGAATTAAAATTGCAAACCACAAACTAAAGATAATTGTTGAATACCTTATGGCTCGAGGTAACGATGAGGTTGTTTTTAAGGCTTATTAATACAGAATACCTAACTTTGTTTGAATATACTGAATATATTCATTTTCACTGTTTCCTTGTTTTTTTGCTTGCGGTAACCTTATTACCTACTAACGTTTGATGTGATTTGAAGTGCTCCCAATTAAGCGTTTATGATTTTACTTAACCCTGTTCTTATTTGTGTTAATTGGGAAATCAAATGCAGCGTTTTTACTTCTACAATGTCAAGATGGGAGGAAAATTACATTTATTGTTCAGAGCCTGACCGTTATGGGATTTTTGAGATGGATTATAGAGGGGAGAAATTCACTGGTTATTATGGCGGCCGATTTTTGAGCATTTATGAAGATAGATCTGTTTTTATATGGATCGTGCACCAATTTTGCACCTATTATGGAAATGTGTTACAAAAATAACCACTGAGAAAAAAAAAAGAATACATTTAAATAAAATAAACGGCTGAATATACATCATGTTCAGTATCAGCCAGTTGCTGACAATTTGTGTAAAGAATAAATACAAGTAGAATAAATCTCTGTATGTCTCCATTTCTAAACCAACTCAAGCACTGTTCAAAAAATGTTTCCATATCAGCATCTGCTGTTATGTCCGTGATAGGCTACTATCGGCCAAATATCTGGCTCTATTATTGTTACAAATATGCCAACAAAATTAATGCTCTTTTTAACAGCAACTCTTAGTTAAGCACTTTTGTTGCCATTTTATCAGCCTCCCCTTTACTTTCTTTTTTTCCTAATTTTAATTTGACACATCTGCAAACTCTAATTAATTGTAATATTGGTTGCCATTGTGATCCCATATTAACATCTGGTTCTTCTTTGTCTAAACCCAAAATCTTGTAATCTTTTTGAGAATATTACTGATTTGTTCTAAATTGGACTCCTTTACTCTCATTAAAGGAGCACATGTTGACATTTGTTTTCTTTTTTCTTTTCAGGGCAGTAAAGTGCAGACCAGGGTGGGCCTCCTCATGCTGCTGTGTACTTGGATCAACAACTGTCCAATCGCTGTCACTCACTTTCTACACAATCAGGAAAACGTTCCCTTTGTATCCTTAAAGCAGCTTGCAAGCCATCCAATTACTTCATTACAATAAATGTCTGCATTTAGTCACAGCTTTGTTAGCAAACTATTAAACTGTTACTGAATATTCATTTAACTTCTTTCAGATGTATCGTATATTTTCATTTTTTATAAAAAACTTTTTAGGAAATCATTCAGATTTAGGGCTAGGTAATATATAATATGGTACAATTTATTATTATTTTTTTAAATGGTTGTTTGAGTCTAAAAATCGAGTGGTATTGAATGAATCCTTGACTCGTTGTGACTCCTGCAGCTGACAGCACAGATCTCAGAGAACTTAGGAGAGGATGAAAGGTTGGTGCAGGGCCTGTGTGCGCTGCTTCTCGGCATCTGCATCTATTACAACGACAACTCGCTGGAAAACTACACCAAGTAAGTGTTGGCTCACACGCATCTTGAAGTAAACGCGTTCACATGAACTGCTGTAGTCTTATTAGTCTCAAACCCAAGTTCACACACCATTGTAATTCCACATAGTTTGCACCATATTGGTCTATTTCAAGTGTGTTAAAACTATTGAGTTTTTGTGTGGGTGGATTTGGACTGATTGAAGTTATATAGTGGGAACACAGTTTCTCCCTTTTTGTTATGAACAGTATATACACATACTGTATGAAAATAGTATAATAAGCCTGCTGTTGTGATTCAGATTTAGACCAACTTTATTTTCTTATACTGGGAAATAAATTTAGTCCAGTGCTCCAGACACCAATCCGCAATAAATAACAAAACAAAGGAAAACAACATAGTCATAATAAAACACAGCTGATTTTAGATAAAGCAATAAAGTCAATAAAACAGTCATACAGAAACTGCTGTGGAAACTGATTAATTTGGTGTGTATGTATTAATTTTTATAACAGGAGCATGATAAAAACAAAACAAAGTTCAGTCAGTTTGAATTTAATTACTTGGATACAGACGCTTGGAAGCCAATTTCCACCAGTAAAATTAAACTTAGCCTTGTGATTTAAAAATGAAGATCTGTAAGTCATTATAGTGAGTTATACTGTAATTTCAAAATGATGAGAAACCTTTTCAATCTTTTGACTTGGGCTACCATCACGGAAGAGAGCAATAAGTAATGATCTCCGTGTTTTCCTCTGTTTTGTTATTACAGTGATACTTCCATTCCCTTGGCCTTTGTCATTCAATTCATGTGCTTATATAGCATATTAACGTTCAAAAACCCACACAGGAATGAATACACAGCTTATCTAAATTCCCCAACTTGATAAAACCAAGGAAAGATTGAATTACTCACCAACATTATTTGTTAAGAAGCTGTACCCTGTTTTAACACCTGCCACCCCGTCTTTGACTTTGTCAGAGAGAAGCTAAAGCAGCTCATCGAGAAGCGGATTGGAAAGGAGAACTTTGTAGAGAAACTGGGCTTCATCACCAAGCATGAGCTGTACTCGCGGGCGGCTCAGAAGCCTCAGCCGGTCTTCCCGTCTCCGGAGCAGATGCTGTTTGACCACGAGTTCACCAAGCTGGTCAAAGAACTGGAGGGTCAGTCGGAGACACTTCTTCACGTCATCCACTGATAATCGATTCATCAGGGCAGTTTCAAAGTAAAAATGGTGTTTTGCTAATTATTTCTCCCACTGCTCTAAACAGGCGTGATCACCAAAGCAGTTCACAAATCGAGTGAGGAGGAGAAGAAGGAAGAGGAGGTGAAGAAGACGTTAGAACAACACGACAACATCGTAACTCAGTATAAAGAGCTGATCAGAGAACAGGTAAACAACAGAATGATTCTACATGCTTGTTTCATTTCTGTGTATTTGGTGGTACTTGTGTTTGACGTACTCTCCTGTTGAGGGTTTCATTTTGACCGTGTGATCCTCAGGACGCTCAGATCCAGGAACTGAAGGAGCAGGTAGAGTCCATGTCGTCTCAGAACGAACAGATGCAGACTACAGTCACTCAGCAGCTGTCTCAGATCCAGCAGCACAAGGATCAGTACAACATCCTCAAGCTAAAATTAGGTGGGTTCACCTCATTGCATGACTTGTAAGGGATCTTTTGCTCCTGTAGAAAGAAGTACTCCATGTCTGGTTTGTCAGTTGAATAAGCAATAAGCACATTTTGAGTTAAAAGTTAAATGTCCTTAATTTATTTTTTTAAACTCACAACTCTGATCTTGATTTCATATATTAGGCCACCATCCCTGTTGATGATATTGTTTTACTGCTTAATTGTGGAAATATGAGGTAGGCAGTGACATCGCAAGATACAGTTTTACAACCGTGTGCAGAGGACACATCATTATCAGAGAGGTTTCTAAGGAGTAGTTCGATATTTTAGGAAAATTTAGGAATATTTTACACACATTTGCTTTCGTTCACAAATACAATATAAAAATGACTATGTAGTTTTAGGGGAGATATGTAGGATCCCATGGAGTCTTGGTGTTTCAGTAAGGTGGTCGAGTTTAGTACCATCATATATGGATGGACCCTACCATCATACCTGTATAGAAATGCAAACTAAAACTTCTGCTCCCCGAACATATCTGGCAATAATCCTTGCTTGAGATGCTACGCAGAAGTGCTCATCAATGGATAAACTGTTAGTCAAGAAATAAGCTGCATCATGTAACTCCCCTGGGAAAAAACAAACAAATTGTTTTTACATTTTTGTTTGTGTACCAATTAAAGACTCCATGTTAATTATTGAGCTTTAGATGTGCTGGTAAGTGTTTTTTTTAACTTTAGACACAGCCCCTGCTTCCAGTCTTTATGCTAAGCTAAGCTAACAACGTCCCAGCTCTAGTGCCATAGAGAGATGGATAGAGATCACTTGAGATAATTAAAAGTTTGTGCACAGACAGGAGTGATATCAGTCGTTTCATCACACATTAAACTATTCCCTTAACAATTAAATCCAGGAAGGAGCGTTCTCAACCGGATGTTGAAAATAACAGTTTAAGAAGTAATTTTCCTCCAAATAAGTATTGAAGATAATGTGGTTAAACTGGGCTTGTTTAAAGCCTGTTCGATGGCTCATGTGGTTTCCATGAGGCCTTATCTAAAGGAGTTTAAGTAGTGAGTTAAAAGTTATAACCGCTAAAAACTACAGTGTATAAATAAAACCCAGGGTGTAAACAGACTTTAAAGCAGCTCACAAAATGACCAAGTGAAACAATCTGAACACTTCCTCTAATATGATTATTTACTGTACGAGAGCCACACTGATTTTAATCCATGCTGATAAAGAGACTCACATTTTGAAATCAGTATCAACCTTAAAAATCCATGATCACTCATTACCGATTAACAGTAGCTGGTTTTGTATTATGTTATAAATCAGTATCTATATCATTATATCACATTCCCACATGTGTGTTTTAACTTCAGGTAAGGAGAACCAGAGTCAGTCTAACAGCCAAGGAGACGGCTCTCAGATGAACGGGCTGCAGACGGAGGAGCTCACACAGCTCAGAGAGGAGGTGGAGGAGCTCCGCAAGCAGCACACACTCCTTCAGACACAACTCGGTGACAAAGACGTGCTCATCGACACCCTGGTTAGTAAATGTCTACATGCGAAGTTTGTTTGTGTAAGCTTCAGTTGGAGGTGGATGAGCTGTGCAGGAAAAACACACACCCTCCAGACACCCTGGGGAGCGTTTCCTCAACAACAGTGGCGGTTCCAACAACAGAACAGTTTCTCTGATTGGATTCACGTTTGACATCTAAACAGCAGTTAACTAAACTTCAAACCAAAGCCAGACAACAGTACAGCAAATCAGTTCTGTATTTGGTTGATAAATACTTCTCTGGGGACTAGAAGTTTGTGGCTGCTCTGATTGGTCAGCATTTCCAGGCCTTCAACATCTGCCATTGCAGCTGGGGAATGACTGTTCACACACACATATATATATATATATATATATATATATATAGTGTGTGTGGTTGGGACATCAGGTGTCCTGACGGCTCGTTTACAGGCACAGTTTCTGAATACAGGCTGTGTGCATTTCTCTGTGGATTAGACTAGACTGAGCGTTTTATTATACTTTCACAGTATTTATTTGGCACCTCGACCTGCTTTATATCAAATAAAAGACATGGAAATCTCTTACTCTTCTTTGTTTTTTTTATCACAGTAAATTGAACATCTTTGTGTTTTGGCAAGATTTTAAAGATGTCCATTCGGCTCAGGGAAACTGTGTTGGATGTTTTTCACAATTTTCTGACATCCTTTAGATAAATTCTATAATAAGAAAATAATCTGCACATTAATTAACAATGAGATAGTACAGCCCTATGCTGACTATAATCCTACAATTAGAACTGGATGTAGAGTTTCACTTTAATCCTCTCACAGTGAAAAAGTCAAGTGCATCACTGATGTATTTTGTTCTCTCTGTTTGTGACTGTAGAGGTCAGAGAAAGCAGAAGGTTCAGCAGGAGGATCAGACAACACAGAACTACTCAAGGTGGGATTCATTACTGTGCACTGCCCCTTTAACAACGTCAAACTGACCTTTGTTTTCCAATTAATATGTGTTAAAGATGAGGCTGACAATATTCTATATTGATCTGTTTGTCAACAACAAAAGAATAAAATCCAGTCTGATGTTTTTAAAAAAATTGAAGGTAATTTATTTATATATAACATGTATTGTTTTGGTGTTTAATTGTTGTTTGATTCTGGTTTTTGCAGGAGCTGGAGGCTCTGAGGAGTCAGGTCCAGTCCCAGTCGACAGAAATTAACCAGATGAAGACCGAGAGACAAGAGCTGATCAGAAGAGCTGAAGCTGTGGTAAATATCATGCAAATATGACATTCTCTACCAAATATCACATCATTCTTGACAGACACTAAATTAATCAACCTCCCACTGGTTCCTCTCAGTCCTCGGACGCAGTCTCCAGCAGTGACAGCTCATTAGACACTGCCAAGATGGCGGAAGTAGAGAGCAGACTCGCAGCACAGACGGCCGAGACAGAAAGACTCAAGGTGTGTAGAATAACTGTTTATCAAAATGTGTGTATGACTGTGAAGCGTCACTTCACCCTGATTTATGTCCAATATTTATACACCAGTTGGCTCTGATCTCTTTGAAATTATTTATCTATTCATGGAATGCTTTTATTCCTGCGTATTTGCATTTATGGATCATTCTGTTTAACTACACCTGTCCCACCCCCAACCAATCTGTCCTCTCCTTCTTTTTCATTGGTTCAGGAGGAAGCAAAGAGCTTGTCGGAGAGCCGGGCGGACCTGGAGCAGCAGCTAGCTTCAGCCACTAGCACAGCGGCCATCCTGCAGACAGAGAAAGCAAAGCTGCAAACAGAGGTGCAAGAGTCCAAGAAGGAGCAGGATGACCTGCTGATGCTGCTGGCAGACCAGGACCAGAAGATCCATAGCCTCAAGCAGAGACTCAAAGACCTGGGAGAGACGGTAGACAAATCAGTATTGTGTTTTTTAATCTAAATTTATCAGGAGTTTTAACCCGTTACCTCATAGGTGCTCAAAGGCTCCAAACTTGTGGAAAATGGAGGTTGCATAATTCAGACAGTAAAGTACAGGAGTAAGACATTTGAAATAACCTGAAATACAACAGTGTTGGAGCAAGAAGTTATTAGAATAATGCTGCATTCACATGAAAGTAGACGGCAAATCGGCAATGGTAACTGTTTTTGCCGTCCACTGTAACAGATTTTACAACAGGATTTTACGCAGTTCCCTTACACAAGGAGAAAACGTTGGCTATCTGGGCGAGAAGCTAATCATTTTGGTGTAGCGGCATCAAGAATTATATGACCAGGGCCCGAAATCCTAGCAAGATATCACAGGAAGCCACATGCATTACGAGAATACTTACATAAAAAATAGACTGTTCCCGTGCTGTCCAAAAGGGGGTGTTTGTCTGCCATCTGCCTGATTTCATGTGAATGCAGCCTAAAGACCTTTTTAAACACGTTTTTTCATGAGATTAATTAACGTCATGTTTTTTTCGAACTGTTGTTTTTGTCATGACTACTTTCACACAGAACGTGAAAATTAATTAAGCGACGTAACAGTCTTTTTTAGAACAAAGTTTTCTGAGCTTTCGTACCGCAAATTAAGGCACAAGGATTATAAACAACAATACAGAAGCGCCATAATTCGGTTCAAGACGGCAAACTGTACTCCTTTTAACCTTGACAAAGGCAGCACATACCAAACCACTCTGTCCGCTCTTATCTTTCACAATAAAAGCCCTAGACTGCGTAATTGTTGAGTTTTTCTGGAAGGTCAAGCACATCACCCGTGACCCTCATTTGGACATCCATTTTGTCATAAATTACAGCTGTTTTTGCTGAAAGCTGGAATTATGCTTATGAGAATGCCTCTGCAAACCTACATAGTGAAGGAAAAGAAAAAAAACATTCAAATGTCTCCAAAGGACCTCCTGCACATTTGGCTCAATGCAGCACAAAGAATCAGACGCTTCAAGTAGCTGATAATGGCCAGCATGTTGTCCTCCGTATCCACTCATTCATTTTATCTGTCCATCAAGGCAATAACAAGATTTCAAAGCTTCTAGTAAACTAAATGCCTGCTCCCAGCTTAACCAGTTAACTGTGGTGGTAGTTTTTGGTAGCAGAGATGTCGCGAGTAGTAAGCTTCATGAAACAACTTTGTACTCTGTGTCCCCACCACTCAGCTGTGTTTTGTGTGTTTGCTTTAGTTAGACTGTGACTCTGTCCTTGCAGGTGGACGATGAAGACGACCTTGACACCAGGGACCAAACAGACGACGATTACGAGGATGATGAAGACGAGGACTAGAGGAAAGGCACTGAGAGAAAAGAGGAGGAGAGATGGGAATATTTTGTCTGCCAACAGGCAAGAAAAAAACTTTGCTGAAAACACACCTGAGAAACTGAAGAATAGGACTAATATATTGATGCAGTTTCTCTCTCCAGCTGCCATGCTATCTTCATTTTTCTTTACCTTCTTGTCACGTCACATGTACATGTTAGTTATTTGGGCATTTTCCCAAGGACTCACTTTTCAGTGTCCGCGAAAAGATTTGAAACATGTCAGTGCATTCATCTCTGCTACTTTTACCATCAGTTTGTGATGGATTTTACAGTACCAGTCTTGTGTTTATTGTAACGTACTGTCACATAGTTTGTAATCACAAGAAAAAACGCTAGATTAATATTGACACACAAGTCATCTGGAAAATTAAGAGGAGGATGGGGAGGATTTAAAATGTAGCAAAAAGGCAACTATAAACGGATTTAATATTATTCTCATTTTATCATAAACATGACATACGATGCACCTGCATCACTAGGATCACCTGCAACGTGTCACTGTGCTGCACCCTGGAAATATCTTCCCAACCCAATCGGTTCAGTGTGTTACAGTATTTCAGCACTCAGAGAGTTGTTCCATTTCTTTTTGACAACACAACCTTACCGCTCTAAGATATGCTGCAAAACACTGACAGAAAACATGTAAAGACAAAAAAGATATTTTTGCAACTTTTTGTCCAGTTCTGGCATCCAGCTTCTGTATGATATTGTGTAACTTATCAGTTTATGAGCCACATGGAAATAAATAAAGAATCTATCAGTCTGTATGCCTGAATGGAGGGATAATTGTAGATAAATTAAATTTTACTAAATCCACAATGAGACTTTTGTATCCGTCTTTCTGGAATATCTGTGTGCCAATATAGGGATGGATTTATTTTTTTAAAGATTATTTTTTGGGCAGTTTTTCATTATAAAGGACAGACAGGAAATGGTGTGAGAGAGAGGGGGAGACATGCAGCAAAGGGTTGCAGGTCGGATTCAAACCGGCAGCCGCTGCCTCGAGGACCTTCAGCCTCTTTGCATGGGGCGATTGCTCTAACCACTGTGCCACCGACCGATCACATCATTATAAATATAATTCCTATGTTTCAGTATCTTTCTGGTCCTGGTTACCAAACACATTATCGCAAATAATGTTTGATGATCCATGGCATTTCTAAGACACTAGTGCCGAACCCTTTTCGGATGTGTCAAATTGCTTGGCTTGTGATATTGCTTCTTGCAGTGTTGTGTGGGAGTGCCTGTTTAGAGCGTGCCGATTGCTTGGCCCACCAAGCCGCTCATACAACCGACGTCACACTCGTTACTGCAATCATTTGGGTCCTGTGAAGTCGACTGGATGAACGGTTCCTGAGAGATGTGAATTACTAACACACACGCACGCACAGAGATTTCTTATAATTAGATAAAAATACCAGAAAGATACTTTTTTGACACCTTAACCGTAAAAAAAAATCTACAAACCCTTTTTGCTCATTAACACAATAATTCATACAAACTTAAAGACCTAACAGTTAATATTCAGCCATAATTGTTGAATTCACCCTATTTCCAAAGGGCCACAGAGTCTTCTAAACTTAGTCAGTTTAACCTAAAGGGATGTCTGTTGTGACAATCTTAAATATTACGTTTCTGGCTCCATTTGTGATAAAAACAAAAACTTTGAGAAAACGAATTTTGTTAAATCACACGTGGAGGCTACATCAGCAAACCCACAACTGTGTTCATGAAGGCGTTTGTGTTCGTGCTTTACAAGCCAGACTTGTTTGAGCAGTTCAACTATTCGACCACTGAGCCTCTGGGGGACGAGGTTGCAGACAGATGACGTAGTTCACACTTGGTTTGGGTAAAAGTGTTGGAAGCAGTCTGAAGACTTCCCATGTAGGAAAACATCATGTTTCCACGCAGCCCTGGCCAGATGATCTCCACTCCTTCAGCCAGCAGTCTGCTCAGAGTTTTACACACTGCCTCAGATATTTACCAGGTGAATAACATTTTTACAATTAATCTATCTGCAACCAGGAGCTAGAGGGGTGGGATCACTGTGGCAAGAAGTGTGTGTGGGGGTCATGGTGGAGGTGCGATGTCTCATCTTCTTCCAACCCCATTACTTCTGCCGCTCTTGCTCAAACCACACCATCTTTAAACTCGGCCTTCATTTTGATCTCAATTACACACCTGTATATTTTCTTGACTGGCCTAAGACAGACATATAACAGCGATTTTCCAGGGTCCTAAAAGTTGATAAATCAATTGAAAAACAATTAAGGCCCTTAAAAGTATTTACAAGTCTTAAACCTCATTTTTTAAGGTATTAAATTGTGTCTAAAGAGCTTATAGCCAAGGAGAGCATGAGTTTAATCATTTTGTGGGCGTATGGTGTGATTTCTTGTACTTTAATAATGGAATCCTGCTGGATTTGAAAAGGTCAGCCCACCGACTGACTGCTGCCTGATAATGTTATACATGTTTTACATGTTTATACATGTTTTTTACATGTCCATGTTTACACTCGGATGTTAAGCTACCTCTAGTAAATGGGAAAATGCATGATTTTGGACAAATGTTTGGAAGGCCATAAGAACTTGAGCTTTGTTCCCACCTTGTTTATCTGAATTATGTTGCATACACAGCGGCCACAGGAGTCACTGCAAACCAAGACTGTTTAGTTGTGCTTTCTTACAATCAATGTATAGTAAATTTTAGTTTAAGTGTGATGTTGATGTAACAGGTTAGAACTTGAAGCGGCGATGAAGTCTTAAAATGTTTGGAAAGGGTCTAAGAAAAGGTATTAAAAGGTATTAAATTTAACTTCAGGATTCCTGCATATACCCTGTATAAACATCTGGCAAGATACTCAAAACTGCCTCTGTAGTAGTTCCCACTACAGTAGCTGTGTCAGGACCACATTTTCCCATAATGAGACACACACACACACACACACACACACACACACACACACACACACACACACACACACACACACACACACACACACACACACTCAAAGCAGGTAACACATTTTCTGTCGCTGACGCAGCACCTGAGGCTCATACATAAAGTCTGCTGCTGTACCTTGAAAAACTCGTAGCACAGAACACTGTACATTTTGTGATGTCCAAATGAAGCTTCATGAGCCATTTTTATTATTTTCTGAGTCCAGTAGATGGAGCTGTGTTCAACAAAGGGTTGAAAACACACTGAATTCCCTTTCATTGAGCCCTTCCTTTAAAACGAGCTCTATCTAGTGGGGTCAACAAATACAACTTCTGGTTCTTGAAGCTTCATTTGGCAGCACTAGTTGAAGGGAATTAAAGATGCATTTTTAAATGTTTTAGAAAAATGAAACAGGATTTATTTTCTCATATGTAGTCATGAAGATGTGGAGTTGTAGCCAAGTAAGGCGTTGCTCTTCACCACAGTCACGATGGCCGCTACATTAGACTTCAGAGGTGGAAGCAGAAGAAGCTCAACATCATAATGAGAGAAATTTAAATAATGTTTGTTGAGTGATGTCAAAACATCCAAAAGAATATTAACATGACTGACCTGCAAAAAATGTCCATTCACATTGTTTTATCAGTGTTAATGTGAACACAGGAAGCCTGATGAAGACGTCATGCTAAAACAAGTCAGCACTTATTATAGTTCAGTTATTCATAGTTAATTTAATTTATCTTATTTTTTTTATTATTATGAGTGGAAATTGTAAATAGAATTTATAAAAATGATAAAAACAGGAGGGGATTCTTTAGTGAAAGATACATTTCCTCTAATTTATATTAAACCATCCTAATTTCCATTTACAGCCTGGATCAATACAGTTTACAGATTATTGTCATGTTTTCTTTATAATATAAGTAAAATGAGTGACTGTCATGTCCTTAATGTTGCTCCTGGTGGCCCCCTGCTGTCATGAATCCTCTTGTGATGGCTGCGTTTCAACACTGGGGGGCAACGCACGCCCTCAAATATCACTCACAAAATAACAAACTGGTCTTGAAAATATTACATGAGGGATTAAAACAAGCTTGTGACACAACTGTGAAACAAAAAACTCATTTGACTGTTGATATTTTCTATTAAAGTTGTTTTCCATTTTTTCTTTTTTTATTAAATGAGTGGCTAGTAACTTTGATTTTTCTTCTCATGAATATTTATTTTTTTACAGAGAAATACTTTTTTAAAAAGACTTCTAATCTGAGTTTTAGTGACTGCGACTTCACTGACAGGTGCAGGACATTAGGAAAATAATCCAAAACCATCAATTTCATTTGTTTTTCATGTGTAATAATTTATTTTGTAGTTCATTTGGGCTGTGATAAAGTAATAATGCTCCATTTCTTAAAGCTGATGGTCCTCCATGCATTTCATATCGTCACCTGCACTGAAACAGCAATATTTCAACACTGAGATTGTGACAGTCAAACCTTGGACTGATGTATTTGTTTGTTTTAACAGAGAGAGTGGAAGATTTTTTCCAGGGAAAGGTGCCCATGTTAGTTATGCAGAAACCAGGCTTGTTTCGTTAGTATGCAAAACTTTAAATGCAATATAATACTAAAAAGTATTAAAACCAAAATCCCCTTCACAAGTGTTTAACATCTACTTTTTCTCCCCTGACAGCAGATAATCTACACTTAGTTGTATGAACATGATCACTCTACATATCTATTGTGTAGGAGTCAATGTGTTTCTTCCTTTACGTTTCACGCACAAAAACATGTCATCTAGGCAAAAAACTACGATACGTATTATGCAGTGAGTGTTTGACCACATACAGACGCTTCACGGGCCTGAGGCAAAACTGATCTGCTTCACTGCTGCACAGATGTGCCGCTTTTCATTTAAAATGTATCAGAAATAAGTAAAACCTTAAAAAAAAAAACATCAATATTGTACTTTAAAAATACATATTCCCAAATTTTGGTTAGGTTTTAATCTGCTATAATAAACATTAGATACTTAGTTGCAAATATGCAAAAACATAGCAACAAAGATTGAAAAAGTAAAGTAAAATGTGTAAATAGAATTAAACCCACACATTTTCTGCATTAAAATTGAAACAAAACCCAAATTCAGCTGAAGTGACACCAGAAGTGAATAAACCTTTAAACATTTTATTTTGTTATGTTTGACATTAGAGCTGGACAAAATCCTCTGATCCGATATAGATCAATCCCTATCTCCGTAACAATATACTGTATATCACGATATACGAACATTCATTCATTCATTCATTCATTCATTCATCTTCAACCACTTATCCCGGGGTCAACATAACATTAATTCAATAAATAAACAAAGAAAATTGTCTACATGAAATAACCAAATGGTAAAGCATATTTGTGTATACTGAACATTTTGAGCTAGTATGTGCTTGTTATTATCAATTTAGATGACGTATTTGTGTATCAGATATCTCTACATATGATTTCATTATGATATGATTCCATTAAAAGACAATAAATGATCATATTGAATTATCGCCCAGCCCTAATGGACATAACAACAGATGCGACACTGATATACTCTCTGTGGGTTACAAAAAAAGATATTAGCATATCTAAATTAAATTTAGATAAAAAAAAACTTCACATCTCTTATTCATATTATTCTGAGAGGTAGTTATATAAACTATATAACTATATATATATAAAAACGTAAACTGACAAAAAATGCATTTCATTCACTAGATTCAAGATTCAAGATGGTTTATTTGTCGAATAAACAACAAATAAAGCAGCAGTTGCTGCGTTCAACCGTGCGGTTTCAAAGTTAAATGTAGAATCAAATAAAATATAAACAAAATAGAATATTGGACATGAAATAATTAAAATAAAATAAAATAAAAATATAATAATAATAATAATAATAAATGTAATTGAAATAGAAAACTGTAAATGGAATAATTAGAATAAATACAAATAAAAATATAATAATAATAATAATAATAACTGTAATTGAAATAGAAAACTGTAAATGGAATAATTAGAATAAATAAAAATAAAAATATTATAATAATAACTGTACATGGAATATAAAGTAAATAACAAAAGAAAAGTACCAAAGCTGCTAAAGATGCGCAATATTAATATGTATGATTACACAATGAGTCAGTAATAATAATGGTTTTGTTATTTTAAATGAACAAAATGTGATTAAATGCAACCCACTGTAGGAGAAACCATCTGTAGTTCACTATTAAAACTAACAATTACGGGGGAAAGTATTGTTCCGTCTGTTTATCCGTCACTTACCCATTGCACTTGTCTGCTTTTTTCCGCTCATTTTAACTCATATTTGATATTTTCCATCTGTTATTGAATCTAAAATTCATGCTTTAATAAAGATGAGACATGTTATTTGTCCTCATTGAGAGAAGAGGAAGAAAAATAGTAGATGTGTGGCTCAGGGCTGAAGGAGATGAGCTTTTATTTTGTTATGGAAAAATCAGTGTCTAGTTTTTGGTATTTTTAAATCCACCGTGGATTGGCTCGCCCCTCCCTCCTCCTCCTCCTCCTCCTCCTCCTCTCTCATGCCATCCTGTGCTCTCATCCTCTGGCTCCTGTGTTTTTCTCATGGTGACTGTGCGCGGTGCGTTCAGGGGACACTGAGCGCGCGTTTATTTCATTAATTGTTATTTGTTTTTTGTTGGGGAGGGGACTCTCAAGGTCGAGCCGGGCATCATGACTCTTCAGTGACCACCATGCAACAACCACCGGTGTTGTAACACGACTCGTCTCCTGCACCGCTGCACTTCACCCGGTCCTCTCCAGGGAAAACTGCCACCACCACCTGCCGACGCCTCTCGCACCATATGACCGTCTCAAAGGTGAGTGTGCTCCAGTCTGAAACTCCTGCAGCACCTCTGTGGTTATTGTCATGTTGCAGACGTGTTGTTGTGTGGCTGCACTTCGGTGTAAACGGATGGTGTTGCTGCTGAGAGTCGGGACAGTTGGATTTGAGGCTTTACACTCTTGCAGCGTGCAGCTCCTGCCATGCGGCTTCACAGCGTCCTCTGACCGGGCAGGGAAAACACAACTCCAGGGTTCAATTGTGTGTGTTTTTGAAGGTGTGTCAGCTGAATGTTTGGTGTCAGAAAGTAGGTTCAAAATGCATCTTTTTGTTTCTTTAAAAAAACAAATCTATGACACAGACCAATGAGCTTCTTCAATGGTGTTTTTAACTCGCAGATAGAATAGGGGAGACCGGGGTTGGTTGTGCCACAGGGTTGGTTGTCAACACTGCTCTTTAAAGCTAACTAGAGGGCGCTGTTTCATCACGTCGATGCCAAACATCGGCGTGATGTCATGGTCATTTCCATCCCGATGTTATGTGGAAGACGCGGAAAACGTTGAGGTGAGGAGTTATGTAATAATAATAATAATAATAATAAGAAGAATTACTTAATTTATCCCGCAATGGGGAAATTGAATTTTTTCACTCATATTATTAATCATATTACACACACAAGCCCGAAATACACACATGCACAAACAGGACCTACACATGCAATTAAGGAGAGATGTTAGAGCGAGGGAGCTGCCAGTGACCGGCGCCCCGAGCAGTTGGGGGTTCGGTGCCTTGCTCAACAGCACCTCGGCAGTGCCCAGAAGATGAACTGGCACCTCTCCAGCCACCAGTCCACGCTCCATACATGGTCCACACAGGGACTTGAACCAGGGACCCTACGGTTCCCAGCTAAGTCACCTATGGACTGAGCTACTGCTGCCCCAAATACTTTTTATAGGTCAATTCATATTGGTGTAGTTTTCTTAATCAAACACTTACTGAAGGACTACAATGAAGGTAATAGAGAGAGGGATTAATGGATGATAAAATTGTTGGATGCAGCTCCTGATTCATTTTCTGAACATATTGTATTGTGTTATTTCAGTTGACGCCTTCTTCAAATCTGCAAACACGTCATGAGCAAAGTGAAATGTATATTTTTTGCCTCTGTTGGTGGCTTTTTTCTGTCTATCCACAAGTTCACCAGATGGTTTGGATCTATTGTTTTTGGTCACGTTTGTCTGGATGGATGTAAACAAACTTGAGACAAAAGAAAAAGCAGCTTGAGAGCTCAGTGTTTAATGACCCGGGTCTAATGTTCAGCACATGTGGAAACAGAGAAATGTAGGACTTTGTGCCACATGGCTCTTCTAGTGTGGCATCACCAGGGCACGTCTGCGTGTTAGGACTCGAGTGCAGCTTCATATCGGTCTGGTCAACAATTCAATATTTATTTTTTTGCAGCTTTTGCTTATTTTCCATATCATGGTATATGTTTATCAGAAACTCTTCTTTTGGTGACATTTATTTCCACCACAGTCCCCTGCAGAATATGCTGCAGAGGAACCCCACTAAAATGAGGATTACCATAAATTAACTGCAATTTAATTAACTAGACGTTAGCGTGACAAGAGCATACATAATGTAAAAAAAACAACTTGTCAGAAATGTCTGTTGTCTTTCATTCAGTTAACCAACTAAAAACCAAAGATACAGTGAAGTCAGCTGCTATAATTGGCTCTGGACATGAGGAAATGCACTCATTCACTTTCTGTCTGAGAGCTGGGTGAGAAGATTTATACCACTGTCTCTTATGTGTGAGCTGAAGTCTGGAGGCGATTAGCTTAGCATAGCATAGCATAAAGAAACAGGAGGGTCATCACTATGTTCCCAGGTTCCTTGGTGTAAGAGATTTGTAAGGGCTATTTTTGTAATTCAAATAGCAAAATAATGAAGCGAGGGTTTTAAATGCATTTTAAATGGTGAAAATCTGTTCGGCCACTTTGGAGGTGTCGATGTCTAAAGTGAAGAAATCTGTTAGTCTGAGAGTGCAGGTTGCAAAGACTGTAACTTCAGTAGACTGTAAGCTGTAGGTGGATGATTTCAACATACTGGCCCAGGGAAACATACATTGAACATTTGACCTAGGGCAAAAAGCATTGCTGAGAGCACAAAACCATTTGAAAGGTCTACATATTGAATCAAGGAGATATTTAGCCGAGGAACATATGAGAGAGAGAGAGAGAGGCTCGCCTGGCGTAGCTCAGTTCATAAAAATGCTTGCCAACAGCCTTGTTTCAAATAAAAGTTTATAGTAGTTTTTTTTAATAATAGTTTTATTATTTGTAATTTTGCATAAAAAAACTAAGGTTGACACAATAGCAGAATTTAAACATGATGAAAAAAACCAGTAGCATTAAAAAAACAAGTCTCTTGTTGTTCCTCCAGTTAGACATAATTGTTTTCATCTTTGTGTAAATCACCTTTCTTCTTTTTCTTCACCCTCTGACGTTTGCCTTCTTCTAACACGCCCACTCGCTCGCTCGCCGTGAATGCTCCAAACAATGAGCAGCTCTATTCAATGGTCTCAATCGGACTTGTCCCAGCTCATTAACAGTGAGGTCAGTTACACTTTGGCTTGTGCCGACATGTCTGATAAGTAGTACAAAAATGTACGAGGTGTCGGTCTGGTGTCATGCAAATGTGCAGACAACGCATAAGTATCGCATTCGCTAAGCTACGAAACCTGCGTGTCGCCTCTTTGAATAACCAGCTTTTCATTCACCAACCTGAATGTGGTTTCATGCAGTACTTTAACTAATATTCTGAGTTAAAGTGTGACGGACACTTTGTCGTCATGCCTTTTGGAGTTGTGACTCTGTGTATGTCTGAGTTGGCCTCTCATCTACCTAATGGCGAACTCCTGCCAAAATGAGCTTAGACAATTGAGTTTGCAACACATCTTCACTTGTGGGAAACAAAATACTCCTGCAGCCAAAAATAAACCTTATGAGGCTTTAAACTGGGGTGAAACAACACTTTCACAGCCTCACGTGGGTTTTTAATGAGGAGTGTGGAATTTAAAGACACTGTACTGTTTCTAGTTCATTCTTCTCTAGTGAAGTCTGTTACGCTTTCATGTCGGGCCATAAAACTCCACCTTTTTATCTCTGGTATTTTATCACACTATGACTGTCAATGCATACCTGAGATTCTCAGACTATTGTCCAACCTGTGAGTTGTGCTGTTTGCTATGTAGAAGCTCAGATATTCAGAGGCTCAATTGTTTTTCTACCAAGTTGTTTTCTGTTTGTCTTGTACTATATCTCACTTTGACCCACGTCAAAACGGTAAGCAGAGTCGAGTTCATATTTTCTGGGATGGCACACAAAAGGTTACAGTTATCAAGGTCCTGCCTTCTGTAATTACTGCTGTGAACTGAAGGCGTGCTTTTGAGCAAATATGCCCTTGAGCCTGAGGGCCTTATTGGCCTTTATGTCTCTTTCATGCTGCTGTGGTGCAATAAAGTGATCTCCAAATAAACAGAAGTTATAACCTGTATTCTGGACAAATGGTGTGCCTCGATTACCTCAGACACATGTTGATATTTACTCATAAGATTTCACTCTGCACTGGAAAGTAGGGCTGGGCGGTATGGAGAAAATCTAATAGCACAATAGGTTTACCTCTATCGATAGTGCGACAGTATAGTAGGGTTGACTGTTGGTGCTTTCACAAAATAAAGGCACAACACAACAGCTAAAACAGTCTGATAAGTTCAGAAAATTAGAGTAGAGAAAATGCAAATGAGTCATTATTTGATAAGTCCATCTGTTCCCAATGCCCAGAAAGTGTACATGCAGCTCTTCAGCAGCGTTTAGGCTGTCGAATGTGTCGAGTTTGTGGCACTTTGATGGATCATTACTCCACACTGAGGTGAAGAAACCAATTAAAGGGTGGTAAGTCATTATGTAAGCATGTCAAACTGCTGCAGGCGTGTTCAGAATGCTAACTACAACACAAGATGGAAATAACCTGTAGTTTTATGGTCAGTTTAGAAGTCTGAGTGATCTGATCAAGACATTTTAATATGAAAATGTAATATATTATATATTTTATATATATATATATATATATATATATATATATATATAAGATATATACTGCTCATTTCTGACATATACAGTGATGCACAGTTTATCTTATACATTTCCTCTACATTTAACTTATCTGATTTAATTTTCCGTGAATTTTACTTAACCTGTATTCTTATATCTACCTTATATATATTTGACTAAGAGTTTATTGTTTTTTTATACTTTCTATATTTATTTAGCTAAGACTTTAGTGGTTATCCTATACTGTAATTTTTTATACCTCCCTTGTATTTTTGTAAGATGCTGGAAATTCAATTTCCTTATGGGAGTCATCCCAAAGGGATCAATAAAGAGAAGTCTAAGTCTTAGTCTAAATTTTTTTAGCTGAAGCTATGCTCTCTTCAAAGCCACCAGACTCCAGTGGAAAAAAACTGTGATTTTTACCTCACAGAACACAGTAGTTGCTGGTCTCCTGTTGCCTTGATGGTTTAGTTTGTTTGCGTTATTGTTTTAAAAGGGTTATGAACTAACTATTAAAACTAACACAATAAATCATTTTCACATTGCTTTTTTGTCCAACTAATATAAAACAAAGAAAAGCAGAAAACCCTCTTATTTGATCAACTCTTTCAGCAGATAAAAGCGTCTCCTACATAAACTAAAACTGTGTTGGTTGCTTTTTGTCTTTATACTGGGTTATGTCCCAGATTTAGCAAAGAGTTAAAAAAGGCCTAAAGGTTGGATGAGGTCGCCTTACATGTCCTCTGTCTCTTCACTATCAGAGTCACAGCGCATGTTGTGCCTCGAGGTGGTGGAGAAGCTGATGCCTCATACATGACTATACCTCCAGAACAAAGCCCCCAGGGGCCTCCGCCACCACTCCCCATGTGGTTCACTCTTCACTGAACCTAATGAAGGCCTGCCTCCTGACTTCATGTTGTTTGTGCCCACTGTTCTCAAACTGTCAATGAACCTGTTGATAAAACAAACACTGTCTCTGTCAGGATTCTTAGTCACATTGTATTATCTAGAAACTTGTTTTTTGGGTTGTTGTTTTTTTTTAGATCGAGTTTTTTTGTAAATTTTCAAACATAAAAGAAAACAAACAATCACAACACACACAAACCATGCAGAAAATAAACAAGTAAATAAAATAAAATAGAAATAAGCAAAAATAATAGAAATATTAAGTAAAATAGAAAAGAAAAAATTAGAAACTTTTTGAATAATGCACCTGTTTAAATGTGTTATTATTTTACAGGATAATGACAAAATAAGATGAAACTTAACGGTATAAGAGTGAAAAACAGTACACATCTCTACACGACCTTAGCTTGCTTTACGCTAGTCGTCGTATTAACCAGAGCCAGTATGAATGTGAGCAGTTTAATTAAGAATCATTATCGATTATTCTGCAACAGTATTGTCGGGATTAATCGTCTCTAAAATGAAGGAAAATGCAAAATTTCCCATAGTGGAAGCTGATGTCCGTGTTGTTTTGCCTAAGTGACAGCTGAGACTCAAAAATATTCTGCAATGTTATAAAACTGAAAAAAACAGCAAATCTGCACATTTGAGAAGCTTTCGACACTTTGTGTTGTAATCAGCTCTGATCTTTGACATGTCAGTGATGATGTTTGAGGATGGATTTTCACGTTCACTTGGTGTTTTACGCACTCGCACAAGGCAGCGACCAGACTGATTCAAACAAATCTGCCATATTTGAGTGCACGGGCTTTAGGAAACAATCTGCTGGTGGATGTTAAGGATGATTACTGTACTCGTCCTGACAATGGTTTAGGAAATCCTAAAATGCTCTTATGTAACCGCAGAGTCTGCACGTGACCACAGAACCTCGCAAAGTTATTGTCACGCAGAGACCAAAGAGACCACCAGCTTCCCCCTGCTCCTGCTGTTTCTGTCACTGCAGGGCCGGGTGACTGGCACAGCAGAGCAGAATGACTTCTTCAACAAAAGCTTTAAACTACCTGTTTGTATTTCCAGTCTTCTCTTTGCTGTTACGTCACTGTCACTCACATCAGTCGTGGCAGGTTGTCCCGCACGTTTCTGACATGACAGCTGTCCGACTGTTTGAGGATTATCTGCTCCCACGTGGGGCAAACAGGAAGGGGATTACTTAAAAAAATAGAGAGAGAGAGAGAGAGTGCGTGGATTTGTGCAATGTCAAGCTCACCGTGCCCTTGCACAAGTTTTTTCAGGTTGCAGGGAGGCGACACTGTGAAGGCCGCAGGAAAGAGGAAGGCGCTCCTCTAGGACACAGAGAGAATCTAACGGTCTATGTGCAACCAGATGTATACAACAAATACCTGGTGATCTTGGAAAAACGTCAGCTGCAAGATTTTTAACCCATTGCTCAAGTTGTTTCCTATCCTGGTTTGGAGCCATAAGAGCGGCATAAAAAAGAAGAAGAAATCTGTAAAAGAATAAGAAAATAAATGGACATAATAAATAATAAGTCACTAAATAAAAAATGTGGAAATACAAAAATATGTTTAGACATTTTCATTTTGATATTTATTTCTGTATTTTAAAAAAACAACTTGTATTTGAATATTCTGTATTTTTAATTTTTATATAATGTAATTTATTTAAATAATTTTCTTTATTACTATTGCTTTTCCCTACTGTTTTTTATTCCTATATCCACATGTATATATTTAACCTTTTACAGATTTATTATTTCTTATGGCACTCATCTCAACTCAAACTTTATTTATAGAGCACATTTTAAACGAGCAACGGTCGACAGAAGTGCTGTACAGTTCAGTATACAACAAGAAAAATACACATAAAATACAGTAGACTCCATACCCTGGTAGAACACATAGGATCATATTTGATTGAAAATACGGTAAGATTAATAAATGTATTATAAATAAAATTAAAAAAAATAAAAATTAAAAAATGTATAAAAACGTATATCAGAAATACATGAATTTAAACTTCTGAAAAGGGTATAAAATCTTGCAGCAGATGAAATATTTATTTTTAATAATTGATTTTTCGCTCTGCACGTGACGTACATCAGCAGCTACAGGATGTTTTTAGTTAAGCAGCACTGTTTGAGTGTTTGCTCCTGTCGTTCTCTGGAGTCAGAGGCTCTTAAACGAGAGGCAGATGGGTCAGCAGAGTCTGATTCATTATTCATGATGACTAGTGCGTGCGTGCGTGCGTGCGTGCGTGCGTGCGTGCGTGCGTGCGTGCGTGCGTGCGTACGTGTGTGTGTGTGTGTGTGTGTGTGCAATATTGATTCCACAGCCCTAAAATAGCCCTAATGGTTGTACCTCATGTAAAATGTTGTCAGAGCAAATGTTTGTTTGCCTCTGTTGTTTGTTGGACTCAACAACAGCATTTGCGTAAATGCTTCAACCTGTACTAAATGTAAATTTAATTATCCATAATAGTATGTGTAGAGTCAAAGCAGCTCACGTTATATTGTAAAACAGAAATAGCCGTCTCCATCCACCAAATATCTCAGTAACTATTGGATAGACTTGGAAGAAATGTTGTGCAGACATTCATGGTCCTCAGAGCGTGAACCATTATGTGTTTGGTGATCCCAGACTTTTCATGTGGTGCCAGCAGCATGTTGACATTTGTTGTGTTCAGAAAAATATCTCAACTGCTGTCGAATAAATTGCTATAAAGAAATTAAAAAAATCAGCATGCTAACACGCTCACAATAACAAAGCGAACATGCTAATGTTTAGCTGGTGTTAATAACTTTACCATGGTCACTGTCTTAACTTAGCTTGCTAACATTTGTAAATGACGGTGGCGCTAGATTAAAAATTAAATCATATATGTCATATATATATATATCTCTAATCTAGAGCCACCCTCATGTCAAAAGTTTCAAAAGACACGTATTCTGCTCATTTCTAGGTTCATACTTGTATTTTGGGTTTCTACTAGAACAAGTTTACACGCTCTCATTTTCAAAAACACATTACTTTTCTCGCACTGTCTGTCTGAATATTCCTGTAGACGTCCCAGTCTGCTCTGATTAGTCAGTGTTTCTGGGTTTTCCTCATCTGAACTCCTGGTGTTTCTGCACTGTCACTGCGGCCGGGGAATGACTGTTACAACACTTTCTACCTATATAAAGCACAGTTGTGACATCACCGCAGTACAAAAGTCCTGGCGGCTGGTTTAAAGGCACAGTTTCTAAATATGGGCAGTGTGTTTTTCTCTATGGATTGAGCATTTTGATAATTTTGCAGAATTTATATTTGATTTATAACTTGATCTGCTTTATAATCACAAAAGACATCAGACAGAAATCACACTTTTTAAAATATGGGACCTTTAATTTTATGGTCAAATACTTGTCACTGATTGTCACATTCACATCATGTTAAGTGCTAATTTACAAATGTTAGCATGCTACCAGCTAAGCTAAGACAGTGACCATGGTAAAATGATTAACACCTGCTAAACATCAGCATGTTAGCTTTGTTATTGTGAGCGTGTTAGCATGCTGATGCTAGCATTTATCTAAGTATAGACAGGCTGTGCTGCTCCAGGGCTGTAGACTCTTCAGAATCAGATTTTTCTTCATGTTGAATAAAAATCAACCGCAGCGGAAATGCTAGTTTTTAAATTTTACATGTAGTGATTGTACACTCCTCAAAGTATTCTTAGAGACAGTATACTTCTTGTTATGAGATATCCCAGACAAAACACATTGTGTGCTGCACATTCTGTGTGTCGAGTATCGCAGCATGTTAATGCATTCAGCTAATGTGGGTGATCTCATTAGCACTGGCCTCTCTGGAGCTGATAGCGAGGCGTGCACTGTAGCGGTACGTCGTCTGTGAATTGTTTATAGAGAGAGGCTGTGCCTATATAAAGGTGAGCTAATCCCCTTGAGTCACAGAAAGTGAAACTCACCTTGACTACAGTTACTATGGTTGAATGGATGGATGGCCTTGACTTGTTTGGTCTGCTGTGCGGAACAAGCTTGTTACCTTTGCTGAATAATTAATCGTCCTTCAGCCTATTTTATCCTTTAATATTTATTACAAGTAGTAAATTCTGCAATAAAATGCACCTCTTTGTCATATCAAATTCTACTACACTGCTTCTTGAGCTAATTTTAGAACATCAAACCTAATTTTTGTTGCATATTTTCCCCCCTCTTCTTCTCTTTGATGCTGAATATTTTTATGCAGAGGCCACTGGCTGTCTGCAGAGCAGCTTGGCTTAGTTGTAATTAATACTAGATAACAGAAACCCTCTGGAGGCTACAGCCTGAAACGCACTCTTTCCTCTCTTACGTGACATGATCCGTAATTATAATTACCTCATAATTTCCTTTTTCATTTTAAATGGCCTGCTATTTCTTAATTGGACAGCTCCACATACGATTGAGACTTAGCTGTAGGGCTGTACAGAATAGTTTGAAGCTTCATTCATAACATTGATATTTGAATCCTGCCCAGTTTTTTTATTTTTATTTCTTTATTACGCATCATTCATTCAGTTGAAATCCTGTATTTCTGCAGATAAAGATAAGGATACACAAATATTATTATTATTATACATTCTGTAGAAATAGAGTCTGGTATTGGCTGCGTGGAACTGATTCCGGCACGTGTGATCCAAACATTTCCAATAACTCAAGAGTGTCGTTCCTGTCGTAGCATAATGTTGCTATGAGCCCGAGGGTGCGAATATTATTTCATCATAATTCATCGTTTTTGGTTCATGTTCATTTATTAATGTTGATAAAACTACCCAGTTATATTTATTAAAGTTTAAAAACACTTGAGGATTTTTTTCAAGGATTATTCTTTTTAGGGTGCCGATGATGTTAAAAATTATTACGACAGACAACCAACGCTTCATTGGAAAAACTCTTTAAGTGTAAAAAAAAAAGAAAAGATGTTCAATACAGCCCTGTTGAGGCTGGTATTGTTTTAAGCTTGTGAGTCTGTGTATGTGTGTGTGTGTCATAGTAAAATGTGGTCCTGGAGACACCTGCTGTATCTACCACAGAGGTGGTTTTAAATATTACATGTCTCGCTGTGGACAGATTTTGTCTGCGATAGCGTCCCAACTGTGCAAGATATAGTCACAAAACTTGACAGGTGTGTAGTTGACATCAAAATAAAGGTTGAGGTCCAAGATGGGTTTGGTGCAAGCGAGCCACTGGATGTAGGGAGGTTTGAAGTAGAGAGGGGACCCTGCCTCCCCCAATTTATGCCCATAGCCTGATAAAAAAACTTTACAAGTTTACAATAATGGGCGTGGTCCGAGCAATGGCGCCATATGTAGGGAGTAGGAACGAGGCCCTTTTAGGCCCCTGGCCTGATTTGCCATGAAGGCTGGTGTGGTCTCTAGTTTTAGTTCTAGTTTAATTCTAACAAATCAGCAAAGATGCTTTAAATACTGTCTGGACTTTAACTGAGTTTGGAGCTCTCTGAGTCTCTTTCTCTCTCAGTCTGTGATTAGATCATTTATGTGTCGTGTGCACTACAACCTTCATCCAGCACGTCTTGAGGCAGGACCCTCTTACTGTAAGCCAATAAAGGAATTGATTTAGTTTCCAGCTCGTCAAACCCAGCCGATGTTTGTTTGTAGCACTCCTGGATGCCAGACGTTTGTGTGCGCCCGTCTGAGGGACTCTTTATGTCTAAAATCAAAGTCCACATAAATGATTCAACATATAACAGATTTTTATTTACATGCCAGTTTATATCTTTAATAGCGAGTGAAATGTTTTCCTGAAGGGTTCTTTTGATGTGATCTCAGAGGTTATTGGCTGTACAAACCATCTTTCGCTGCCAAAGTTGATGTAAGCAGGTGAGTGAGGCTGTGATATCACTGAACGGGAACAGCTGTGGTGTTGCAGGTACTGGAATGAATCGACTATGAAAGTACGAGGTGCGCTGCACGGGCATGCTAACATGTGACTCATGTATCATTTGGCCTAACTAGAGGTGAGATCACATCCCACGGTGTACTTTAGTCCTACATATGATGAAATATGGCTCTTTATTTAAAACTACAGACATCAGCAACATACTTAGTTCCCCACATCCCCTCCTTTTTCCTGATCGCCATCTAGTCTAACCGGACATGACTACACTACTCATCATCTTGAGTTTCTTTTTGATACAGTACCTGAAAACAAACTCAGGCTGGCAAAGATAAAACCCAGTGATTGTGTCAGCGTACTTTCATCACACCTTTACCTGTTGAGACACATGAGCAGATTATGATCTGAAACTTGATCGTTCATGTTGCATCTCCATTTTGTTTCTGTGGTTCTTTACGTAAGCTTGTTCTCACAGTTAGTAGTTTCTTCATATACTTGCTGCACATTTCAGTCTTGTTGCATTTGTGTAGTGAGTGCATTATATGTAGTTATTTCATATGCAATATGCAACATTTCTTTCATTTAACTGATGCTTTATCCAAAGCGACATATAATAACTGCATCCATCCATAAAGATGCTACCCCAAAAAGTGCAAAATCATGCAAATACATAACAAGCAAAGTGGCCTTTTAAACATGTATTTATTGATAAATGGGCCAAGCTGCAGTCTGAACAGGTGTGTAAGCTTTCTGCCATCCTGGGGCCGGTTTCACAAAGGTATGTTTGACTTAAGTGTTAGGCCAGTCTTACAGTAATTTTGCATTTTAGTCAATTTTAAGCCTAAAATCTTAGCCACCCTACCCCAGACTAACTCTGGACTAAGAGTTGTGTTATTTGGATGAATTTGGACGTCTATCTAAAGGCTAAAACCAAAGTCTGTCTTTTTGAAACCAGCCTTGGGAGCTCGACTG
Organism: Echiichthys vipera; assembly: GCF_963691815.1. Taxonomy (NCBI): domain Eukaryota; kingdom Metazoa; phylum Chordata; class Actinopteri; order Perciformes; family Trachinidae; genus Echiichthys; species Echiichthys vipera. The sequence continues at coordinate 11,924,265 of NC_139827.1, forward strand.
AGCCGTCTCAGTCTTTTCAAGATTGAGCTTTAGGAGGTGTTTCGACGTCCACTGAGAAATGTCAGCCGAACATGCAGAGAATTCATGCTGCCACCTGGGTTTCAGGCTGTGGGAAAGACATAAGTGTTTGAAGATGAAATAACACATGGGGACTTTTTGGTGAATCCAGTTAATTTAATACCTAAATCATCAAGGTGACAAAACATTCATAACATGATTAAAAAATTCTTCATAACTTGTTTCCATTTTGAATTTTTTTGCCTTTTTATGGAAATAAGTTATATTTGCATTTAATGGCTATCAGCACTGAGCCGTTCATTGTTCTCAGAAGTTATAACTGTAGATGTTGAAAAAGGACATTGACAATTTTCATTTAAGCACCTTGAAATTATAGAAAATGTATCTATGAGTTAAACATTTAGTCATTAAAGAAATGTTGCGACCATTAAAATAATTGTTGCACAGATATTAAACGTCATTTTATAATGCCATATAATGTATTTGTCTATATAGTATGAAGTGGAACATTTTAAAATGTTCTCCTGCGTGACGATTTGTAGAATCGGTGTCTTTCCTGTGTATCTGTGCAGGTGTGGCTCCTAATTTGCACAGTAAAGCAACAAAACCAGAGCATAAAACAACATGCAAATGGAAGATAAATGGAGAACGCTTGACCTTGCTTTTCTCGTGTGCTCAGTACTCTCATTTTAGTGCTACATTAAGGTTTTATTTCTTGGAAGGTGTTACCCTAACTGGTCATTTAAACATCTATTTGGTTTCTGAACTTTCTGTGTACACTAGATGTCAATAGCTCCAGATGACATTCAATTATTGACTGCACCTGCTCAGGTAAGTATGTACTTGAATGGGACTGCACTATTTGCTCAACCATTGGGTATTTAAACCCCTCAATGAAAAAAAACACTCAAAACGTTTAAACCTCACTCTAGCAGAAGGCCCCAACCTGAAACAGGATTACACTCTGCACTGAAAACCAGGTGTTTTACAGTCAAAACAGAGTCAAATGGCTAATCAGGAATGACAAAGTGAGGAAGCGAAGGTCATTGTGTCTCCGTAGTGTCAAAGGCTCTGGCCTATTTTCTCACAGAAGCCAGCTATTAGTCTGCGACTGTGTGCTCTGTCATTAGGGAGCCAGCCTTTGTGGTTGGAGCTCTTTGGAAAGAGTCACAAGCTTTTAGGACTCATGCCCTGTCCTTATTGATAATTGCCACAACCAACTCACACCCGCACACACTAGGAATAAAAATAATGAGAAAATCCAGTGCGTAGCAACAACAAGTGGAGCCTTGGCTGCCAGTAAAGTGTTCATAAATCAAAGCTGTCTGTCTGCTTTGATAACAGAAGCAGATACATGGTGGCATTGGCCAATGACTCCACTCCTTTCTGTCTGCAGGGAGACACCCTTGGCACAGTGATACTGGCTTGAGCACTACGTTTAAAAGTATTTATTACCGAGGCATCACCCTGTTGAGGTTCCATTCACGATAATGACCGTCTTGCTCTACATTTTCGTTTACTTATACGTGCCATGTTTGGTCAAATTATATCAACCCCAGGTCTTAAGTATTTCTAATTTAATTCATAACAATACTGTATATATAGGGATGGGAAGTGATACGCTTTTATTGATACCAATGCCATCATTGATTTTGCTTATCAATCTGATTTTTTATTGATTCCTTATCAGTTTTTATAGTACGGAAAATAGTCAACCTTCACAGGTTTATAGCATCAACACATCTGTTTTACCATCTGCGTCTGAACACAGTGTGGATGAAATGAGAGAACACTTGCAGTATGAAGCATTTTCTTAGTCAAAGAATAAATCTGATGGTATTATAACGTGGTATTTACCCCCAATAACGGACATGCTGCCTGGACGATATGTGTTTCTCACGATATGAGATTTTGCTATCACAATTATTGTCAGAGGAAATATCACGGTTTCACCATTATTAAACAGGGAATGTTTTATTTGACAGTGGATGTAAAAAAAACATGCAAGCATTATTTTGGTCCTGCACATAAAATGTCAGTCTACTTTATACTGAATATAAAGAGTTCAGAAGGAACTCACAGAACTGGAGTCACATCCAGGTAACTACTTCATATCCCTGAAAGACTGAGAAAGTAAACAGTAACATGTCGTGAACTACTCCAGCCAACTGTTTTGGCAGTGTTGCTACAAGCAGCACTGTCCTGTAATGAAGCCACTCTTAAGGACCATTTATTTATCTCCACCAGGCTGCAAGTTTCCAGCAGCGTAGAGGCAAGAATTTCAACTGGTTCTCAATTCCCATCCTATGTATATACAGTATGTGTACATAGTATACATGTACTGTTCTTCATGTGAATTGGGTCACCTGTAGATGTTAGGGTTGTGTGTGTATTGAATGTTTTCCCCAAAAAGATTGAGTCAAATTTGTGCATTTGATGAGCCAACCACTCCCCTCATCTTTACCAGTTGGTGTGTCCTGTTTCTTATCAGAGAGACAGTATGTGACCGTTGGACTTTGTTGTGTTTTTGTGGGGAGATGTTTGTGGCCAGCTTTATCAGCAGTGTGTGCGTGTGCGCGTGTGCGTGTGTGTGTTAAGCATGTTAAGCATGTTTTCTACAAGCCGTACACTTTTGAGGTAGAGCCACTTGGAAATAGATGTTCTGAATGTTTCCGTATGAAACCTCATCTAATATACAGAATGCATTGCCACAGATTAAAGTTCTCCAGCATTGAATACAGCAGTAAGAATAAGCTCCACCTCAGCTACAACATCTTGTAATAATAATAAGTCAAAAATATATTCAACACTCGAACGGATGCCCTGCTGCATTATGATAATGATTTTTCTGATTATATTTCTGTACTAAAGTACCCCTAACTGTAAATTTAAACTACACCCTAGGTCCTGACGAAGCACATTTTATTCTTCTTAAACTCTAACCGATGTGTGCTGTTGTTGTTGTTATTTTTACTTTTAATTGCAGGACTTTTATTGCTAGTTGAGTGTTTTTACGGTTTAGTATTGTTTCCTTCACTTGGATAATCTAGTTGTTCTCTTTTGCATGAGTGCCCTCGGTGCACAAGACAGTAAAAGCAAAGGCAACAAGACAAACTTAAAACTCAGAAAGTAAAAAAAGGACATTAAACGAGCATTAAATCAAATCTGAAATGTCACAATATGGGATAAGAATCCAAATTAACCTTAAATATCTCCACCTCACTAAGATCTAACTGGTACAGGAATAATTACTCATGATGTCTGAATACTTTTAAAGTGGTGTGCAGGCACGTTTGTGCAATAACAACGATTGATCAGCCCCTCGGCTACACCCCCGTTTGACCGTGTGAAGGCCAGCTTTCTCTTATCGACCTGTTAGCCTCTCCTAGCCCCTGGTGCTAATGTGCCATTACGTAATGTTTCAGTTTGACTTAGTGTTTACCAACGCTGTTCAGCTGAAGCCATGTGAATGGCTGAATGTGAATTGTAGCAGCTGGGCATTCTGCCAAACAATCCAGCTAATTTCATTTTGAGTGCATGTCGCACCTTTTTTTCTTTTACTCTTAAGTTTCTTAGTCTGAGGGGAGTCCGGTCGAACTTCACAGAGGACAGATGGTTTGAGAAGGACTACCAGAGATTAGAACATTAGGTGGAAATATGAGTTTGGTGTGTTTGTAGTGGAGAACATCTGGCCTTCACTCTTATGCAGAGCAACTTATAAATGGATGAAAAGACACAGTAAGTCAGATTTTTAAATGTGTAAAACGGCTAATAGCCAGGAATATGTCCCAGTCAAGTGTTACCAGCCAGTAATATACATACTATATATCCTTTTTGTTTTTAAATTAAATTAAATTAACGCATTAATAACCGATCAGTACTCTGAATTGGCCAGTAGGCAAGTTTGGGTACCGAAATCGGTATCAGGCAGTACAAAGTGTAATCGGAACATCTCTAGTCCCAGTGTTATTCTTCTTCTTATTATTCATTTTTGCATCTTCAATATATGGGAGACGGTGTAGAGCTGACAGGAAGGATGACATGCATCAAAGGTCCCTGGCCAGACTCAAACCTGGGATGTTAGGATTACATAGTTTGCATCTTCAAAGGGGCATGAAGGTGAGCTTACTCGTTTTAGTTTGGGTCCACAGAAAGTCTTGATTACAAACTAGGGGTTATGGTGTTTTTAAAAAAAAATGCATTTCTTTGTCTCATAGAAAGAACTTTAAACCGTCTCTTGTTGTGTTTGAAAGGTGCCATGCAAATAAACTTGCCTTGGAAATACTTCTGTCACAATCTTACTTCATCATACTTCCATCAGACTTTCTAGGAACAGACATTCATGAATGTGTTTTTTAGCTACACATTGAGTAAAAATACACATCTGACAAGTAGGTCATTTTATTATTGAACGACAAAGGGTGAATTAGAGTGTCTGCTTCTTTCTTTCCTCCTCCTGACCTCTCCTTATCCTTAAAGACTGAGCGAGAAATCCTGATTGAGCAAACACTGTGGAGGAGTGACGAGAGGGAGCGGCTCTCAGAGAGAGAGAGAGAGAGAGAGAGAGAGAGGGAGTGTGTGATTACCTGTCTGTCGCTCTGTCTCTCTCTCTCTCTCTCTCTCCCTCTGTCTCTCTCCCTCTCTCCTCGTAGTCACCTCCCTCTCAGGGAGTGTACACACTTCTGCGCTCTCCCTCCTGCTTGTTCACACATGCACTTGGCTTCATGCTGCACGCACACACCCACCGTCTCCTCTGATTGTCTGTGTGCACATCAAAGAAGAAGCTTGGTTAGGACTCTGCTTGGACGGTGCTGTAGCAAGATTTTGGACAGGCGGTGTGTGTGTGTGTGTATGTGTATGTGTGTGTGTGGTGATGTGCATGTGTGTGCTCTGATGTGCATGTGTATGTGCTTTAGAAAAAGCAGTTTTGATCCATGTGCCTGAGATAAACCGGACAAGTGATCCTTTTTGGGGGGGAGGGTTGTGGCTTGCCACTCAGACACAGACAAACTTTTTCTCACTTACTTAAGGACCCACTGCTCCGTCTTGTGCCAGTGTCGACTCCCTCGACAGGGTGAGTGCTGCTCAGCTCCCAGTTTGACTTTCACACACTCCCTCCTGCTTAATTGCACGCTTTTCTTTCTCTTCCGTGTTAGCTCCGTCAGATCTGTCTCTGCAAATCTGTTATTGATCTTTTACTCTTTAGACCTCTGTCCAGAAGAGTGTGAGTGTGAGTGTGAGTGTGAGTGTGTGTGTGTGTGTGTGTGTGTGTGTGTGTGTGTGTGTGTGTGTGTGTGTGTGTGTGTGTGTGTGTGTGTGTGTGTGTGTGTGTGTGTGTGTGTGTGTGTGTGTGTGTGTGTGTGTGTGTGTGTGTGTGTGTGTGTGTGTGTGTGTGTGTGTGTGTGTGTGTGTGTATGTTCACTTTTTCCCCTGGGGATTCAAAAGTCAGTGTTCATGAAGACAGGCTTGAACAAGATAAAACAAAAATCTCTCTCCAAACCAGCTCTCTGCCTTGATTCTGCGCATACTTGAAAAACTATTTTTAACAAGTTTTCCCTGCACAGCACAGATTAATTCGACAGCAGACTGCCACTGCTTTTTAGTTTAATTATCCTATTGCTCAAACTTGGACAAGTAGCCGCTCATTTGTTTCCAGAAGCGTGGACGTATTTTCTATTTTTTGCCGATGACCAAAAAAAAAAAAAAAATGTCAATATGAAACTGAAGTTGTTCCACAACAGTAAAAATGACATCATCATCCACCATCCCAGTCAAGTCATCCCCGTCACCACAGATGGCTATTTATGGCGGAGTCCACCCTCCAAAACACTACCATTCACTGAAATATGTGCCCTGTGGTTTGAATTGCAGTCTGTTTGAGGTCTTTTCATTAAGCCTGGTATCCCGTTTCTCACGTCAAGGTTTACGAACCTATGAGCATGCAGATCTGCTCGTCACAGCTGTGGAAGTGAAGCATAGAGCTCCAACCTAAAGACTTTTAAAGTTCTGACCAAACTGTGGTCTGTGCGTACAGTGTCAAAAAAGCTGCCATTAAAAGCTTGGTCTGATTTTTCGGCGTTTCTGGCTTTTTCTTTAATCGGATATCTCCTCCTTTTTAAATTTCTAACTTTTGCAAAGTGTTTTATTTAACTCTGAGGCACGTCACTCTGAGCATGTTGGCACATTGTGTTAAAGGTCCCATATTTGCTATTTTTAAGGTTCATGCTTGTATTTTCGGTTTCTATCAGAACATGTTTAAATACTTTAATGTACAAAAACACATTCTTTTTCTCATACTGTCTATCTGAATATACCTGTATTCAAGTCTGTCTGAGACGCTCCGTTTTAGTCTGCCCTGATTGGTCAGCCTTTCACTGTCTTCAGCATCTGTGCTCTCTCTCTCAAGTATAGTTGTGACACCACAACCATATAAAAGTCCTGACGGCTCGTTTAATGTCACAGTTCCTGAAGGTTTTCTGTGGATTAAGCGTTTTGATACGCTCACAGTATTTATATAACACCTCGACCTGGTTTTAGAATAAAAAAATATATAGGAATCTCACTTTTTACAGTAATTATAAACATATTTATGTTTTCATCAGTAAAGTATTGAAAACAGTAGGTTCTAGTGTCTATGTCCTGTGTCAGTTTACAGTAAGTCTCTCTCTGTGTATAGGTGAATCCATGATTTGAATCTTTTTGTCTTGCAAATTACACATGGATGTTGTTTAGTAGCTAACTGACACAGGGATGGTGACATCTCGTCAATTGGGAAATAGAAAACTCCCATAACAAAACCATTGATTTAATCTGGTACGTCCCCCCTGTGAAGCTTTAATAGATGGATACAAACCCCATTTAAGGATCCTTCCATTTTATTATCACTTCTACTGTAATAACAACACTCACCAAGAGTATTGCTGACAGACTGTGCTCATGACACATGTATTTGGATGATTATACAGGTTTAATACAAACCCCCAGGTTAGACAAGTGTATTTAAAGAGATTATAAAGTAAACAGTAAAATTATGATTATGATGTGTGTCATCAAAGTTTACAGTCCCACTCTCTGGTTCAGCTCTGACTCACCTTACTTGTCGTGGTTTCGATGATCTGTCTGAGCTGTTGATGGTGATCTGACTCAATTATTTTCATGAGCACTTTGTTATGAGAGCTAATAAAAATGACGGCCAAAAGACCCAAGTTCAATCCTTCAATTACAGCGTCACATCCATTTCTACCAGATTTTTTTCCTTGCCAAACCTGGTGCCTGTATTACCCACAGTGCAACTCGACTGCATGACTATATTTAGGCTGAAAGAAAATAATATTTGTATCATATTGATATATATTGGTCATATTGACCATAGCTAATTCACAGATGCTGCCAAGGAACAGAGAAAGTCAGTGCAAGCCTAATTAGGAACTCATTTGTTCTCCAAAATGACCCAATTCAATAGTCAATACTGTAATACATAATGCAAAATCCCACAGCAAAGTTTTTTTCCCGCATTTTCTCCTGCATATGTTAATCATTAAATCACTTGTCTGTTCACCTGTAAAACTGCCTCTTGGAATAAAGGGCTTTTGTGAGCTAATCTGAACATCTGAATGTGCAATCGTGGATGCCAGAGCGACCAAACATACCTTTAAAACATAACAGATATAATTGTTACACTAAAGCGATGTATGAGGACACAGAAACCGAAACGTTTTTATGTTTGCGTGGGCTTGTGCGTGGCTGCTTGGATATCTGACACAGATAAACGGAGTGACACACTCAGACATAGCCTGTCTTATCCCTTCATACTCATTCACACGTGTGCTCTATAGCAAATGAAGCAGCTATTGGATTACCATTGTGGCTGTTATCCTATTACAAGACAGAGGTTGAAAGCTGTCATCTGTGTATGATAGCAGACTGAACTGGGGGAAGTGTGTCTAACTCACTCACTCGGACATACACAATGAATGTGTGTACGCACGTATTGTGAACAAACTGGCATGGCATGTGTTCACACCTGTACATTCCCTGTCTTGAATTTCACTTGAAGCGTTGACAAAACATTACATCTACAGATTGAGAAGGCGGGGCTGGTGCGTGTGTGCTTGGTTTTATAAGCAGTGGGTTTTTTGGATTAGGTTTAGGGTTATGAGGTCGTCATTGTTAGGACGAGAGAGTTAGGGCCAAAAGTCCTTGCAGACAATTGGTTGGAGGTATTGATAGTAGATCCGTGAGTGTTTGAGACCATAATTATCTTTTTGCTCACGGCCTTAGGCCCAGCGTTGCTTAAGTAACCAATATCTTGACACCAGTAAGTAAACTTTGAACCCCTCTCCTTAGCACCGAGCCCTGGCAAGCCAAAGAGAGGAGTGGTTGCTACAGTAGTGTACGCTTTTTATGAGTTATGAGGTGCTTAAAAGACGGCCTGTAGGTGAGGAATAGCTGCAGATATATGCTTTGCATGTCTATATACAAGTAGAGACCCACACAAGAACCCTGGCAGAGCAAACCAGAAGTACAATTTTCTTTTTTTTTAAATAATATCTGTGTTTTCGGTTTAGTTTTATGACTGTTTTTACAGCCCCCTTATTGCGGTTTGCCTCTGTGACTCACTGTTCACAGACTAAAATAAATTTCCCACTGACAAAAAGGACTGTTTTTTTTTTTGCCAAACATAAAGCTCGTCAAAGAAGCCTTGTGAATAAAACCGTTTTTTCTGCTGTCAGGGAAATGTGCCTGATAGTTTTTTGATCAGCAAGGAGCGGGTGTAAAAATAGCCTGAATAGTGTTTTCGTCATCGGTTCTGTGAGACAGGCCGCCCACCATGCATCCCTGCTGTGTACCTGCTGCAAGACACAGCTGAAAAGAAGCTGCCTCTGACCTGATTACAACCTGCTTTAGATGTGACAACATGTCTCTGCTTTCTGTCCCTGGAAGCCTCTCCCTCTGGTCTTGTAAGCCTCAGCAATACATGAATGCTGATTATATCAACCCAGATATGCATGTGCATAGCTTACTGAGCATTGCACCGGCTGCTTGATGTGTTCAAAATTTTGGTCCAATGTAGAAATGTGAAGCAGGTAACAGTTTATTTCTCTCAGGGAGTTCACTAGTTGATTTCATGCAGCCTTGGGTGTTCACCTTATTTGCTGTTTGGCCTATTCAAGTTCCTATGAGGAAGTTAACGTTTTAATGTTGGTTTTGTCACTGTAGAGCAGAGCAGTTGGCATTTCATTTAAAGCTACAAAGGTGTGTGATAATGATCAAGAATGCATTTTGGGTGGTTATGCATTGCAACACATGACTTATTAGAATGGTTTGACTAACTTATGTAACAACTACAGCAAATCCCTTTATACACGGGATAGTAATGCATGTCATTAAGTCTAAAGTAAATGTTAAGTAGTTCATGTTCCTGCTAATAGTTCAATTGTTTGAGGCATGCTAGCCACGCTAGCTGTTTGGAGCTAAAAAGGCCATGCATCTTTATGCTTTTAAGAGATCCCCTGACTTTTCTTCCAGTGCCACCATGAGGTCTATATTTGTGGTTCTGAGTGAAATTTCTTGAAGACTTTCAGATGGATTGCTGTGGAATTTGGTTCATACATGTTCCCCACAGGATGAATTGTAATAACTTTCACGGTTCGCAAAACTTTCATCCAGCGCTATCATCCGGTGAAATTTGAATTTGTCCAATACTTTTATAAATGACCAAATACCTGCTGTACTTTGTGTTAAGTGTGAATGGCAAATGTTGGCATGCTAACACGCTTGTGTAAACGTAGTAAACATTCTGCTTGCTAAAGTTAACCATTATGTTAGCATGAATACAGGTAACGTTGCTTGTCGTTAAGTTTTTGTTGCGCTATAGTCCCACGTTTCTTTGTGTTATGTTTGCAGTATTTTTGCACATAACTTTTACAGTTATTTGTTGTGTACTTTTTTTTATTATGTAGGTAGTTTCGTTATTTTGAAATGACAAGAGTATGTTTTGTTATATGCGAGTATAATGACAATGAAGTTGATAAATGGTATTTGCAGCCCACTTGTGGGTGATGTGGGACGTTATACACACTGCTCCTTTTATTTTGCTTATTGAATTAATGCAAAGTGTGTGCCTTTTTTTTCCACTAGCAGGACCACTGCAGCTTGAGCTGCTAGGATGGTGATATGGATGTGAATGATAGTGTCTTAGAGGCAGCCAGACTTAAAACACCTGAGACGTTTATTGAAGCTCTTCTTCAAGTAGAGAAACATTCCGGTGTGACAGCATGAGGTGCTCTGTTATGGCCTCAGGGTAGAAGGTGAGAGGTGGAAGAGTAAACTGAGACACGGAGAGTCACAATCTACGCCCGTGCATTTCTGTTACTCTGAGATTCTTCTTTGTTTATTTTCTTTAACCAGATTTTCAGTTTCATTCCCAGCTCAGCTTCTTTCCAGCCATCAGTGCTGCAGGCCACACCAAACGCTGTTATTTTTTATTTCAATCACTGTGATATCACTCCGTTGTTGTGCATCTTGGCTTTATTTATTTACCCATCATCTGAAAAGCCAGGGGGCAGTCCTCATAAAACATAGAGTTGTGTAATTGTTTTTGGTTGACGTGATTTCTAAAGAAATCTCTGTGTTTTCTGTTGTCTGGCTTTGCTCTATTTCCACTTCCTTGCTCTCTGTGTTGTTGTTTGGGTCCAGTTTTTTGCATTAACATCTTGTCCATCAACCTCCTCCACCCCTAATTCATAAGTAATGACCATGCAGCAGGCAGGCAGGGAGCCATGCAGAGTAGCAGAGCAGACGTGCCGGCTGGCCAGGCCTCGTCCCAGTGGACCAGAGCCACTTATCTCTCACAATAATGACATATGCATCGACTAGCTTAAGGAAAGTGGCTAAAAAGAGACTCTGGATTTGGGAAGTCTTCCAAGTTTTCCTCTCTGTATTTGTGTACTTTATTATAACTGACAGAATACTTGATTTCTTTTGGAAAAGTGTCCTAAAAACAACCTATTTCATACAAAAAATACTGACATTATTAAACAATCTGACACATGTTGACCTTAAATACAACCCATGTAATTAACAAATGTTTGTGCTTGAATGCTTATTCCATTACATTGTATATTATTATACATTGCACCAAAACGATGAAACTACAAGTAATTTACCAGCAACTGCCGGACTTTCAAATCTATTTGCTCAGTTATATTTTGCCATGTTCTTTATAGTCTGAGTCACGAGAACAAGACAATAATCAGAATTTGAAAAGAAAGGGTAGGGAACAGGCAAAAACTCATGGCATTAACAAATAATGGGAATAAAAGGGGGACCAAAAGAATACCCTGTGTAATACCACAAGATATTGTCTTGGCCTGAGACAGAGTTTAACACAAATATATATAACTTCCTGATCTTAAGTTCACCACATCCTGACATTAACCGTGCCCTCAACACACCTTAGATTATTTGTAGAGCACATTTCATACAAAAAGGCAATTCAAAGTGATTAACATGATGCTTTCAAAACATATCAAATTAAATGCAGAATCCATCCATTTTACAAAATGAAAAAAATAAAAACAGAGAAATAAATGCTTGAAAGAATGTAACTCAAAGCTCCTGATGCTCGAGTCGACTGTATTAGTTGCTCATATTTCGCAAAAGATATCACATATACTGTTATTTGTGAGAAAGGAACAGGACTATCACTGCCCATAGAAAGCATCACTGAGAGATGATTCTCCTTGACTGACCTCTCCTCCCTCCCTTCCTCTCTCAGATGACATGGCGTCCTCAGTACCGCAGCTCCAAGTTCCGCCACGTGTTTGGTAAGGCCGCCACCAAGGAGAGCTGCTATGATGGTGTGCCAATCACACGCAGCGTCCAGGACAACAACTTCTGTGCTGTCAACCCACGTTTCCTGGCTGTCATCACTGAGTGTGCCGGGGGAGGGGCCTTCCTGGTCCTGTCTCTCAATCATGTGAGTATCTCCATCTCATGGCAGATTTCACAGACTGATGTCAGCTTTTTAAAGTGGCATGCGCACTATTTCACTCAGGATGCTGATCATGGATACTGTGATATGATTTGATATGGGGGGAAATGGGGAGAATAGCTTGGCTCCAGACCTCTGAATCTCAATTTTCAGCAATTCAATTGGGTCTGATGTTGTGCACACATGTATAAAAATACCTCTGCCATTAATTCTACTTTTTTCAGAGCTTCAGTTTTTGTTGTCAGAAAGGTGTTAAAGTTTATCACTGAGGTCATAGTACGATAAGATAGACTTTATTGTCCAGAAGGAAGTTTGTCTTGGACAAATACAGTATCCGCTGTTAAAAAAATACAATAACCATAGTGCATACCTACAGTGTATGCACAGACTGCCATCAACCAAAACATTGCGTACTGCTTGTCGTACGACTCACCTATTATAGTCGTCAAAATAGCAACAACATCATCGTCATCAACATTGTCATCGTCATCATAAAAACTACGTGTGTACAGTTGTGGCTTTGATGGACGTAGGGGAAAGAAAGTTCTTAAGGTGGCTAAGCGCAACACCACCAACCAGGCAGACATTTGGTTGGTGGTGTTGCACTCGACTGTTTTCTATTGAAAGATGCAGTGATGAGCGTGTATCAGGCAAGAACTTCATTGCAAAAGAATAACCTGTCTCAAAGTGAGATGGCTTAAGGTCCTTGTAGTTCATCATAGTTATTCTTTTGCTAAGCTTAACAATGATATAAAGATGGCTGATATTGTTGCAAGTAAGCATACTGCTTAAGATTTCCTCCTGTTAGCTACTTAACAGGCATGCAACAGGAGAAATCAGGGAAATCAACATGAACATATTCACTCATTACTGAAGTTAGCTTTGACCAAAAGCTGGGCAGTTTCAAAAAAGATGTAACAGTGGTATATACACAGAGCTCCTTCTTAGTATAAGCAGCTTATTAAAGTCATATCTGTGTTTTCAGAGCAGACTTTAGATTATTGTTTTATCTATGGTATGAAAAACAAAGAATTTCATTAGTTTCATCTACTGAGTCTTCAACATCTTTCATGGTTTCTCTTTGCTCCCGCACAGACAGCACACCTGGAAATGACAGCTCTGCTCTAGATTATAAATAGGACGGTAGCAGTGGAGCCAAAAGAATCTCTAAATAGCAGGAAACCCCCAACAGCTCATTCACTTCAACCTAAACATCGCATGTGGTCTTTTTTTTCTCCTCATTACATCTAATCTCCTTTACCAATCTCAGTGTGATTAATCAAACCCTCTCCCAGACATTAGTTATGTATATCATCACATCCACTGGTGTTATCAGTAACAATAGTCATCTCTCAAATAAACTGAGCCAGTCTTCCTGGTTACATTTACAGTTCTACTGTATATCTCCAGTCCGGGGCCATTCATCAAGCTGAACACCTTTTCCCTCCTTTCTCCCCCTCTCCGTCTGTCTCCATCTTTATAGCTGAATTATCACCACCTTCCTGGCATGGACAGGAATTGCATACGGGTTCAGGAATGACATAACTCACCCCTGTTCCCCTCCTTTCACTGTCTCGAGAAGGTGAAACTCCCCCCCTCCCCTTCCTCCTCTTTTACCTCCCATTTTTGTGTGCTCACTCACAGATATGCTATTGTTCTGTGGAGTAGTTGCCACAAGAACAGAAGTTTTATGTTCTGCTTACTCCTGTGTGTGTCAGGTTTGCTGGAAAACACAGATGATGGTTACATCATCCCCATGTTCAAAACACACCTTACCTGCATAGTAGTTTAGCCTGCAGGTGTGTGCGTGTGTGTCAGTAGAAGGAAGGTTGTGTCCCTGCAAACGGCATAATTAGCAGTCTTGTTGAGGCAGAAAATCTTCAGTAAGACTCTTGTAACAGGATCATGGAATACCAGAGCATGTGTCACAAACGTTTTGTGTAATTCCACCTTTGAGTAGATTCATGTTAATGTCAAGAAGAGTCTGACTGCATGAGTCTTACTAACCTGCAAAGAACGTCCTGTCCTGATTCAATACATCATGTTTCTGTCTTTAAAGCTGCTCTGATCAGTATTTTTATATCAAAGAAAACTCCTTTGATTTTTATCAGCCAGTTTACAGGTCTTGGGGAGTATTTCTGCATATGTGGAAAAAAAGTTTTTTTTTAGCTTTCAATGAGCCGCATTAATCAGGAAGGAAATTACTTTTGTACGTGCCACTATGCTTTGCCTTGCAAAACAATGACATCAAACTGGTGCGTCTACACAGTGGCAGCAAGAAGGAGATAAGGTGGAGAGTTTGAAATTATCCAAAGCGTGGTGTTATAATAACCAACGCACGCGGTAAGGCTTGGGGTCCCCTGCTAAAGCTGCTGCCCCTGCGACCCGACCCCGGATAAGCGCTTGAAGATGAGATGAGATGAGATCTACACTGTGTTCAGACTCAGAGAAAATAAAATAGTTTCAGATTATCTTTCCCCACACAGAAAATTGATCGGGGCCATAGGTGACTTGATTAAAAGTCAGACCGACAATGACACTGTCATCAATAAATTCCCATTCCTACGGACTATGCGCAGCCATTGGCCATGATTATCTCCTTTAAATCTCCCAAAAACGACACCAGGCTGCTACAGTGTAACCACACAGACCTATACTCAACATCAGACTGCTCGCTGCTAGCAGACTTCCTCTCCTCAAAACACTGTGGTTGATTTCAGCCTGCATGCACGCTTTAAGCCTAATATTTTTGAGTAATGGTGGATAATTTTAAACTCTCCACCAGCTAATATTGGTAGCAAAAAAAGTTAGGGGATTGCTTAGTCGCTCCTGCAGCTCCCTGCTACGCACACAGCCCCAGCTTGAGGAAAGGAGTTGGACATTTTGGGAAATTTGCCCTCTTATACCACTGTCGTACAGTATTTTTACTTTAAATATGTAGGTAGATCCAGGAGCTCGTTAGATTAGCTTAGCATAAAGTTGCCAGGCAACCTGCGGAGACTGGTCGGTGAATTGATGTTTTTACATTTACTATTCCTTTAAGTTTTACCAGGAATACACATTAGTTAATATTAATATGTTCTGTGTTATTTTTGTGTGTTTGTGTATCAGACAGGTAAAGTGGATCCTCACCATCCCCGGATATCGGGCCACAGAGGCAACGTGTTAGACATCAAATGGAATCCCTTCAACGACTACTGCATCGCCTCCTGCTCTGAGGATGCCACGGTTTGTACCAACACAACACACCAAATACATTTTCAAAATGGTTCACTGACGTGTCATCATTTCCCTGGAATATGAGCATGTAGCAGCAGGGAGATTATTTTATGGCCTTGCTCTTTAGCCTTCAAGAAGAACTAGAAGTCATTCCACACATTCCTCAGCTCCGACCTGGCAAAGAAAAAATCCTTGTACACAGAAAGAGAAAGGAAGAGTCAATAGGGTTTAACCCTAACCCCGGACATTTTCTCTTCTTTTCTCTTCTCCATTATCTGCGTTTTCATAGATTTAGAGGTATCGAATGCATCAATTGTTTGAGGTGGAGAAAGCATTCAGATCATTAACCTAAGTAAAAGGGCTAATAACACATTATAAAAACTACAAGTGAAAGTCCTGTATTGAATATTTTATCTAAGTAAAAGAATGTCAGTATAATCAGGAGTAAAAGTATTCAGTGCAGACAAATAGCTGCTGTGACTGTTATACTATTACATATTATATAATTAGAGTAGGCTATTATTACTTGTGCGTTGGTTCGTACAAATTCAGAAAATAGTGAGAAATGCAATTGCTTATTGAACTAATCTTTTCAGCTGTACTTCTATAAACTGTTTGGTAGGTTAGTCTATGACAAAACATTGTATACTATATAGAGATGCACCAATTGTTTTTCTGATCCCATCCGATACCTGGGCTGAGCGTATCGGCCGATACCCGATACTGATCCCATTCTACTGTTGAATTAAAGAAGCGTATACCTTTCCATGAAGGCATCAGGCTTGACATAAACATTTAGCCTTGTTAAAAAAAGGTAAAAAATTAACACAGATATAAATGTACTTAATATTATTTATTAACAAATAACAAAGTGTACATTAGCAGCAAAAAAAAATAACACTTCCATGTAAAGTGCACTGCAAAAAAATATTTTAAAATGTAATAGGTGTAAACCATGTAAACACCTTAACTGTTGTTGAAAAAATAGAATTGAAGTGACTAGACCGCTGTACTGCATTGCTGGGTATTATATTAATAAAAAAGAAATGAATGGATCAGAACGCTGGATCGGCTTCATTCATCCGATATCCGATCCAGCTAATTAATCAATATCCGAGCCGCATCTCTCAATTTATAAGCTTTATGAGCACTAAAACGTAAAAAAATAAATGTAGTGGAGTTGAGGTAGAAAGTAGCATGAAAAGAAAAGACTCAAGTAAAGAGCAAGTACCTCAGATTTGTGCTTAAATAGAGTTCTTGTTACTTATGTGGTTTTCTGTGTGTGTGTCTGCAGGTGAAAGTGTGGGAAATCCCTCAATATGGTGTGCTGAAGAACATCACAGCACCGTGGAAGGAGCTCCAGGGTCACAGCCGCAGAGTGGGCCTCATCGAGTGGCACCCGACTGCTAACAACATCCTCTTCAGTACGGCTTATGACTACCAGGTAACACAAACCCACACACTTAACCTAACACAACTACGAGCTAAAAAGAACTACTGTGACGTAAACTGTAAGCCAGGGCTGTAGTACTTGAGGCCCGTCTTCAAGTCCTCAAATCTTTGTCTTAGGTAATGAGAACTGGTCAAGTTATTCCTGGCTGCTGATTTGGGATAATTTGTAGAGAATGTGGCTAAATTCTCTGCATTTATTAGTTCGATGTTAGCAGATGGATCGATCTCGTTTATAGAGCCATCCTGACCCCTTAATCACTGTAGTAACATTTGAAATACATAATTACCTATTGTGTTCTTGAAAAGGATTGGATTTGCTCTGGACCTGGTGTTAGCCTTACTTTGACTCGATTAACTTGGTCTTGACTAGAGCTGCTGCTGTAAGCTATTATGTATGAGCAGCCCAGTTCTTGTTAACAAACCGAAGTAATGATCGCTTACGGTGACGCTACAACCTGCTCATTGTTTTGTTGCGTGCAGAGGTGTTAGCAACACAACCTTTTTCAGAAGTCTTAGGTCCCAGAGAATACCAAGTCCAATTCAAATTAAGTGGCAGATTTACAACAACTAAAATCCGCCATCTTCCACCTTTTGTTTTTCTATTAATGTGTTGTCCTTTTGTTCTAGTGTTGTTTAACTTGCTTTCTGTTTGATTGTCTATTTTTTCATGTGTTTTTTCTGTAAAGCGTCTTTGACTACTGAGAAAAGCACTATATAAAACTGATCTATTATTATTATTAGATTTAATCAGTTATGCATAAAACATTGTATCTACCTCTCTTGTAAAGAGTAAAATAAAATACGAAAAATATCTCTGACATTTTCACTTAAATAAAACCTGCTGTCTGTCTCAACGTTTAAACTTCAATAAGTGAATTCCCTACAAAAGATCCACGCCTGTGTGTGTAATGTGCACCTGCAGGTGATGCTCTGGAACCTGGACTGTCCAGAGCAGGTGATAAAGAACCCAGTGCGGACAATCAGCCATCACACAGATGTCGTCCTCTCCATGTCTTTCAACACCGACGGCAGCCTCTTGGCCACCACCTGCAAGGACAGGAAGGTCCGACTCATGGAGCCACGCTCAGGAAACCTACTGCAGGTGATGCATCGTATGTGTGTGTGTGTGTTACCGAAAACTGAAAAGTTAGTAAGATTAAAAAAACATAGATATATTTAATCAATCAAAACCTAAAAACCAAGAGCCTTAGTGGTCTGGCACAAAAACATCCCAGCTAATGATCGAAGCTTCTTTCCCGCTTCCCAGCCCCGGCACTCATCCAGCACCACACAGCCAAAACTGACACCTCTGCCCTGAGCAGGCCCACAGCATAACTCCACAGACCTCTGGGTCTCAGTGTCAGTGACTCACACACTTTACAGCAGCCCGCTCTCACTACCTTCGCCTGCCAAGCAAGCTCACATGAACACATAAAGGACATTACATCACAGTGCTGTAGTGTTGAGCCGTTATTATTAGTCTATACCTTTTCATATTACTTTAAAAACGCTGTACATATAAAATGTTTAGTGTGCTTGACGCTTAGTTTTATGTATGTTGTGTGTGCAGGAAGCAAACTACAAGACGCACAAAGCCAGCAAGGTGCTGTTCCTGGGTAACCTGAAGATGCTCATCACAGCAGGCACTTCACGTTGGAACGACCGGCAGTTTGCTCTGTGGGATCAGGTGAGCTCAACTGTTGAGTACTAAATCATCTCATGCCAAGGGTTCACTGGCTAGCTTTTTCTGCACTTTCATGCTCATGTCACGGTTGTAATTTGCACATTGTCAACGGGATCAGGTGTCAATTTGTGGTCATGTGATGACACATACAATGGCTTGTTATCAGGTGATTGGGGTTCCACACTCTGGTCATGTGGTGACACCTGAACCACCTTCATTCACTGATGAAGATCATGACATCAGTCATTTACACCCAATACAGATTTATTTACATTCATTAGTTACTGAATATCTTTCCTGTCCAGCAGAAAACCAAATATCTTCATTATCAGTAAATCTTTTTAAATAATTTCTCAATTATTGGTTAATCATTTATTATGATTAATCAATAAAAGCCTAATAGGATCAGTTTACGGTCAAATATCCTAACAAAGAGCAGAAAATCACAATCACAACAGAGAAGCTGCAACCAGAGAATGCTGATCATTTTTGCTTGAATACCGGATAAACAATTAATTAATTATTAAAACTGTGGTCAAACAATGGATATGGAAGCATGGGGCCATCCTCCTAATAGTCTCACTAATCACTCTAGTCACTTTTAATCTTCCTCTTTTCCCTCAGGCTCATTTAAAGCAGGGGCATCTATATCCAATACTTGGACTGTAGAAAAACTAAATAACAGATGTAGTACACACCCGAGATGGGGACTTGGGCTCTAGTCACACACACAGTAACTTAAAACTTGACTTGAGACTCAAGATTTGGGACTTGTGAACAATCTTTTATTTTGTATTATTAGATTTGTGGAGCATTATCATATAAACATTAACTTGCACTGCAGGTTTTTCTTATGTTGAATTGCAATATGAGTAATTATACACCAAACAACTAATCAATGCAGATACTATATGCTAATAGATAAATAAGTCAGAATACTTTACCTTTTGTCACCTGTTATTGCCTTTAAATCTTGCTAGCACAATGTTGTATACATAATATGTTTGTGATGATTTTAACTCACCTCCAGCTCACTGCCACATGTACAGTCCACGTTCACAGGCTTTCATCCATATTTTTATCTCCTTTGTGTAAATTTTCTGTACAAGTTGAGCAAAAACTTGAGCCTGATATCAGACAGAACTGTCAACTAGTTTACATCAACTTGAGTTTTCGTTAACATGCATCTAGGGTTTTAAGTAGAGCTGATGGCGCGCTGCACATGATAGGCTCATTACAACCGTAAGATCTCATGGGGAGATACTGCTCAATGTGAAGTGGAAACCCTCCCAAGAACAAAAGTCTGCCATCTAGTGGACAAACTGGTGGACTTCGGTGTGTTTTGATGTGTGAGAGTGTATTGTGGGTGAAAGATTATGGCCGAAGCAGGGATTAGGGATTGAGCACTCATCTTTTTTTAATTCAGCGCTGGAGAGTGCTTCTTATGTAGAAGTGGATTTAAATGTTTGAGTGTTTTGATATAGGGAATGCTCTCTGTGCTACTGGTGCTCAAGTGTTTGTTTTTGATCTTTGTGTGTGTTTGTAGGACGATCTGTCTGTGCCTTTGTTAGAAGAGAACCTGGATGGTTCTTCAGGAGTCCTTTTTCCTTTCTACGACCCTGACACACACATGCTCTACCTTGCTGGGAAGGTGGGTCTCTGAAAGCAACTAGAAAGTGTCCATACATTTATGCATTATCATATAATTGTTACAAAGTCTTCTCTTGTATCTGTCAGGGTGACGGAAATATGAGGTACTATGAGATCAGCTCAGAAAAACCGTATGTCCACTACCTAACAGAGTACCGCTCTCACCTACCTCAGAAAGGAATGGGTAAGAAACACACACACACACACACACATAAATACACACGCACACACACAAACACACACACATTGGTAAAATCCTCAAACAAATAGAAGTGTCCCAAACACACTGGCACTGTACACTTTTTAAAATCAAACTCCAGTATTTCCTGACTTGAATGTGTATGTGTGTAATGCCGCCTGCGTTCTGGCTGCACTGACTCTTCTGCACCTGTAACCAAAGCTGCTGTGCAAATAAGCCTGCAATATTTGAATAGCCAAACCAGCTGGTCAAGGCGAACTCGTAGACCATGTGAAGTGACATGCAGACTGACAGACACGCTCCCCTGTTTTACACTTAAATTTCGAGCTGTACTCGAAATACTGAAAAAAAAAAGTTGGCTGGGATTGACTCTACGTGGCTCTCGCAGACTGTTCCCCAGTTTATCTATAAAGTAAGGAGTCTGCGCGTGTTTCTTTTTTCACTGGATTCTGTGGGTCCAGGTGAATTTAATTATATACCACCATTTCGGTCTAGATTGTTTTTCCACCATCTTGAATTCTGTCCAAATATATATTTTTTTCTACTCTTACTACAAATTTTGAGCAATCATCACCAAATTTGGTACAGAACGTCTCTGGACCAAGGAGGAAAAAGTTACTTTTTCAGATTGTTTATGTTTTATTCAGTTTTGCTTCAACTGGCCCTCAAAGTTTGCTCAAATGCTGTGAACAGGGCTTATATTACAAAACATGTGATATGTCCTGAATGCTTTCTGCTATTTGGCAGTGGACATGACAGGTTTGGTGCCATTTGGCCAATAGGTGGCACTGTAGCTGCATCATCTAACTATAAAGAAATGAATCCCAATATGTGTCAGCATTTTCCGAACAGGCACAGCACAAGTACGTAAAATACCAGTTTTCTTTTCATGGCCACATACACTGTCATGCACGTGCATCTGGACGGCTATAAAACAACAGAGGAACGCTGCTCAGGTCTCCATTACTTCCCTTCATCTTTACAGAGCAAATGTTTGTCGCTATATTCATGCTCTGAATGTTGACGTACAGCTCCTTTAATCTCAAGACAAGGATATTTTTCGATGGAAGATGTTTAGAAACAATTTCAAGATTTTGCCAATTTGTTTGGTTCATGGAACTGAACAGCAGCGGCTCTTTATTATTAAGTTACAGAGATACAACTGAGATATAACCCACCGGCTGTTCTACCTGCTGAATCTAGCACGATGTAGAACTTTAACAGACTCAACATGTACTGTAACAATAAAGTAGACTTGGACTTTCAGGTACGATTCAGGTCATTTTCTAAACAAAAGTCCTTGTTTCATCTGAAACTGAAAAATATGGTTTCTCTTAACTTGAACTTTCACTATTTTATGTCTTAGATTCTCTTTTTTCCCTATTATACATATTTAATGAGTATTATCGAAGGGAGCCTGAGATCTAAGTTTGCATTTCTTCTCTGTAGTTGCTGTACATATGACATTAAAGAACTTTAAACTTGAAAGCAGTCCAAAAATGTATAAATCCTTGAGAAATGAATGCCAAATTTGTTGTAATGGTCTAATGATCAAAAAGAATCCATTTATTATAACTTGGTGGGTGTTAAAAAGCCTATAATGTCTTTACTGCACATGATCCTGACCTGAATGGATGTGGACCTGCATTGACACCTTTGATTTTCCTATTACAATATTAACATGCATGTGCGCTTGTTAAAGGTATTTCTTTCTTGTCAAGCCATAATGTAATGTTAAGTACATCTTATTTGAGGCTATGTTTTGTCTTGGTGTTCTCTTTTCTACTTTTTCTCCATCAGTCAGTACATAATTGCAACTCTCAAGTATATTTAATTATTATAATTAATTAATTATATTATTACAGAGTAAAACTGCCTCAACATGTGTGTTTTCCTTCAGGCGTGATGCCAAAGAGAGGTCTGAATGTGAGTTCCTGTGAGGTGTTCAGGTTCTACAAACTGGTGACAATCAAGAGTCTCATTGAGCCTCTCTCCATGATCGTACCCCGCAGGGTGAGAGAACATCCGCTCACACAAGCCACAAACACCAGGGAGATGTATAAAATAAATTAATCAATTTTTAGGAGATTTCAGAGATCTAATTTGTCTGAATGTGCTGTGTATTCTAGTCGGAGTCATACCAAGAAGACCTCTATCCAATGACGGCTGGTAACAAGCCTGCTTTGACTGCCGAGGAATGGATCAGCGGCATCGATAAAGGTCTGAGTGAGTGAGTGAGTGAGTGAGTGAGTGAGTGAGTGAGTGAGTGAGTGAGTGAGTGAGTGAGTGAGTGAGTGAGTGAGTGAGTGAGTGAGTGAGTGAGTGAGTGAGTGAGTGAGTGAGTGAGTGAGTGAGTGAGTGAGTGAGTGAGTGAGTGAGTGAGTGAGTGAGTGAGTGAGTGAATGACATTTTTATACAGTATGTTGGCGAGGTGCTGGCGGATTTGCAGGTCTGGTTGTGAATATCTCCTAAAAATCATAATCAGGCATTGATATGGCAAATTAATGCTAAATTGTATATGTGAAAATGTGTAATGTAAACTAAACTGTTTTTGGTATCTGTGTAGAAATGATGGAGATAGTGTGACATGCATCAGAAGTCCCAAGGCTGTAGTTTTAATATAATCATAGCCTCACGATGCAAAAGTAAATATATGATAATATAAAATGATTTCCCAGCCATAATCCCACGTATTAACTATATTCTGAATTCGTACTTCAAATTTCCATGCTATAGGTGTATTTTGCATCACTGTGTTTTAAAATATATATATATATATATTTGATATTACATGTTCTTTTTTCTTTGTGATGCAAACTCATAACATTAGCATCATGTAAAAGCCCAAATACCATTATTTTTTAATAATATATCAAAGCTGGTCAAGTCACGACTGATTAATTTATATCAATTCATCAGGTTGAATTTCTGAGAACATTTTCTCTCATTTCAATTTTCAGGATAATTCAGCTCATCTTCCTCCTCGCTCTCTTTGTCTTCTAGGTCCGGTGTTGATGTCTCTGAAGCCCGGAAGTCAAATAGAAGATTCGTACTCAGAGATGAGCAAGGGCCTGGGAAACTCTGTGGACAGTCGCAGGTCTCACAGCAGACCGGGCATGCTGCAGCTGGCGTACATTCAGGACCAACTGGGAACCAAAGGTGACAATACAGAGACACCCGTCAGCAACGGAGAAGACCTCGGACTTTGCTCTCCGCCCAGGACAGAGAATGAGGTACTGCATGATGAAGACAAAAAAAAAAGAAGGAAAAACTCTTCTTGCACCTCTCCCTCTCCCCTCCCTCTCTCTCTCTCTCTCTCTCTCTCTCTCTCTCTCTCTCTCTCTCTCTCTCTCTCTCTCTCTCTCTCTCTCTCTCTCTCTCTCTCTCTCTCTCTCTCTCTCTCTCTTTCTCTCTCTCTCTCGCTCTCTCTCTCTCTCTCTCTCTCTCTCTCTCTCTCTCTCTCAAATGACCTGTGTCTCTCGTCATGGGCTGGATTTTCTAAAGCTCTATTTTCCTCTATAAAACTTATCAGTCAGTTATTTACTCCTGTGATGCAATTACAGTTTTAATAATTTAATTTATTTAAAATTTGCTATTCATTTGGCCAGTGGACAAATAGTGGACACTGATATCAGTGTGCTTCTGTGTCTTCCCTCGCTCTTAACGGTAGAGAAGTCAGAAAGTATTAGGAGATGAACTAACAAATTGTTGGTTTTAGTCTTTTCATAACATATTTTGCAATATCGAAAATATAGAGTATCATCTGCCTTAGTATTGCTGTGTACACTGCAATAATTAAAGGTGACCTAGGTGTGGCCGTTAGATGATCTGTTTAGAAAGATATCAGTGAGTAAATCAGACTGGAACTGAAGCCTCGAAGTAGTGAAAAGGTGTACATGCCTCCCAAATCTCTAGTGGACGTTACACCCTTGATAAACTACAATATATTGTGCATGTGTTTTGTCCACAGCTGCGTCTGAAGTTCCACAAGCAGCAGGAGGAAATCAGACGGTTGAGGGAGCTTGTCAACCAGAGGGACGTGCGTGTCAAACAGCTGGAGCTGGAGATTAAGAACATCAAAAACTCCCAGTCTCACCAGAGCTCACTTTAAGACTTACCCGACCCACGGGGTTCCCTTTGCCCCCTCGTGGAAAACATGCATTACTGTACAAACTTACTATACCCCATCTTCAAACCACCACACCTCTTCTCACCTCTTATCCTTTAATGAGACCCCCACACTCACTGCACAGGGGTGTTTAAACCTCAACTTTATGTTTTCTTTCAATCTGTCATTTCTACACAATCTGCACATATATTCTTATACATTCACTCAAACACTGAGTCTCACCCAGCTGTAACACTTTAAAACTCTTTGCACCTGTTGACTTTTACCCTGTTTCTTTTGTACGCATCACAGCTATGCAAGTTATTTGTAATTTTTAGCTTTTTTATGCTGTTTGTAGCTGAGAGATTAAAAAAAAAAAGGATGTCTGTGCCTGTCCTGACTGAATGATGTGGCTGTCTGCGTGTTGTTTGAAAGCTGTTGCAGGGCAGGAGCAGACATCCGGTTTGATTGTACCATAATGCTGAATTTTTTTTTCTATGCTTGGTGATTTTTTTTTTCTTCCAATATTTAAACTACTGTAAGTGGAGTTGGCTGTGGTGTTTTAATGTATGTGTGCTTGAATGAGAGAGGTCCCAGCTGTGTCCTTGCGTTCCACTGAGCTGCATTTAGTTTGATTTTTAATTTTTGAATGACTGGAAAATTGGTGAGTAATCAATTCGTTTCACAGCAGCTATCGTGTAAGCCAACTCTGTAACTGATGCCATGTAGCAGTTCTTAATTTTTTTATATTTATTTTAAAATACAGTCAAAGAAAAAAAAACACATTTAATCAAGTACTTGAATTCGTGATTGTAATTTTGAAAAATACAGCACGCAAACTGTTTTTAAAAAGGACTAACAGCCTGCTTTAATTTTTCTTGATGTGGAGTCACTGTGAAGAAACAATTGAAAGCCATTGTAGAGCCGGAGTCCTGCAACACCTCTGGTTTTTGTTCCACTAGCTTCCAGTTCTGAATGTTTTTTCTTCAAAAGGGTTGTCTTTAATTGCTCTCCAACTGAAACATGACACTGGGGTTTTTCTTTTCGTATTTTAAGCCGAAAGGGTATCTGTTACTGTAGTGGATAGTAAAACCGCTCCGATGAGTTATAACGTGAGTTAAAGGACGATGTGATGATCAATGTGAGGATGTTTTTTTACCACCATCAGATCATTTTTACCTGTTACACTTTGGTAGCGATCCCTTCAGTATCTCAGCATTTCTGGCTTTATCAATTATTTAATTTACTGGATTAGACAAACAGACATTTTAATACTATACTGTATAGCATCTCAGTAAAGTTATAATAGATTTTCCAATAAATGATATACAACCATCTTAAATTATAGGATTTGGTTTGTATTGCACTCTTCTAAGCAGGACCTGGAGTTGTTGCATGCCAACAAAATAATCATTGAGCTTGACAGTTATTAAGCACAAACTCACAAACACTTGACCTCCATGGCAAATTTCAGCCTCACAGGGCGAAACCTGATTGCTGGTTGCAGCTAAAAAACAATCTCCACTTAAGGTCTAATACTCCCTTGTTCTGGAGCTTTAAACCGTTTTCATTAGCAGATGAAGTTTGTAAGTAAGTGTTCCTACAGTAGAGATTGTTTTTGTCATCTGCTGTTTCCAAGATCAAGAATGAATTGTCAAGCCCAATTTTAAGCCAACAGCGCTGATAAATCCTAATACAAATAGATATTTTTGTTATTTTCAGAAGATGGAGAGAGATTATCAGTATGCTGTTTCAGGTTTGTTATCGACCCCCTGTGATGACGTAGACATAGTCTGGATGATGCTTGTGGAACAGAAGTGAGCTCAACAGGGAAACGGGACTTCATCTCTTAAACATTTTACTTGCATGTGACAGGGAACTCATCAATGTTTTTAAATGCTTTGTTGATCTGTTAATGCACCCAAAAAGACTTAAATAACTGTAAAATAAAGTGTACACAAATTTGCACTGAGCAGTTAGTACCTTTTCCACCTTTATGGCATATAGAAATGTGTTTTCCCTCAAGGAAATTCTCAATGGTGTTAAACTGTCGGAGCAGTTTCTCATATTCGCTTGCAGAATTTAAACTTTACCTTGTCTCATCTCCATGTTGAGAGACATGTAAATATGCATAGATGTCACAGAACCTCATGCAGGTTATACAAACAATACAGATATTGATCCTAAGATAACCAGTCCGATGCAGCACAGATTATCACGTACACCGGTATTTATGCAGTCAGAGGCACAAGCATCATAATGATATTCTAGATTTGGCTTACATTTCATTGTCAAAGACGTAACACATGGAAACTTCCAACCTAACCAATACACATACAGACACATACTGGCCTCCGTATTATTGTAAACCTTTTGGAAGAATGGTTCTAGCACAGCTTCATCTATGTCTGAACTCTAAACTAACCACTTCTGTTGGTGGGCAAGTCTTAAAACTTTCCCGTTGTGTTCTGGTGTGTTGAGTGAACTTGCTCGAGGACTGATTGATTTTGTTTGATCACATCGGTTCAAGGTGACTGGTTGTACTTCCAGAGCCATTCCAACCAGGTTAATCAGTCCATGTTTCCCTCAGAATGTATTCAAATGGATTTCACCTACAAAAAATGCCAAAGTTGTTCATTCAGAGTGTAACTTCACTCCCAGGTTTGACCCTAACTCCACCCACTGCATCATTTTGAAAAATGCAACAAAGTGTGCAAGGGACGAGGGGGGCTGCCTACCTCAGATAAGAGGGCGTTAACATTTTTAAATTAGATATATAGTCTATGGATGATATAGAGACGTCCCAACCAGTCAACTCTAGCTCAGCATTGGTCTTCTAAGATTAGGGCTTAAAAAAGAGTAAGAAGTAGGAGCTGTTTTCAACCCATGAAATGCTGATTTTTATCAATTTGGTGAGAAGTGTCAATATTGACACCATCCAGTGCAGTCATGTTATTTAGTTTACAACTCAAAAAAAAAGTGTGCAGTGCCTCTTTAAAGAGCAATCATTTGTTAGCTTGGGTATTCAATGCTTTATGTAGTTAAATGCAAATATATAATATAAATGTATCATATAAATAATAAAGCCACCATCATTTTTTAGTAGCCATCTCCTCTCAAGCCAGCAAGCTCAACCAACTACCGAATTTAGCCAGTTAGCTCCTGTTAGCTAGAGCAGTGGTTCCCAAAGTGTGGGCTGCGGCCCCCTAGTGGACTGTAGGTGGGCAGCGCAAGGTCATTCAGAATAAATTTATGAAAAGTTTAAATTTTGCAATTAAGTTTGAAATTACCAAAAAATAAAAAAAAATATTATTTTTATTTTTAAATGATAAACAAGCTCTGCCTAGATAGTTAGTTAGCCAGCTTGCTAGTTAGCATATGCAGCATTGTTACACTAAATGAATTAAAGGATAGGTTTTTGTACTTACTAAAAATGTTTGCTAATGAATGCACTGTCCATCGACTAAGTGTTTCAGGTCCAGGTTTATTCTAGTCCAGGAGCTCAATGAGAATAATATAACTTAACCTCTGGTATGTTCCCATTAAAGGCCCTGTAAGCTCACTTCTCAATGAGAAGGCTTTTAATCAGGCAACAAGTGGAAACACCTGTGGGTAGACCATGACCTTAATATGGAGGCCTTACATTAGAGGTTGACCTAAAGTGTATTTTTAAGGCCAATATAATAATGACACTTGCATCTTTTACCATGTCTGTATGTCTTTACTGAGTCCTTGTGACTGTAATGGTTGAATTTCTCCAGAAGGCAAACGTGCATACAGTACATCTATGGGTTTGACACAGTAGTTCTGTCATCCATGTTTTTTGAAGTCTTAATTTACCCACAGTTCACAAACTAGAAACAGCTTTGTGCAACGTTTGAATTTCAACATCTATTTGAAGTCTACTAGTTTGATCCAAGTCCGGGTCACAGTGTATATTTGTGAAACCGGCCCCCGGTCATACCAGAGCGAGTCAGGCTGTAGAGGCAAAACCTCTGATTGTACTAATTCTAAAGAAAAAAGTGTTTTATTGGTTAAAATTTCAAGTTTCATTTGTAAGAGGAATAATGTTATTTGTACTTCTCAGCCTGTGATACAAGTTGAATAATTTCCTCTTGTCTTCTTTAAACAGTAAGCTTGTTTAACAAACTGGTTGTGTGGAATTTGAAAGACGTGTGTTTGCTAGTTAGGGCGGATCTAACAAAAGGATGAATTTGGTTGCATTATGGGAAATGTAGGATACAGCATTATAGTTTGATTTATACTAGCATACTACCAAAAGTCAGGATATTTTGACCTTTCTCTTTGTGAGTTTGCTTCATTTAAGTGCAGCATGAAATTGCTGCATGATTGAATTCCAGTTTGAGTTTGAGTGTTTGTATTTTTGGTGAAACTTTTTCAAACAACAACAACAACAAAATAATGACTTCACTGCCGGCTCGATCAAATACCCACTCATATCTTTAGATATTTGTGGTGAACCACCCTGTGTCTGTCAGTGGCTTACTTGTGCAATTTCAATTTCCACTTGATATACATTAGTATGAATTATTAACAATAAGCAGTCTGGAGTGGAAAGGGAAAATAGTTTCCTCACAAATATTTTTCTTGCTATTTTATCCAAGTTATCTTATGCATGAACCGTTACAATGCTGTGGTTCGATGATGATTGCTTTGCTGTACTAAACATGGTAATAGATGAGTCATATTTCTGCTGCTCTATTATGAATGTGGCCAATACCAAGTCCTCAGGAAAACATCTCACTGAGCCAAACGAGAGCAATATCAATCCATTCCAGAGAACTCAAGGTATTAAAGCATGCGCACTCTGGCAGTCTCTTACGCTTTACTGGAGCAATAATGTAGCTGCGGAGTCGACTGTAGCTTTCAATGTCTGAACATGTCTGATTTAATAAATCATTACATTCAATGGATTGTTGCTGAGGTCGTATGAGCCTCGCTGTACCCGGTTTAGATTGTCTGTTGAATGTATTCAGTAAAAACTGAAAGAGATTTAATCCCATTTCTTGAAATATTGTTTCTAAAACATGTAAAACAAGAAACCCCACATAAAATATAATTCAATATTTCTGTGAATCAATTAGCCTTTTACCTAAAACTATAAACTGATGTAAATAATATTTAATTCAGTGGCTCAAACATTCATATTTGAGCGGCAGTAGCTATTGTTACAAAATCAGCAGTGCTGCCGGCAGGTCCTTCCTCAGTCAACTATTGACTATTTGCAGTCTCTGAGGCTGAAAGGTGGACATTTTTCATCCATACACTGTTCCCTGGCTTGTTTAAAATTCAAAGAAATGGGCTCTAAGAGCAGCAGCAGCCTGGAGAACACCAGCGACTATAAACTGTTTTTTAACAAACTATTGTTCCTTAAGAGCACAGTAACGCTGTGTAGTTGCTATTGTTGGGTGTAAGGTTCTAAATAAAGGTGTTACAGACTAGTGCTCACTCTCTTGGGGTAACATTGTTGTTTGTAACATAATGTATTATGCACTACAGGCTACACGCTACTACAGCATTGGCCTTGTTTGGGAAAACAACTCCTTCTTTAAACAATACTCGCATGCCCATATGTCATGTGACTGGTCGCTGTACCTACTGGTGCCCAACCTGGGGGTCTGGACCCTCAAAAAAGTCACAAGAGGCCATTAATTGATTAACAAGATAGAAGAGAAAAATAACACTTTTTTACTGGATACATCTTTTTTTTACTTTTCTCTTATTTCTTGTGAAATTCGAGATAGTTTTGCCTCTTCATCCCTATAAAAGTTACTCAAATGAAACAACTGGAGAAGATTTGACCGCTCACAGCTCACAGACATATGCGTACTGTGATGACGGGTCCCCCAAGCAGACATCGCTCTGTCAGGGGGATTAAGCCAAAAGTAGCTGGGATAATGACCGTGAAATGATCCCTTCCTAATTGAAGTCTAATGTAAGAGATAGGGGACTACATCTGCAGTCCTTCTCCTGTGCAGAAACTCATTTAGTCAAAGTTAATATGAGAGCTAATGAGACGTAGGCAGTTTGAGTTAGGCAAATCAATTGAATCTCCCAAAGTATAAAAAAAACTCTAATTTTGTTTTAAACAGAGGGAATTTCATACTAAAAAGACACATGCTTGACTTAACTAACACTGACTGCTGAGGCCTCATACAGTATTATCTATCCATTAGCTACAGGTGAACTTCAGTTAGTATTTTACACAGAATGAAGACTTTGTCTCCCCATCTCTTACATTGGACTCATAAGAAAAGGGTCTAAATATGGCAAGTATGGAGAGGAGTAATGATTACAGCGACTCAAGCCATTTCCATACAAATTGGCACAGCATTATATCCAGAGACTCTACTCTTCTCGTCCTTCAACACTAGACTTAAAGCGGTAATGAGGACATGTCATTTCATCACTTTACTTTAATTTCAGGACACCATAAAAATCAAGGCAGGAAGAGAGAAAAGCACAAAATGTTAACATTTTATTTACAAAGTTGTTTTTTTGTCATACAGAAAGTAAAAATGTAGCTACAACCTTGATTTGTGCAACAGGCGGCCACACTAAAAATCATGGCTCGCTGGTTGCACAGCTGCTATAGCAATAATTTTATTGGGAAAAATAAGGAACAGAAAACAAAAAAAATAATAATAAAAAGACAAAAAAAAGGAGAAATAATAAACCCAACGACAAAAAAATAATTCATCCAACAAAATATTAAAAGCACAGACCCAAAACTAGATACCAGTCCCAAAGTCCTCACACGGGAATACATAAAGAGGGTGATCGACAGTGAAATTGTGGAATGCTGAGTGCTGGGCTGCCTGAGAACCTCTGGGCCGTGGGGTGGTTCAGGTGGAGGGTGTTGGGTGGCTCTCAGTTCCATTGGGGGAAGGGAGCAGCAGCTCCACTCGGCCCACCCATCCGGTACAGTCTTGCCCCGTAAAAAGAGCTCAGAGCTGGGGGGGATAGACATGGATTACAAAGGCGGTGCGAGTTGTAGTAGGGCGGACGTTCGGGTTTGTGGGGGAGGGAGGGTAACTCGGTAGGCTCTCATTTTCGGTTTTGCTCTTAATCGTCGTCTTCATCGTCATCGTCGTCGTCCTCATCCTCTGGGTCTCGCTTTCTCTTCTCGCCTTTGCCAGCTTCTGCTTCTGGGGGCAAAGAGGAAATATGTGTCATGTTGTGTCACTGGGTGCCAAGACTACAAAACTTCAGGCACTACAGCCTGACTCAGTCTAATCCTTTAATCATGCAGGAGTCACAACATGCTGGAATTGTGTTTTTCTGTTTGTTGGTATACATATGATATAATCTTGTTACAGGGTTCGTCACATTTAGTTTGTGTTGACTATTAGAGCCTTATCAAAGACGTCCTCTAGTAGGATCTTCGAGCGCGGGCAGTGTTTAAGAATGGACCCTATCATGTTTTGCTGATATAAAGTTACAGGATTAGGAGCTGAAAATAAACAGTAGCAGATACAAATCTTCCGTATTGACATTTTTCAGGATTTAACCGGCCCTTCCCTCTTCAGATGTTTAAAGTCAAGCTTTTTTTAATGCCTTAAACGATTACAATTCTCAAACCATAATTGATCCAAGTAAACAGACTTATTCAAGTTATATAATGAATGGTCAGTAATGGGTGATCACTATGGAAACTACTGGATGAGGTCCTGTGAAATCTCCTGCACAGAGCGTCCTTAGTAATCAGAACCACCAGCAGGTGTCATATTAATTTATTGTTTTTGTCCTTAGCAAGTTCACTGTGGTAACCACATTATGAACATGTGCGCACCCTTCTATGTACACATTTAATTTACTTAAATCTGCTTATGGACAAATAAAATGTAAAATCTAAAGGAGAAGTAAGTCTTAAACTTGTGATGTAATCAGCGTCTGCATAGACAATCAATGTCCCATTCCAGTTTCCCTCTGGTACCGCTTACACCATGAGTTCCGGCTGGATGGCGGCAGACATTTTGCCAGTGGATGGGCGAGGAGCTCCATGTACTGGCAGGGAAGGAGGACAGGCGCTGTCCATTTGATACAATGCTGCTTTTTTTTCTATTTTTGGAGTGAACGCGAAGCCATATTGAGGGGAGCAGCCTTGAGTGGGGGAGTTGAAGGAAAGAACAGCGGAAATTCTCTGATGTATACCGGTACATTGGTGCACGTAATGTGGAACCAAATTTCACAAGCACGTCTTCAGCCTGGACACTTTTAGCTTTTGGCTGTTAGCGACAGGTGATGACATTAGCACATGAAACAGATTGGCTATGGCGAGCATTAGAAAGCTGTGTTAGCTAACATGCTAACTGCGTTCAGGCTGCCTTTAGACTGAGTATTTAATTTGTTGGTAAATGCGTTTTGTTTACCCACACTGGCTGTTAAATTACACTCTTTAACTCTTGATTTCTTCATGAATTTAACATTCAGTACACACATTGAAGTGTAAAACCAGAAAAAAAAAAAATGTTGATACAGTTTGTGGCGGTTACTGTGGTCTGTCTTCGACTGGTTTGCTGTCAGTTGTGAAACAGAAAATGTACCCTTATACTCAGGAAATTGCCCCAGGTAGCTCAGTGTCAATTCCTTGTCTGTGGAGCCGCTCTACACTTTATACTTAATGACATCACACTTTTGAGTTTTAGTTTTTGGATGTGGGAGAGATTTTCATGATTACTACTATTGTTTTGTATCTCGAAAATGGGTGCAGTTGCCTTTTACACCTTAAGGAGTAACTTAAAGAGTAAATGTCCTTTTGACTTACTTTTATTTTAGCAAATTGTTTCTGCAGTAACTTTTGTTAAATTCCAATCTATGGATTCTGGTCCCAGGCTGCAGTGTTCATTATAACATCTTTTTAAAGAGGAAACATCAAGTGATTCTGTCTAAGCCGGTCTGTGAAAAATGTCCTCAAACTTAATGCTCCTTAAGTACAAGGAAGTACAAGCAATGTCTGGCATATCATTAACTTTATAAATTAATTCTTGGCCTTTTTTCACCCAAGGCACATCTGTGCTCCTAAGTTGAAAATATTGAGAACCGAATAAAGACCTTTGGGGGTACAATGAAAATAATTCAAGTTATGTATTTTTGCTTAATACAAGGCATACAACAAGACGATTATAAGCAAACTGATTTAATTAGTTTGAAGACAAAAATTACACTATTTTTTTTTTTTAATGACTGCCTCAAACTGTATTTAATAACCGTGTAATTATTTAACAGTATAAGGGTCACGGTTAATTTAATTTCCTTAAAATGCATTTAAAATTTGACAAACAAATCTGGTAACACATTTATAAGAAATGTTTATTCATTTAGAGAACCACAGTTGTTAACGTAACCTAAACTGCTGTCCACTCAAACTTAGAAGTATGCATGTTAATAAATGTGCGCGTATCTGTGTGCTCCCCGATATTCGTACCAGTCATCTCATCTCGGAGTGTGCAAAGGTTGTTCTGGCTCTGGCCATACATACAACAAATTAAAAACAGAAGCGAAGTTCATGGGAGCTACTGGCCGCTGCATCTGCGGGTTATTCACACACATGCTCCTAAATACATTTTGCAATTTGCACTTATTTTTTTGTCAGAAATGCGAGTGAAACGCACAAATAGTCGATCCATGAAGTTTATAGTTGGGAGAGTTCGAAGAAGTATCGTGTTGTACTTTGTAGTAGTAGTAGTTTCTTATGTTGAAATAAGTTAAGGTAAGGTGCTCTGGGTTTGAATGCATATTTTAAATGTAAACGGGACGGTGTTCAAACTACAGAAATGGTACGTACCATCTTCCTCATCATCCTCGTCGTCATCTTCTTCATCCACTTCCCCTTCCTGTCCAAAGTCTTCCTCCTTGATGAGCAAACGTACGAGTTAAAAACAATGCATCCAAACTCCTCGTGAGAAGAACATTTTCTGCCAAATAATCCCTTTTATTACCTCGTCATCCTCGTCGTCATCCTCTTCTCCTTCTACCTCCTCTTCGTCTTCTTCTTCATCCTCCTCGTCGTCAAAGTCCTCCTCCTCTCCATCCTCATCTTCCTCATCCTCTCCCTCTGCAATACAACAGCAACAACAATCAGGAACCCGCTGCAATCAAAGTCTAGTTATAAAGTCCATGTTCGAAGTGAGAGACGCAGTTAATTTAGTTCTAGACAGGCAGCCAGGTTGAAGTTGAACTGTATTCTATTATTAAGCTGTAATATTCATCATTCTTCATATTGGTATCATTACAGCTTTAATAAACTTGGGATATTAGACAAGCGCCATCTCTGAGACACTGAAAGAACTTCTTACCCTCATCTTCCTCATCATCTACGCCGTCTCCGTCCACCTCTCCGTCAGAGTCAGAGGCTTCCCTGTCCTCCATGTCATAACCATCCAGGTAAGTGAGCTGTGGCAGCAGCTTGAACACACTCTCTCTGTAGTCATTCAGGTTTGTCACTTCACAGTTGAACAGATCCAAACTCTTCAGGTTATCCAGCTTTTTCTGTTGAGAGTTGAGTTATCCCTTTAATATCTGGTTGCATTAGGGCGCTGTAAGCACAACTAATTAGTGGAAATGCTGGATTTAGAAGGTTTTTTACATCAATGTGATGAACCACTATGATTTGTGAAAAACTTATTTCTCTGGATTAGAGAATGAATTTCCCATCTTCCAGAAAAACTACATCATAAAGTAAATCACAGTGTCTTGCACCCCTAACTAGAAGAATCATGTTTGCAGTTTGCTCTCCTAAACAATTTTGTTCTTATATAATAATAATTATATCTAAAATTCATATAAGTGGATCTATTAAATACAAGTGCAACTAATAAAGAGTGCAACAAAAAAGAGGTTTAAATATGTATATCCAAATATAAAGAAAGCACTGCTGAAAGTAGAAATGTATGTTATTTGTTTCATATGTTATGTTGTGTTAATAACAAGATTTTAAATGCTTTGTCTAATAATGAATTCAGCCCTAACAAGAGACAAGACAACAAAAAGAACAATGTCTGAACAAACCTAAGACTGAGTGAACATATATTGTAGGCGTGCCGATAGATACATGTATGGTGAGTGGTGCTTGTCGTGGAAATACATACCAATGGTTCCAATGTGCTGATGTCTTTCAATTTGTTGCCGCTCAGGTTTAGATGTGTAAGGTTGGGTAGTTTCTCTGCTAAAACATCAAGGCCGCCACTGATTCTGTTGTCACTCAACTCCAGCTGAAAGATGAAAGTAAGAAATATTATTCCAGCTGACACTTTCTCACAATTAAACTTTTACATGGAAGTACGAAGGTGAAAGATTCTTTTCTTTATTTACCTTTTTGAGTTTTCCTAGTTTAGGCAGGTTGGAGACTGACATCAAACCAACATTTATCAAACTGAGGAACTCCAGGTTGACAAATTCAGCTGTGAGGCCTTCGATTTTCCCTTCGACTGACCGACAATTGTCAAGGACAAGTTCTCGTACCTGAAATATAGAAAAATATATCATATCTTTAAAAATGTATTCTCCCCTGTTTTATGCATTTAGTGAAACTATACCTACTACTGATCCCTAACTACTTTATTCTAAAACTAAACAAATGCACAACATTTACCACTTAAATATCTTACAAACTCTTTTCTGAAACAAAAACAAAGTATTCTTTTTAATCAACAAAGCCATCAAGAAAACAAGCTGGCAAACAACATAACCGCATTGTTTAATAGGGGATGTTGTTGTTTAACAAAATGGCCCTTTAATTTGTGTAAAGTAATTAAAACAGGTATTTTGTATTTGCTGTAAAACATAAGAAAAACAAGTGTGAAGGCGGAGTTAGTTTGAGTCAGTTAGCTTAGTCAGTTAACACTGGTTGCGTAATTCAGTGTTGGACAAAAACGTTGCTAAAAAAAAAGTTGTTGTCAAACGTCAAAGATCGCGATTTGTCAAGTAAAACAACGCAACGAATACTGTGTATCCAGCTAAAAAACACTTGCGTGCTTCATTTATCCGCGCACTAGATGATATATTGATTTCATTGAAACGAGGATGAGCAAAAGCAGCTCTTCCCGTGGCCTGCTGATGCAGTCACTAATGACAAATGCAATGATTTTTTAGTGAGCTAGCTCGCTAACAGGCTATAGCCATTGCCCCTTTTAAACAGTGCCGTGCAGTAGAGGAGCAGCTACAGAGGTCTGTCTGCCCGCCATTAGCCAACCCAACAGCAACGGAAAGGATTGCGATTACACCCTTAGTAAAGATTTTCTACTTTTTCTGTCAAACCAGCTTTTCATGTCGGGAAAGTGGAATATGCTTCGGCGTCGAACGAACGACTGTTATTGTCAGTTTGTTTCAGTTAACAACGTCGTTTTCAGTTCGAACGGAAATTTAGTTACAAAAAAACAAAGATGGAGACGGTTCCTTTCTCCCAGAGCTTCAAAGACGACAGAATGACAACATGGCGATGATTCCTGAGATACAGTATGCAGTTCTCTGAACACTTCAATGGCAAAAAAAAGTGCTGTTTAGAGATTGTAATTGTCGTCCTTTACACATTAACTGTTATTTTTCATGTTAAAACAGTTTTATTTCATGCATGGGTCGAGGGGAAAAACGCCGGGCGTCGAGTTTTTGGCTGCCCACGCATCAAGCGCGGTGCACCGGATCTCCGTGTCATTCAAGAAGCAGGCGGCCGTTGGCCAACAAATAGAGCCGTTTACCTGCAAACCACGTCGAGTTTTAGCTGTAAATGATAATTACCGGAGGAAAACATCGATTGTGTTTTGACGTTTTTAAGTTAACAAGCAGGACACATTTTGTTGTCTTTGACCAGTGTAGCGAAAGGGGGGTAGTAATGTGGCGGGAACAAAAAAAAGACTAAGTTAGCTGGTGGTGTTGCTGCCTGAATCATCTGATCACCATTAAATAAGCATGCAATATTTCCACGAGTAGATGCAATGATATATGAAATGGTAATGTTGCTGCTTTTGCAAGTGTGTAAGCTATTTTTTGGGGGGTGGGGGAAACTGCTGCACACTCCCTTTAAAACTTGCACCAGCTTTAGAAACGTGGCTTTAAACAATTAACGATAACAGGAGTTTGTGTAAATACCGACTGGATAATGGTTATAGTAACAGTGGTTATATGGATGACTCGTGAATCAAGCGACTGTTTTTTTGTTGTCGCTGCTGAATTTGCCCATTTGATATTAACGTACTCAACAGAAATTTCAAACGAATAACAACTCGTGATCGCAGATGGTAACACAAACTAAAAACAAATAGCACGGACGCCTTTTAGGAGTTGTAAAGAGCAATTTGTGATGGGGGAAAAAGCAACCCCATTTTTAGCAGTTATGCTAGCAGCAAACATGGCTTCCCCAGGTCTGTATAATAAAATATATACCGCTCTGTGAATGCCAAAACGCGGCGCAGGAAGCAAATGTCCTAATATATCAGCGTAAAAAAGAAGTTTACTAATTGTGGTACAACGAGGGCAGTCGAGCAGTGTGTGCACCACTGAACCAAGGAGGCTGCGAAACGGTTAAAGCACTGCAATAATGCCAGCAAAGTAACGATTGAATATAGCTTTTCTCCTCTCGTTGCCCCTATACGCCCAGTATAAAGGATTAAGCGTGTTGTGCGAGTGTTTTCCGCCCCTATTATAAACGAGAAACACAATCTAAAAAGCCCATGTGGTCACCATTACGTTAGCCACACAGGTCACTCGCAAAGCAAAAAAGTAGCTAGCAGCAAGGCTAGCCTGAAAACTAAAGGGTTGGTTTTTAAAAAAGCACGACTCACATCAGACGGTGTCCTGTTTCTTAGCTCCAAGTGGATCCTCTTTTTCATGTCCATCGCGGCCTATGAAAGTAAAAACTTTTCTCTCTTGGGGTTTTGGTGGGATCTTCAGTCCAAAGGCAGAGATGCCCTAATGGAGGGAGAATATAGGACTGTATAATGAACTGAGCCAAACGCTAAGTTAGTCGGAGAGAGGAGAAACCATGGAGGGAAACGGGACTGAAACAAAATATATGCTCAACAGCGCCATCTGCGTCCAGAAACGCCCATCGCCTCCATAAAGGCATTGCAGTCACAAAACATGACGCTGCCCCGAAACAGTGCTGTGGTGCAATTTATTTCTGCAAGGAAAGTACTGTACTATGTTTAGTGAAGACAAGAGCCTTTTGTCTGCGAGGTCGGTGCTTTCAAATAAAGGATAAGCAGAATACATGTGTGCGGTTTACGCAAAATAACATTCAACAGATACACGTATATAA
Source organism: Echiichthys vipera (assembly GCF_963691815.1). Lineage (NCBI taxonomy): Eukaryota > Metazoa > Chordata > Actinopteri > Perciformes > Trachinidae > Echiichthys > Echiichthys vipera. The sequence continues at coordinate 11,962,865 of NC_139827.1, forward strand.
AGTAGGTCATATGGTCAACTTTGTTTATCTGCCTAATTGAAAGTTTCACAACTTCAAAACATGCCCATGTTTGATATAATTAACGTTATATTGTTATTGTTTCACATTTTATATTTATATGTAAATACCACAAATGTCTAACTCTTATTACTTAAACCTGTTGCCTTCCTTTGTTTAGTAAATGCATTGCAGTAATTGTAGCCCAAATTATGATGATGAATTTGTAACCCTTGTGACCGTTTTGATCAATAAATTGCATAATGAATGGATTGTGTTTTGGTTCCTACATGCTATATTCCTTTAACGTTTGGACACACTGCGAGGAAGGAGGAGGGGTGTGTTTGGTTTGCAGTAAAGAGAGCATTGTATATGCACATGGAGAGTAGGGCACCCCCTCCAACCAACCCCCCTTTACTTCCTGAGACACCAGAGCCCTCAAGTAGTAGAAGTCAACAGAGCATACTGTTTTTTTTACAAATTAAAATATGAATCAACATTTATACTGTAGATTTTTGTAAAACCTATAGACACATTTTAAGGTTAGTTAGCAGTAAAGATAAAAAGATAACATTTGAATAAAAACAGGATCCAATAAGGCTGTATGTCGTGTAGGGCACATTAACCAAATAGTATTTGGCCTTGTTATGTTTATATACATATATGATGTTTCAGCATGTACATCATATACTGTATTTACATAAAACTGTTTTTAAACCTGTGTCTGGTAGTGAAAAGTGTACACCAGGAGATGGCACTGTAATATCTGCTGTGTGACATTCCTCAAATGTGAGTTTCATTGTGAAACAGTAGGGGTGTGAGTGAGTGACAGACTACTCTGCTTGTGGCTGTAACATAACGCTGATAATAATCTGTCTCTTGGAAAGATGCACATACATGGATGGAGTCCAGCCTTGTGTCTGTTATCAGCTGAAGAGGTTACTGTGAGCAGCATGTGGTCTTTTGGCTAGCTGGAAGTCAACATTGACACTGGAGGTGCTGCTAAATGTTCAAGGTAGTTTGAATGTGTGTGTTTTATTTTTAGTTTAACAGTGGGACAGTTTGTTCATCTCAATCAGTTTATCCCAGAGAAGGAGGTTATAATACTTGGCATTGTATGGCCTTTGCAAGATGAGTTTTTCTCAAACGGACTAGTTTAAATGTGCATGCAGTTCTCCCACTATAATGTTAGTGTTTGAATTGCAAGAAGCTTCTTCAGTTTAAGTAAGAGATCCTCTACAGTGCTGGAGGCAATTGGCAGTTGAGTGTTATTTACTCTGCTGGACAGCTTTTTTCCCTGAGTGGCTCAAACACACACATCAGGGCTCAATGTGCTGTGAGAAGATTGAGAACACACCCCAACTGAGCAGCTCTCCATCTGTGAGATAAGATGGGTATGCCCCTACTCCGGCTGAAAACAGGATTTGTTGCTTGGTCTCAGGCTATCTGATGACTTTTCAACACTCAGTCAACAGAAGTATAACTAGAGTAATGTATAATACATTGCTTTATTATGTTAAAAAAGACGCTTTTAATAGTTTTTATTGGTTATTACTGTTATTTATGCAGAAAGCAACATGTAGGGTTCGGAATATTTGCTAATTTATATCATATTCAGGACTTCGTTTAGCTGTTGACCTGTTTTGTGCCTGCCAACAATATTAGGCAATTTAGACATTGAATCATTTTCTATTTAAATTCAAAGTATACTTTTGCCATTGCTAAGCAACAATGACATTTCTTCTTCACTATCAGCTGCTGGCCTTCACATAAACCTGCATGCAAAACAGAATAGTCTGTTTATTAGTTTAATAAAGACAACACTTAAGTCTAATACGCCAAATTTCCCGTATTTCTTACTTTACCACACACCCTCTTTATCTATCTGACCTCACACAACTAGCTCTAGTCTCTTTTTTTCCCCTCTCTCTCTCTCTCTCTCTCTCTCTCTCTCTCTCTCTCTCTCTCTCTCTCTCTCTCTCTCTCTCTCTCTCTCTGTCAGTGCTGTGCCAACTCCTCCAGCTTTACAAATATGATAAGACCAAAGTTGCAAGAACTCTTCCCGCACTATGGTAATGGTTAACCAGATAATTCATTTAGGGGTGGGAATAGAAAACAGTCAGAAGTTATTCTGTCTTCTTTTCTGTGCTTGCCCGCCTTCAATGAGTTGAATTCATTCATATCAGGACTCAGAATGGAGGAGATGTTGCAACAAGAGAAACAAGAAATGGAATATAAAAATCCAAACGAGGACCAAGGTAACTTTAAAGACATACGTCTCTTCTTCTGAAATTAAGTAGTTCAGTATTTCCGCATTAGAAACTCGAGTAAGCCATTTATTCCTTTGCATAATGTGTGGTGATTGGTCAAGTAAGACAAAAATACTTTCACTGACCGATAAACTGCTGCAACAAATGAGAGCCGTCCTATGTCTTTCTGTATTTTAAACCCTAGTGTGGAAATGTTTAATTCAAAGACTTGCCAGTATGTAGCTGGAAGAAAACATGTCCATAAAGAACATCCTTGCAATCAGTCACTCACATATGCGGGTCATGATACAGCTTTATATATCTTTGATTTCCCTGGTTTTTCTGTTTTATAGGTGGGATCCGTTGCCGATTGCGGGACAGGGATCTTCTCAGGAAGAGAAAGGCAGAAGCAGAAGAGAAGCAGACTAACCAGTGGGTTTTGGGGTAAATTTATAGAAAGGCTCAGCCAATGTTAGTACAGTGGCCTACATTTACAGCCAACTTCATTTGGAGTAACCATTATAGGTTTAGCATTGCCGTAAAATCAGTGAAATGATAAAACAATTGTTTCAATGCAATGGAGAGTTGCTTTATCAAACACTTCACAATGCATGGTTAAATCCTTATCAGCACTCCAGCTGCTTATCACTCCTCTGTTTTATATTGAATATGGAGCAAGAGGAAACCAAAGGTTGCTCTGGTGTTTCTATTGACACCCCAGATCCAGGTCAAGGACTTTGTACTATTAGCTTTGGAAAACTATCACAAAGAAGTGTATCAACTGTCCACTGTTGATGAGGTTGATTAAGGTTGCACTCTTTCAGATTGGAGAGCCAGAGGAAAAGGCCCAGGGCTGAGAGTGGCACGAAGAGGAGAGGGAGGCCCAAGAAAAGTGAGCCCACGTCGGAGATATCTGTCATTCAGGAGGAGGCAGCAGCGCCTCAGGAAGCAGCTGCTGCTGCAGCAGTAGTGGTGCTCGAACCTGTTGAGATCATCCCAGATCAAACAGCAGGCTCTCTATCCACCTTAGTTGCTGTGGAATCACAACCTTCATCTCGCCCTGCACCTCTGCCAGTGCTTGGATCCATCCAAAGCGCTGTCTTTGCTCCTACTCTGTCTTCTCCAGCTCCAGTTAAACCGACTCCAGCCCTGTTTTCACCCTCAGCTCCTGCCCCATCTCCCGCCAAAGTTCTAGATCCAATCCCTGTTCAAGATTCGTCTCCAGAAACTGTTGCATTCCCAGTCCCAGTCCTGAGCCAAACCCCTGTTCCATCTAAAGCTCCTGATCCTCCCGCAGACCCTCCCCAGGTGGAGACCCTCGTCACAGAGTCCCAAGGAAGGGAGACCCTCGACAAGATCCTGATTGAGGACTTGGGCCCAGATGAGGATGAAGACATCTCTCCATCTCAAGACAAGAGGGCTGATGAAGGTAATAAAGACTACAAAAAGAATTCATGGTGTGAGAAAAAGTAAAAATTCAAAAAAATTAAAAACTTTGCCTGGTTAAAGGGTTTTCCTTTGTTTTCATATGAACTGTATCCTGTCCTCTTTTTTTTTTAGATTCGATTGAGACGCCTTCTATCAACGTACCTGCACCAAATGAAATGTTCTCATTTCCAACTTTTTCCTCGACACCTCCTCCCCAAAAATATTTCCCAGGAAATTCAATTTGATTTTCTAGAACACACTTTTCAGATGCTGCCTCAGCTCAGACTACATCCCTTTTGGTCACAGTTTGTGTCTGAGTATTGTTTTGGTTAGTGTGCAGCCTGTTGGTTGAAGAGAACAAACATATTGAGCATAGGCATTGCTTATTTGACAAATGTATGAATTCAGACCAAACCTGTATTCTTATTTATTCTGGTTTGTGCTTCACCGTGAAGCTCATGAATTCAATTTTGTGTTTTGCTTTCAGTAAACTGCTAATTTTGCCTGCTTTTATTTAACATGAATATAAATCACTGGTAATTATGTATTTGTAATTATGGATTTATTTGAAAGAATTTTGTAAACGTTGTTTTTCACCTAATAAAACAAAGTGCTTAAAATCATCTGACTGCGGCTATTATTGTCTTTATTATTATGTGATTAATTGAGTTATTAGGTTAATTCAGAGACTTATTTTTACCCTTGTATTTACTATCTAACAGTGTGTAGACCATGGGTTATGGTGTTTTTGTACAGGCTCGTGTGAGACTGTCATGAATCTATTTTATTTTACTATTTATATATTTGCTATTTGCTTTCGTAACATCCACAATTTGTCATGTTTTTTCACTTAGATGGAGAAATTAAACTATGGCCAAATACAAATAAAATACAAATACTTAACCTGATGAATGTAAAAACTTTATTTCATTATTGCTTACAGTGTAAGAACATATGTCTGTATTTCATCTGTGCCTTGTTTGTTCAGGACTGTGTAACTGGCTTCATTTCATCTGCCTGTTGGTAAAACTGTTCTTTACAATACCTCAATGTAAAAACACTCCATTGCAACTTAAAGTCCTGCATTATACAGCAAAATGTATTTCAAGCATCCAAGATAAAAAAGTATCTCCCTTTCAACCATATGTTATATTATTTGAATATTATTACTGATGCATTAGCGGATAAGCGACATTATATCATATATATATATATATATATATATATATATATATATATATATATATATATATATATATATATATATATATATATATATATATATATATATATATTACATCATATAGGCTTAAGATGATGTTATATTTTGCATGTCAAATATGAATCTGTAGAGTAAACAAGCTGTCAGATAAATGCAGAACAATATTTCCCTCTGAAATACAGCAGAGTAAAAGTCAATGCAAATACTCAGGAGCAGTAGTTGCGTAAATGTACTTACCAGCACTTTGTGCTGTGAGCCACCAGGCTCCACAACCGAGCATGACCCCCGCATGAGAACATGAAGAGGATAGAGCTGACCTTTGACTTTGACCCTTACTACTCCTGCATGGACTCTGGGGCACTTGCAAATGTTCATTGTTAATAGACTGTACATATATCCACCAATATACTCATTGTTAATAGACTGTACATATATCCACCAATATACTCATTGTTGATAGACTGTACATATATCCACCAATATACTCATTGTTGATAGACTGTACATATATCCACCAATATACTCATTGTTGATAGACTGTACTTAAATCTACCAATATACTCATTGTTGATAGACTGTACATATATCCACCAATATACTCATTGTTGATAGACTGTACTTAAATCTACCAATATACTAATTGTTGATAGACTGTACATATATCCACCAATATACTCATTGTTAATAGACTGTACTTAAATCTACCAATATACTCATTGTTGATAGACTGTACATATATCCACCAATATACTCATTGTTAATAGACTGTACTTAAATCTACCAATATACTCATTGTTAATAGACTGTACACCCATCTTCATATTCACAGGTGATAGAGGTATAGCGTCAGATGTTGATTCATTCATACTGTATATTCAAAATGTATATTTAATTAGACTGTAGGGTATGTTCACCAATAAAAGCATTGATGGTAGACTATACACAGATATTCATTCATATGTGGTGTAGTGGTTAGCACTGTCGCCTCACAGCAAGAAGGTCACAGGTTCGCATCCCGACCTCGGCCTTTCTGTGCGGAGTTTGCATGTTCTCCCCGTGTCTGCGTGGGTTTTCTCCGGGTACTCCGGTTTCCTCCCACAATCCAAAGACATGCATGTGTTAGGTTAATTGATGAGTCTGAAATTGCCCGTAGGTGTGAATGGTTGTCTGTCTCTGTTCGTCTCTCTGTGCCCTGTGATAGACTGGCGTCCTGTCCAGGGTGTACCCCGCCTCACGCCCGATGTCAGCTGGGATCGGCTCCAGCACCCCCGCGACCCCGACCCCGGGATAAGCGGTTGAAGATGAATGAATGAATGAATATTCAAATGTATCTTCATTCATATAATCACTGTACATTTGTATTTATTGGACTAGTTCAGTGACTTATTTTACTGTTCCAGTGCAGACACCCAGGGCCAGCAGCTAAGTATTTATGTTATGTATCTTAATATTTGTATTATCTCTCAGTATTTACCTCACCTCTTTTGTTATTCTTATCTTTTTAAATTCTCATTTATGTTTGTATGTATTTTACTGTACTCACCTGTACTTCTGTGTTTCATTATTTGATCTCATCTTATTTTACATCTCATCACTGGCTATATATTGTTGTAGTCTTTCGTGTTTGCTTCTGTGTTCATATTCTTTTATGCAGTCTATGGTATTCATAAATGAAGCTCATTAAACAAAAAAAAGTAGATGACACATCTCGGCTGCCCTCTGCTGATACAAAAGATGCAATGTGTTGCAAAATGAGTGCAACTGTATCAATGATTTCTGCACCATCATGCTTAATGTATACTCATTAACTACAAGTAGAGTTTTCACCCTATAACTACATTAAAAACATAGTCGATAAAAAAGCTCCACTGCTCAGATCACGGATGTGAAATGAGCTGTCAGTTACTTTGTTGTCTCCTCAAACAGTCCTGGTTGGCCAACAGGAAGTCAAACACGTGCAGCTTCCGCATAGAGGATCGCCCACGTGGTTCGTCAGCGTGCGTCTTGTAGCTAAAACTGGCTAAAAGCTAACTTATTCACAACTGTCTGTCCTTGTAGTCACTCTTTATTTCAGCAACATGAGTCCTCTGTGTGGCTGCTGCGACGAGCACATTAACAAACTGAATCAGCAGGTTTCTGTGATGAGAAAAGAAATCAAGAACCTGAGGTATGTTCACAACAAGCGGAGCTACGAATGCAACATTAACCTTTGTAACAGCCAATACATGTTTTGTTTCACCTTCTTTACACATAGCATATATATAAATATATATACAACGCTGCTTTTCCTATGCAGATATTAAGTCGTATTGCGTTTCTGTGGTGACACGCCATTCACATCATTCTGATTTGCATTTCTTCTTTATCAGGCAGCTGTTGGACAGTGCAGTTAGAGCCCATCACAAACACATGATGTCCATTCAGTCTGCGGTGTCAAAGCTCGGACTCTGTGAGCCTGATAGAGACCAGACACCACGACCACCGCCTTCACCAGCAGCATCGCCACAGGCTGCATTAGAGCAAGGTAATTACCCTTAGTGCAACTGCAGAGCCACCCACTTTGGTGATGTAGGTAAAGACAAAACAATGTTGTTGTTTTCCGTCCACAGTAGATCCCACTAGATCAACACATTTCATTTATACTACTGCATCACATCATATAAGATAATATAACTTATAGTATGAAGGATTGTTTTGTGCCAAATGTGCAGATAGTAAAATAATAGAATAGAATAGGATTACTTTAATGATCCCAGACTGGGAAATTATTTTGTAACAGCAGTAGTGGGTCAGCAAATAAATACTTTGTACATAACATAAATAGAATCAAATATATACATAGTGAATGTATACAGTGCACAGTGTGTTATAAACAATAATAATATATACAACAAAATATGCAAAATATACTATAACAATAATAATATATACAAAACAAACAAAAAACAGTAGAGAGAGCAGAGTTATCTGTCAGGCAGAGGTGAGAGAGTTATTATAAAAAGTGATGGATTGTGGCAGGAAAGATTTCCTGAATCTGTTGCTATGACAGCGAAGCTGAAGCAGCCTTTTCGAGAAGGTGCTCCGCTGTCTGACCAGTGTGAGTTGGTCTCCACCACAGCCTCCAGAGTGTCCTGTTTGCAGCCAATCATAGAGCCAGCCTTCCTGATCAGTTTGTTGAGTCTGTTGGTGTCAAACAATGTGTTTTGTCATTATCTATTAATCTGTCAGATATTTTGATTAATCTATTAATCTATCCAAGTAATTTAGACACTAAAATAGTAAATAATCAAAACCGTCCAAGAAGATAACTTCAAATTGCTTGTTTTGTCAGACCAACTCTCCAAAATCCAGAGATATTTGTTTTACAATTATATAAATAAGAGTAAAGGAGCAAATCCGATTTATGTTCTGTCAATCACTAATCAGTCAATTAATAATTTCAGCACCAAAATATTGTATTCTGTATATTATTTGTAGCATATTTAAGATAAGATGGCACTTTCTTTATCCCAAGGGAACGAGTGTGAATATTAAATAACAATTAGGTGCAAGTATAAAAGTTTCAAACATATCCAAAATCCACAAAAATATAAAGAAGGTTGTTTCTTGGTCACTTGCACATAGATATGTATAAGAAGTAGATGTAGTTAAATAAGATAAAGAAGAAAACATGTGGAATAAAATACCAGTTAACATCCAATTATAAATGACAACAGATTTTAACAAAAAGGTGCGTTTGTTACACATTTTGTGTAAGTGTTATAAACTGAAACAATGTTGTTATTTGTGTGATACACTAGGAAACATCCAGACAGCCCCGATTGGTTGCATCAGTTCCTGTTTCTCTGTGAAAAATGGGACACCCAGACAGCCCACTATTTGTGGCCCCTCCAGGGCCGAGCTGCGTATTCAACAGAGCGTCTTCAACAACCCTGAGCATGCTCTGGTTGGCCTGGAGCAATACTCCCATGTCTGGTAGGTCTCGTACAGTTTGTGTCCCATGTTTTGATACTTAATCTCTGTATATCTTTCTTAGTCCGGTCCATGGTGTTGCTATTACCCAAATTATTAACACATAGTTTTCATTCCACTGACAATGACTCAGAAGGAACAATGTTGTGATTATCACCTGTTGGTTCAATATGCTGAATCTTCCTTTGAATGATCTGATATTGATTCATAAAACTAATCGATCAATCCTTTAAGAGGCTGTAGTGGGCTCTGTTTTATAGCTGGAGTGAAAATATTGATATCACAGGAAACTAGACTACAGCCTTAGGCATCAGCATCGCTTGTGGATTGAAGATTAAGATTTAATTTCCCATTTTGGTCTCCTGTTGTGCCCATTTCAACAAAACCACCTCTGTACATGCACGCACACATATACACATATATAGGCTTGATGTATCCACTGCTTATATCATGTCATCTGTTTTCCCTACTCGGTCTCTTCAGGATTATCTTTCTCTTTCACAAGAATGGGCACTTGAGTTACAAAGCCAAAGTGAAGCCTCCGAGACTTAATGGTCAGAGAGTTGGCGTGTACTCGACACGCAGCCCCCACCGACCAAACGCCTTGGGCCTGACTCTGGCTAAACTCGATAAAATTGTTGGTGAGTGGCGATAACAAAATGTATCTTATTAATAAATAATAATTGTGTGTTGTGTGTCTTTGTGAGGACCTATGTAGATAAATGAAAACATGCCATTTTTAAACCCTAAGATAGAGCTCGACCATGATGAGAATTTGGGGCCGATACCCAATTTTTGAAAAATTCCCAGATTACAGGTATTCAGGCGTATATAGTGAATTTATAAGATGGAATGAAAGTAGACATTTTCTATGCAGATTGTGCACTGATGTGACACAAAGGTACTAAGACATATACATTATACAATGTATTACTTTGTCAACCAATTCTAGAAATGAAAACATAAAAAATGTCTCAACAAATATTATGTTCAGTATCAGTCAGATGCTGTTAATTTAAAGAAAGAATAAATAAAACTAAAATACATAGCAATACGAAACCATTTATAAATCACCCCAAGCTTAATTTTCTGCAGGTTGTTCTCATATCGGAAAACATATGCCGATACCATTGGTTCCCAATATCAGTCAGGCTCTTAATTTTAATATTTTTTTCTGCTTGCAGTTAATTTAGATATAAGTCTAAATGTTAAGCTGCCAAATTGACCTCAGATACAGAAACAAGTAGCTTGATATAAACTAATCCATGCCCACGTTTATTTTCTAGGTGATACAGTACATCTGTCAGACATCGACATGATTGATGGCACCCCAGTCCTGGACATCAAACCCTACATCCCAGAGTACGACTCTCCCCACACCAGGATGGGCTCAGAGCCTCATGATTCAAACCCAGACCAACCGCAGCCGACTACTCTGTCACTAAATGAGACGACTATATTAAACCTCCATAAAGACTCTGACCAGTCGGACCTAAAAAGTGAGAGAACGGATGATGATAATTTGGGATGTCTTCTCTCAAGAGACAAATCTGAAGCAGATATTCCAGTCACAGATTCATCTCACTCAGCCCGGGCTCAGTGTTCTCTCCACAAAGACCTACACAATGTGCTGGAGAAGGTGAAGGCCTATGCGACCCAAAGGGACCTTTGCCAGCTGAGTTGTGTGAGCGAAGGTCAAGGTTCAGACTTTCCCAAAATCAAACCAGTAGAGTCAACGGTGGACCACCCCTGCTTTGGAGAGGAGACTTACAGTACCATAGCTGGCTGGATCAAAGAGCCTCCTGTTGGCAGTCTGGAGGTACGCTTCACCCCTCAGGCTGAGAGGCAGTTGGCAGACTTCCTTCCCACGCACCTGTTAGGTAAGCCAAGTTACAGTATGCATTATAGATGCTGAGGGCCCAGTTGTTCAAAAATCTGGATCGGAATTATCTGGTTTTCTATCCAGGATCAGCTAATCCATTTTACGTTTGTCCCAGTTTTTCAATGCAACATTGATCCAGATACAACATCTTCAAGATTATCAAATCCGTATAACCATTGCTCTAAATGGGACTACAGCTGAGAGAGAGAAAACCAGATTTGATGCAGTTGTTAGAAACTAACATACAGCTATTTGTGGGCCCATTTATTGGGACCAAATCATTTTTTCAAACTTTACTCTACTGAAAACCTACTGTCTACTCTAATGGTAATGGTAGTCTAGTTTACCAGATGTACAGAGTGGGTATAACGACTGACCCTTCCACTATCTCCGCTATCTGTTTTGCAAGGGCACCGTTGCTGCATCCGGGATGTAGCAGCGGCCAACATGATTGGGATGTGTTTATTTTAAAGAATACAAAAAATGTTTTTTCTCCCTATACCAGAATGTTATCTTATGCAGTCAGGCCAAGCAATGCAGGCCTACTGTAACGGATAAACAAATCAAGTGTAAAATCTAAATAAATCAAATGTATGTATACTACATGATACAACTGTTGTATGATTTTACCAATTTGACCACGTTTTTATTACATTTTCCCCCTGAAATCAAGCCTGAATCCACACTTCAGAATAATCTAGGTATCCCATTCTCACTAACGTGTTTTTAACAACACATACTAAAGGTTTGATCCATATCAGAATCCATCCAAAAACCCATTTTCCAGATTTGATCAGATTGTAAGGGTAATGTTGTGTTTTTGACCACAAGAGGGTGCTGTTGGAAATAGATGGACCTATATATATATATATACACATATATAACATATATAAAATTGTGGATGCGTCTATGTACAGTGTATATATATATCTACTGTACATAGACACATCTAAAATGAAGGACATAATAGTTGAAAATACCTATTTTTACAGTAACAAAAACTTGCAGGATTATTAATGTTTGGCAGCGATGGTTGAATGATTATGACACTTACATGTCACACAGGACCTTCTAAAAGCGACAGACCCAGGTTCAAGTTTCTTCGCAGTCCGGAGGAGGCTGCTGCCGCCATCAGAGGGGTGCTGTCAGCAGACCCACGGTCTGTCTACAGGAGGACACGCTGCAGAGACAGACTCTTCTTCTTCACCCTGGACACAGCTGACATCACCTGCTGGTTTGGACAAGGCTTTGCTGAGGTGCTGCAGGTCCGACCTGTTGAGCAAAACATTGCCCCACTGTGATAAACCCGAAATACTGTTTTTATGTATGTTGAGGAACAAAACGGAGCTTGTCAAATGTTCCTCACCTCAACATTTCGAGGTGATTTCTCTACTGAAGATCACGTAAGACTATGAAAGACTGATACACTCTGTTTTGTATAAGAAGATTTAATAAGGGGCAACCGGTGGCTGAGTGGTTAGAGCAGACCCCATGTAAAGGTCCTCGAGGCAGAGGCCGCGGGCTTGACTCCGACTTGCGGCCCTTTGCTGCAGGTCCCCCTGTAAATGTGTGGATTAACATCTTGAAAACCAGTCTTGAAATAACTCTTTTTAATGGCAATTAAAATACTGAGGCTTATCTTTAGAAAATGATTTGGCAGAAACACAAACTTGTATCTTGGATGTAACCGAGAGGGAAGTCTTTTGATTGTTTGTTTGATTGAAGAAATAATGAAACTCAACGACTTTAGATTTTATTTTGAACATATACAGCAACAGAAATAAAATAAATTTAACAGAAATTTCTCATAAAGTAAATTGTGAATGTTCTAAGAGGGAGAGTATGTACTTCTTGATAACTACCCTCTTTTTCTTTAAGTTGGCAAATATATTTTTATATTTGTTCAACAGTTTTCCTTCTTTTAGGTCCAAATTTTATAATAAAAATGTAGAATTCCTGGCCATTAGAATGTAATAATCTAAAGCTTATTATTAATCCAAAACTCAACCACAAAAATAATGTGTCAGACACTGACACACCAAGGTAAAATGTAATTTACAATAAATAGAAGAATTGTAGATGTTTTTCCAAATATGTGGTTGCGCCACCTGACATTTTTCGAGTGGTGAGGTTGAAAATACAGTAAAAAAATAACTTTGAAATTATGTTTTACAAAATAGTTGTTGAAACCCATTTTTGACCGAAATTGCTTTGGGGAAAACCCATTGTTCTGTATAATTATTTCTGATAAAAAAAAAAACCTTATTAAAATACCTTTTTAAAAGCTTTATTTGTCAATGACCCACCTGTATTGTCCTGTACCTGTGCGAATGTGAATAATCTCTATAATCTTGAAATGTCAGAGTCTTTAATGAAAGTAGGTTATTGTTATTGTCACCGAAAGCGCCCCAGTGTAGTGTCATTAACCTCCTGGTGGGGGCAGTAGTGTGCACCCGCAGCGCGTCATACAACAACCGAAGAACACAAATGGACCAATAGCAGAGCTGACACTGTTTTTGAATGAAACGCGGTTTGACGGCTGCCCTCGACGCTGAAGGGTTTGTTTACCCTATTCGCGTAGCTTTTGCGACGTTGATGAAAGTTTGCCGGTAAAAGTTGGAAAGGTGATGTGTTTTTATTTGATTGTAAAGCTTATAATCATGTTTTTGGTTAGTTAAAAATGTTCGTGAGGTGCTGCTGTGAGGCGCGTGCAGTATTAACTTGGGTTAACGTACGGTAGTTAACGACTTCGGTAACGCTTTTATAACGTTAAACTGGAAGTTTGCCATTAGCCATGAAATAAGTTGTGTGATAATTATGCGTTAACTATTAGCGGAACTGTGTCACCAGTCGGACAGTTTTTAGCTAAATTCTATCAAACCTTTTTTTAACCTACAAATATAAATGATGGTCTAAGGTTTTGAGTTAATTTAGGAGTGTTAACCTTAAGTCTAACTTCTTATCTTTGTACCTATATATCCTTTTAACTGTAATTCATCGTTGTGTTTACAAGAGTCATCAAAATGACGCTAACACCGGTGAATTAACCGTGTGCTACTCTCCGCCCTAGTCCTCGCTGTAAACAGTTGGAGCTGCTGGTCGTCCACATTAGCATCAATGTTTTCACATCATCCAGGACCAACCTTCAGTCTTCCATAATAAAATTACAGACTTTAACAGCTCCAAAACATACCGTAAAGTCTTCTTCATGTCCATTTTTAATGTAAACCACCACCTGAGCCGCTCAGGCTGAGCGTCGCCCAAATGTCCTTACTGCTCTCTCTCATCGGGCTCACTTTATTTAACCAATTTGACATGTAAATGCCCATGTACAAATATGAAACTTCACCTGTAGATTCTTAGAAGTGTGTCTTAGAAGTGATCACCAGTAAAAGCACCACGAAAAGACGGGAAACTGCGGCAGACTGGATCCGTCCGGATATGGACAATTCCAGCTAACGTTGTCCGACTGGTGATGCATTCCCTATAGATCATATAGTCAAGTTAGGTTTGGTTATTTATGAACGTTAGCGCTCATGAATATGCGAAAAAGACTAAAGTTAGCTTCAGTTAACGTAATATCAGTACTATTTAAATGTTAGCCGGTTAACGCAGTTTATTCGTAGAAAGCGTCTGTACATTAGTGTCCACCAACCCGTTTATCACCATTTAAGGACGTTTAATAGAAAAGTATTTGTCTTCATTTCCCATCACTCCAGAGTAATGTCCTCCAGGAAGTCGGGATCCAGTGTGGGAGGCTTGGTAAGACATGTTCCCCTCTGTTTTGCACAATGGATGTTAAATTACTATGACTGAACAAGCTAATTATACTTTGTTTGACTGCTGTCGATATCAGCCTTCAAGCAGATGTGGAGAGCGTACCCCTCTGAGAACTGTGCAGAATGAAATGCTGCATCTGTCAACTCCATCATCAAGGTTCAAAACAAAATCACTGCTCAATGCTGATGTTGTGAAACCGACAAAGGTGGGTTTATACTAATATTTGGAAATGCTGCTATTGTTTTCCATGACCTTTTCTGAACTTCCATTCATTCTAATCAACAGGGCGATGTTCCTCTCTGTGAGCCAGAGCCTCACTTGCAGTCTCCTCCATCCACCACAGTGATTAAAATCAATGCTTCCCCTGTTGATACAATAACTGCTGAGACAGCTTGTGGACTTGAAGATGTAACATTTAAATCCTTTATCTGTCCTGGTGGGGAGGTTGAGCTTTCAGACTCCTCAGTGTGTGCAGAAGAGAGTATTATTTTGCCCAAGGACCAGGATTTGAAAAGCACACATGAAACGGAAGCTACAGTAATCTCTGACAGCATAATGGTTCAGTCATGTAGTGACCATATTGAACACCCCTATTACAATCCTGAGATTAAAGATTCTTCCATGATTGGCACTGAGGCAGCATATCTCTGTGAAATTTCAAACACAACACTGGCTTCTGAAAACTTGCATGACAGACATGCCACAAATGATTTCAAAGCTTTTCAGAACAACTGCTGTGGGGAGAGAGATGTCACTTTGAAATCCTTTGTCTGTGATGGCGGTGAGGTGGAAGTTTCTGATGTCACCAGACTACAAGATGAGACCGTTCCTTCACCAAACGCACAGCTGGGTGAACCATTACAAGACAACAGTGTAAATTTAACAGAAGTCTCTGAATGTGGCCAACTATGTCAAGCAGAACAAGCAGATCATCCCTATGTTTTGAGTGAAAATGGTGTTCGTGTCATCGCCACCTTCTCTGAGACCGTAAATGGTTCTGAAAAGCCTGCTGATGGACTGATTGATGCGACCTTCAAATCATTTAACTGCACTGGAGGTATGATAGAAATTTCAGATGGCACCAAACTTGCAGATGAAACTGTTCCTCTCCCAACTGACCAGACTACGACCTGCAGTGAGTCACACAATTATGATCCAAGCATGTTAACTGGTGATCAAGATGTGCAAAACGGCAATGATCATTTAGATCACCCCTACTGTAATATTGAAAAGTACCCATTGGGGGAACCATTACCATTCAGCCTTGATATTGTGGAGGAGGTTAAACAGATACGCTTGGTGGAACCGGATAACCAGTCTGGCAGACAGGAGGGTATCACATCCAGCTCTTTCATTAGTGCCAGAAGTGACGTTGAAATATCAAATTTCACCCAGTTGTCTCAGAAGACTTCTTCTCTGCCTGATGACCTGGCTGTGATCTGCCAGCCCCTGGATGACAACAGTATTCCTACTTCCTTTACACAGGATCAGATTCACGATGACTATGAACAGCCTAACAGCCATGTAGAAAACAATGAAGTTGTGGTAGATACTGACCCACCAGCTATCAGTACATCTTCTAAATCTGTTAACTGTCAAATGCAAGAAACATCTAAAAAGGACTCAATGCATCCTGAGGACAGTGCATTGCTTTCAACACTTCATAGCACTGAGTCTTATAACTATGGCCAGCTTGTTGCTTTGGCAGAGACTCCTACACCTGTGGAAGTGCATGCAGAACACATCTCTCAAGTAAAAATCAGCAGTGAACCCCATGAATCCAGTGAGGCAAAAGACAGCGCTTTCGGTTCTTCTGGTAATGGACCCATTCTTTGTAACACTGCAGAAAAACCTCAGTCAGAAAACCTCCCTGATGTTTGGAAAGTGCTGTCAGATTGTCCCTCAGTAGCATCAGCTTTGCAGTTTGGGATCCTCAGTCCTGCTGTTCGGAGAGCCTCTCTCGCTGTACTAAAGGCTTTTAAGGTTCCTGCTTTTGACAAACATTTGGCTGACGATCACCCTCTCAAGGGTGACAAAAACTTTGTGGCTTCTTTTGACGTTGACCCAGCTGGGTTATGGGCAGAGCACTTGGAGAGTCCCATACCACATCCTCTGTTTAATTCTACAGCACTAGATTGCAGCCGCCAGCAAGACCCAGTCACTGAGCCAGGCGAGGATGTGGGTGCAAAGCCTTGTGTAGTAGTGCCGCAATCAGAAGTGGAGAAGCCGGTTCTGGATATCCCTATGATCCCAGATGGTCCCCTTCAGCAGCAGCTTCGACAGATGGCAGAGTTCCTTTTCTTGGCATCAGGAAAGATAGGTTCTGCTGCTGGCTCCGCTCCTGTTCTGCCTCCTGCTTACGTCACGGTTCCATCAGCAAAAGCTACTCCTGCAGAATCCCACAGTGTCTGTGTGGGCACCACTCCTGTTAAATGGTTAGACCACAGCGTCAATACATCTGGCCAGTTTGAGAGAAAGAGGGATATCTCTGTGGTTGATTCCTGCACTCTAACGGACCCTCTCCTGTGGAAGTAAGTGTTCGATTAGTTGGGTTACTCACGACTTCTGAATATGACATGTTTTTTCTGTGTCTACATCTAACTTTTGATGTCCCCTCAGTCTACCTCCAGGCAGCCTAGAGTGTCTCCCAAGACAAGAGCTGGAGCAGAGGTTAAGCTCCAGCATGATCATGGTGGAGGCTCTGGTGCAGCAGTTGTCTGCGGCCAGGGCAAATGGATGTCCTTCTGCAGGCCCTGCCCCTTCAGACCTCAGGGAGAAAATAGTGCAGACGGACCACACTGAGCTCAGTCAGGTGAGGATACATTCAGACATCTTTCAGGGACTGTACATTCAAAGGTTTAATTGTTTCGCTAAGACATCGTCTTAATTATTATTTTAGTTCATCTACAATCTCTGTTTTAAAGGATTATTTGTTTTGTATTTTATATAGACCACAATGTACAGAGATTTGTATTTGGAGGCTCTGAGCAGGATTGATGAGTTGGAGTCAGACGGAAATTCTCTAGAGAACATCATCCAATGTATGCAGGAAACAAGAATCACCATGGTGAGAAACAAAAAATGTCTAGATGTTCTATCTTGCAAAACAGTTTATAAACATTATCAATAAAAGGCTCTGAAAATGCTTTTTGATAGGATGCTTTCTTGGCCAGGCCTTTTTTTAAAAGGAGATTTTAATCTCAGGGGACTTCCTGGTTAAACAAATAAATTGCATTTACAAAATGATTTCTATTTTTATGTGAAAAGAATACACTGACACCTGATTTTGCTATTTAATAACGGTTTGTCGTGTGTATTTATGCCAACAGACTTCTTTGAGTTGTGACACAGATGCTGCTCTCTCTAACCTGAAGCACATACGAGACGTTGTCAGTGAGGACCATCAGAGCCTTGTGTCTCATGTATGTAAACATGTCTTGCATGCTTAAGTGTAATTTTCCAGTGGGTGTGAATTAGTTGATGTGATCTAGCCGTGAGTCCAACATAACACCTGGTCTTGCGTTGACTTTCTGTAAAATTCATAAAAATCCACAAGATCGTGTTGATTTCATATAAGACACTGCATGAGCTTGCCCCCAGTTACATTTCTGATCTCCTCGTCCCTCATTCTACTTCTCGACCACTCCAATCCTCAAATCTCTGCCTTTTATCCATCCCTCAATTGCAAAGCAAAAGGTGATCATGCATTTGCTGTTTTAGCCCCACCCCTCTTGAATCATCTTCCCCATCTTCCCCAATCAGATTTGCTGAATCTTTGGACTGTTTTTAAGCTGCTTCTAAAAAGTATCTTAATAGGCAAGACCTTTTCTGGATCTTCATCTCTGTCTTGTGTTTTTTTTTGTGTGTGTTTTTAAAAAAAAATGTTTTATAGTTTGGTCTGTCTCTCATTGTTTTAAATATGAAAAGCACTAAGTATGTTTTTAATTTTATGAGGATCTTTAGTACAAACAAAACGTGCAGAACTTACAGCGTCGTCTAAATGGTGTAAATATTGGCGTAACGCAGTTTGGCCGCTGGCTTTTTGACTTTGCGGAAGAAACAATATCAAAAAATATATACGATTGACGATGTATATCGTAATATTGCTCAGTCCTAATTCATTTATATTTTTGGTGTCTGTGTGTGAAACTTTAAAAAGTACTATATGAATAAAGCTTTACTTCTTGACTTGTTTTCTTAGTACAGTCAGATGAAGTCTGTATTTGAGAAAACAAAGGAGATGCAGACAACAATGATGCAGAAAGTTAGAGATGCTCTTCACCAAAGAGAGGACATGAAGACACAGATGGAGGAGGCTTTCACAGTCAAGGAAGCGGTAAGCACGGTGGCAAATTTCAAGTCCCATGTATGTTTTGTCTCTAGCTCCATGACTATTCCTGTCCTTGTTTAAGTGGCTCTGCTTCATTACAGGTTGAGGATTTTTTTGTATTTAGATAACCAGTAATTTTAAAACCAGAGCTATGCTTTTGTTGTGAAAAAGACAAGATAGACACATAACGGAAATAACTACCCTCTTTCTCTGCAAACAATTGAACTGATTTACTAAATTATGATCAAAATTTGTTTATGTACAGCAGTAACTGCCATACTTTAGAGTTAACTAATTGATTAATCCTTTGTTGTTAAATTTCTTATACTGTATATTATGTGTTTTTAAAACTCTCAATATCTTGATGTGAATCCTTGTTACTATACAGCCATCTGTTTATAATCTATATGATTTTAGAAAATTGTGAAGGATGCCTATTGTTTAAAAAAGGATAATGGGAAGGGTTTCAAGACATGCTGTTCATGTGTTGCAGACTTTTAATGCTCTCTGTAACTATAAGGGAATTCCTCCTATTTGGTCAAATGTTTTTTAAAAGGGATAACATAGAATAATATTTAAATATTTACTGTCATGATAGCCACCTTAGAATGTTAACATGCAATGCCACTGATATTGTTTTTGGAGCAATTTTATTCCAGGAGCATTAAGTGTGTGTGTGTGTGCGTGTGTGTGTGGTCGTCTGTTTTCAGGCCTTCAGTGCGATGGAACAGCTGAGGACACACTGCGCCACTGAAATCTCAGAGTACGAGAGGATGGTGGGGTCTCAGCAAGAGCTGTCAGCTGCTTTAGACCAGACTTACCCAGAACAGGTACGGAGAATAGGCAAATACAAATGGCTCTCTTTTAATCATCATCAGAATGTTTAATTTTCCTTTTTTTCCTTCTGCTGCAGGTTGCCCTAAACCAGACCTACACGGAAATACTGAATTCTGCTTCTGATGTTTTGTCCACAACCATGGAGGAACAATCCAGTTTGATGAAAGAAGTATGTTAAGTATATCTTTTTTTAAAGTGTATTTATGTAACGGTACCATCACGTACAAAGCATATTGCAATTCAAAAGTCAAGATAAGCAAGATATTTTGAATTGTAGTTTGGTCTCTTTGACGTTTTCTCACAGTTTAGTATCAACAACACAATAGTACCTTCATATAATTTAGCTTCCTTATGTGTTGTTTGAACAGGGACAGCATTTATGACTTTGTTTTTGAATGCGTTAATACTGATGCTTCTGCATGGTCATCTTCACAGCTCTGCACAGTCAGAGGTCTTCTGCAGAAAACCGCTCCCATACTTCTGAGGCTGAATGAGAAGGCAGCTGCTGCTTTGAGAGAGAGGGACGAGCATCTCTCTGGAAGAGACCAAGCTGTTGATGAGAGAAAGCAGGTCCAGTGTTGTCTATAACTGAATTGGAATACTTACTGAGTTTTTTTCTACATGTCTTATTAAAATGCTGATAGCTGCACATCATGAAAATTAAATGGACTTGTTCTCAACAGATCGAAGAAGAATTTAACCAAACTAATATGGATCTCCAAACTGCCAGAGAACAGATTGGTGATTTAAATCTGCAGGTGACAATTCTGACCTCAGGTAAACCAAACTGAAATAAATATGTTAACCTTGCTTTGGTCATCTTACTACTTTTCTTTTCAAATTGTTGCATTTCCTTCTTTTTATCAAATTCCAGAGATGGGTGTGCTGCGCCAGAAGCTTACAGAAAGAGAGGAAGAGAGGGGTCAGCTGGAGAGGAAGGTGACAGAGCTGTCTGCCACGATTTCCTCCACTTTGGCCTCTTACACCTTCCTGGAGCAGGCCCTTGGTGAACAGACTACAAAGTATGATCCCCACAACGTAACTAAGCTGTTGATGGCTTACATGTGCTCAGATATATATAAAAGGGAACGCATACTGAAATGCTACTGAAACAGTGCTAAAAAAAATACTGTCTTTTTTCAGGTTACAGCAGTCATGGAAGGACATCCAGGTAGCCAAGGAGAGAGCAAATGAGTAAGTTGTAACTATGATTTGGTCTCTGTCATAAGAGGTGAAACGATAACTTCAACAAACATTTCGAGTTGAATTTGGTTGATGCAAAATCACAATGAAGTGAAATGGCTTATAGAAATATATTTTGTTTAAAAGCTACAGTAAAAAAAATGTCACAGACTTCTTTATATATTTTTTGTCTAAATGCATCCGCCGGTCTGTTTTAGTAAAATGATTTGTTTGGTTATCCACACGTCTTTCTGTTTTCATATACAGTATAGTATATGTATAAGGTATACTTGTAGTCGAATAAGCAGTATATGAAGAAACGAGTATCTCTATAAGAGTTTAAACAACTTTAATATTGTAAAAACGGAAGAACGGGACCAAAAGTCAACCTTGTTCTCCGAGAACAAAACAAACTCCCTATCACACGTCTATGAAATGTAACCTGAAACACTGCAGCTAATGCTAACACTGCCTGTGTTTTGTCTGCTCGTGTTCAGGTTGGAGACGTCACTGGGTCAGTCGGAGCAACGTGTGTGTGAGTTAAGTCAGGCGCTGGCTCAAAGTGAGGAACAGCTCAGTCAACTGCAGGTCCTCTCACAATCCCAGAACATCCAGATCCAGCAGCTCCAGGAAGTTTGCACACAACTCGGTGGTGTGCGGGACATGAACGAGGTAAGCTTTTGATTATATTCCTTACACAGCTTTTTTTTTTTAAAGAATATTGGTGGAAGGGTTCTGTGATTTAGACCATCTTACTGCCTTTATTGTCTTAGAAGACTGAAGCATAAGATATTTTAAATGTATTTAGTAGTCTGGTCCTCACTCCTTATACACATAATACACTTTTGCTACAAGCCAACATGGAGCTGAGTTTTTTTGCCCATATAATTGAAATGCAAGCATTTTTGAAACATTTTGAATCAATTTTGCTGTTCAAGACTTCATTCAAATAATAAGGTGCCGTCATCAAAGTATGTGACATCTGTTTTATAATTTCTGTGTGTGTCAGTTCTTACAATTGGAGAATGAGGTGGCGAGGGAGCAGGTGGTTGAAAGTGAGCGTATGCTGAGGGCCAATCTGCTGGGACTCCGGGAGAGGAACATCCAGTGTGAAGACCTAAAAGGAGAACTCAGCCAACTTCAGTAAGTTTATGTTAACGGCACCCATGTAATGATCTTATCTTATTCTTTGTAAAACTGCATTATATTTCATATATTGAATCATATCTGTTGAGCTGAATTTTAAGAAGCTAAACAACTTTTTAATTTTGTGTGCAGGAAGGTAGCAAATACGAAGCAAACGAAACAATGATTTTATAGTATAAAATGAAAGTTGTTAAACATTTTGTCTGTACACTAAATGTACGTGTGTGTGACGGTGTATGTGCGATGCAGGCTTGAGAACAGGAGTTTGCAGGAGCAGCTGGAAACCACAAAGTCCAGAGCCAGTTCAACCCAGCTGGAGCTTGAAGACAAACTTGGACAAGCGGTTACTGAAATTACTTTGCTACATCACACATTGCGAGGACTGACCAATGAACTACATGCTGCTCTCAATGAACAGGTAACACAAAAAAACTGCTTAACACAATCTAAAGCACACCAGCAGCCTGTTTTCACCACCTGTCTCACTTTCATATGTGCCTGTTCTTATAGTCTATAAAATGTAGAAGATACAGCGTGCAAGGCTATAACTGTATTTAGAATGAAGATTGCGCTAAATGTGTGGTGTCAAACTTCCTGGCTTACAATTTTAAAAAATAATAATTTTGTGAAAGCAAATATTACTGTAAATAAGTGGAACGCACCACTGTGGGGGAAAAAACATTTAGGCTTAAATGTCTTACTTTTTCAGAAACCAGGACAACCAGAGGATAAAGAGTCTCTATCAGTCCACAACCTGGAGCGTCGTCACCCCTCCAGCTCCTTTGTTGACAGCATCATGGTTGCATTAACTGCTGAGAAGGAGGAAGACGCCACAACAGAGACACCTCCTGAATCGGGTATTGTAGCTCACCCCGCATGTGTTTACAAGTGACCTTTTTTTTCAAAAAGTAATGGCTGTTGGACTAATAAGTGTTCTTTAAGACCTTGAAAAGGCTTGCTCGGCTCTTTTAAGAGACAATATGAAAGTTGTCTATGACACCTGTCACCTGCACCTGCACTGCTTTGGTGAATCTTGCGGATGATCTGAACTGATATGAACATTTTATTTAAAATGGTGCACTGTAAGTGTATTTTTCAGCAGGTGCTAACAGGTGTTTCTGAACAGGGACACCAAGAGATTCACCTGGGACAGCTATTTGATTTGAATGCCTCAAACTCGGGTTCAGTGTGTGTTCAACAGACCCATGTCATTTGTACGTCCCTTTATAGCCGTTTTCACATATGAACCCCAGACAATGTCAGGAGAATGTCATGTCTGGAGTTTCCCTAAAACATGCAGCACACACACGGAGATTCTTTGTGTCAGACACGTTCGCATTTACTGGAAATACTGTTTTGTATAGGTGAGGGGTGGTACATTTTAATATACTTGTTTTGTTTACATATCTTCTGTTGCAATTATTCTAATACACCTAAATCTGACCACTGTATCTTGAATTCATACATTTCAGAGTCAGTTTTTATTATTATTTATTTATATTGATTTGCAGAGATGGCATCTTAGATACAGGGACCAAATTGAAAATGATGCATGAACAAACTCAAACTCAGTGCTGAAGGGGCTTGAATGTCGTCTAATGATTTAATGGAGTTACATTAAGTTTTAGTTCACTCTCTTCAGTCCCCTCAGATACGCCCGAGCCACAGTGTGAAACTCTGTTCAGCGAGATGAGCGCCTTCACCCGCATTGCAGCCGTCACCCCTAAAAAGTATTTGGACGCTGCTGAGTTTGAGCCAGAGGAGGAAGATCAGAGCAGCGCCGCAGAGCTGTTTGCTGGCCTGGGTAACACCGTCACAGAGCTCATCAGCACCCTGAAGCTGCTGCGACAGCGTAAAGATGCACAGCTGGAGGAGCTGCGCAACACCATGTGAGTGCTATAAAAATGTGTATGTGAAATAAAAATGGCCATTTTTCATATGGTAATCTACATTTATAGATTGTGATTTAATTATTGATGAACCACTTCATATATGATTCGCAAATATCCTGGGAAACACAACAATTGATTAAAATTACCAATATCCTTGAAATAATCTTTTTTTCCCCTGGAAATTCCTGGTATTTAAGCCCCTCACTCCCTAGGTGCATATTTAGTGAAACTCAACTTGCTCGTTGAATAAGCTACAAGTTATGACACACACAGCATGTTTAACAGACGTGAAGAAAAATACGTATTTTTCATTTTAAGTCAGTCAATCTGTGGAGTGGAACAGACCTGCAGTGATCTTTTTCGACGTCAAGTCTACGTATATTATCCAGTGGTTAAATACGCAATATAAGTAGTAAATTATAGTCAATACTAGGCCTACTGGTAAATAATAACTCTTCATGAACAAGTGCTGTCCTGTATTTGAAAGACAAACTCATAGAAATGTCCTTGGAAATCATTTCTTAAAAAGAGTGTGAACACTTTTAGATTAATTGATTAAATGTCAAATTAATAAAATGTTAGAAAATATATATTTCATAAGCCCAAGACAAGGCCAGACCCAAGGTAAGGTCTTCAAGTTAATTGTTTTTTACAACCAACAGTCCAAAAACAAACTGTAAAACAGAAAAAAGTAGAAAGAAAATCATTGTTTGAGAAGCAAATGCTTGTCTTGATGAATCATTTACATCATTAGGGATTCATTAAAAAAAAAATCCCCACCAGTCTTTATTTTTAATAATTGATTAAGAAACAAATCATTAGACACTGGAAACAATAGTGTCATGTAGAGAGACTGTACTGTACTGCTACTAATGGTAACCAACTTCATGTTTTAGTACAGAGCCTGTGTCTGAGGTTTGGTATTGGGATAGTCAATGTGTGACTGAGAAGAGGTGATTTTTATTTTCTTAGTAAAGTTGCAGACTTTTCCTTCACATTTAACAAACTAGGGTAATTAAAAAACATTTTCACATAATCAAAATTAAAGGTGGTGTATATGTATGTAGTCCTTCTTTCTTATCTAACACAATCTAATACATTATTCCAGCTCTGGCCTGCAGGTGGAGCAGCAGACTGCAGACAACAGACATGAGGCGGAGGTGTTTGAGCTGAAGCATCAACTCAGCCGACTGAACAGCCTTTTTGAGAAGGGAAGTCAAGCACTGCAGCAGAAAGCTCTGGTAAGTGCTACTCTACCTAGTGTTGACTTCATATATGATGCCCAACAAAATTCAAAATGGGTTACAAAAGAGCGTCTTGCTGAGCTGAAGAAACCCTGAGAAGATTCTTTAAAAATGTTTCTCTTTCCGCAGGATGAGAAAACTGTTACAAAGTTGATGGCAGAAATACAAGAGACCCAGGAATCTCTAAATAAACACAAGACTGACAGTAACGTAAGGCACAAAATCGCTCTCTGCTGATACACTTACTGTGCTTTAGGACATGCTGCTACATTTCACGGTGGTTTACCGTAACTTACTTAAGTACGAAATGCTGCTACACTCCACTGTTCCATACTGTCGCTTAGTTCTGTAGGACATGCTGCTACATTTTTAACATTTTTAACACTTGTAACTTATCGCTGCTTCTGACTTATCTAGTTTGTACTTATTTTATTTCAATCTGCTGCTAAACTGCACGCTGCGTATTGTTGTATATTGTATATACCTACGCTTAACCACGACGTCTGTTGCACTCTGTCACACTTGGTTCATTGCTTGATTTATCTGACGTTAGCTTTATTTTGATTTGATTTATGTTTATGCTTATTGTTACTCTGATCCTTTTCCGCCTTTGTATCGAAACTGTTGCACAATAATTTCCCTCGGGATAAATAAAGCTTCTTGAATCTTGAATCTTGAATCTCTATGTATTTTTACACTCAGAATACAGCTGGCTAAATGTTAGTTTCTCCTTTATTTAGGAATTGCGGAAGGAGGTGGTTGAACTTCGTCGGTCTCTCCAGCAGTCGAAGGCAGAGTCTCAATTCCTGCGTGACGAGTTGAAAAAAGCTGGTAGCCCATCGGCTAACCCGGGACATTTCATGGAAGAGAAGATTAGTTTGTTGAGAGAGGTTTGATTGTTATTACAATATTTTTCAAGCTATAATTGTGCAAATACTTGATGTTCTCTAACAGGTTTTCTTCTGTAGGTGGAGAGGCTGAAGTTGAGTCTTCAGGAGGGGGAGCAGGCCAGAGTTAAGCTCCTTGATAGAGCAAAAAGACATGTAAGTATGGGCTTGCTGCAGTAGTTAATGATATTACTGACTACATAAAAGCGTAATTACATATTTGAGAGGATGCGTCTTCCTAGTTTGTTTTTGTTCATAAAGTTCCAATGTTGAATAGCCAAAGGTAAAAAGGCGCACACACAGATCTTCAGGACAAAGTGGACTAATATCTTTAAACCCATTGTACATAAAAGTGTCTTTTTATTTTCTTGGAATAAAATAAAATTATCCAGAAGAGCTGAAGAAGCGTCATGCTGTAAAAATGACAATGTAACCCAGTATGTTCATGGTGTAATGTCTCTCAGCAAAACATCCACCAGACCAACCAGCAGAAAAGTGAGAATGAGCTTCAGATGTTAAACAAAATGATCAATAAAGTCAGAGAGGTGAGGTTCATTTTGCCTTTTTTTCCTATATTTCTTCTTCTATTGTGTATATATGGATATGCGAGGTAATGATGGTCCTCGTCTTTCTACACAGACTCTGCTGTCTTTGCCGCTGGATGTGAAGAATTGTGAACAACTCCAACAGCTGGTTGAATACATTGGCTGACATGTTTTGTTATTGTCACCTGCATTCCTTGTATTTATGTCTGTTGTGTTTTAGCTTGTCCTTGTGATGTTAATATTTGTATAAGATTGAAATAAAATGTTTAAATCTTATGGATTGTGCTTGCCCTTTTTAAACTTTCTTATTTTGGAGTTTGTCAGCTTTGTGTCAGCAAAAATGGAATAATTAAAGCTGCACATAGACACTGTTTAATGTACAGCCTGCTGTAAAACGTTGTTGCCCAAGGTGGAAAATTTTACACATTGTTTTAATCTAGTGTCAGATGTCATACCTGTGTGTTCACCTGTTTTAGTTGCCTGCATTTTTTTACCAAAGCAGTTGATTAGTTCAGTATCTTGGCCCAGTATGTAGTTCAAGCCATCAGATAAAGGGATGGCAGTAGTAATGATACCTGAACCACAAACCCTTCAGATTTTCATATCTGGGTTTGGTCATGACAAGCAACAAGCAGAATACACAACTTAAGAGAGAAGATGGGACCTGTCTGCTTCCTGTGTTTATACAGTATCTTTTTTTATTACATATGAAATATATATTTAACTTATCCCCCAAAAGTGAAGCAATTTCAGTTAAAGTTGTGTTTCCATCTACAGCTGAATTTAACCTCAAATATGTGATGATTGGCTTCACACAAAAAAATTCACTCTACTTTGTCGAGTTAAAGCTCAATGTTACTGCACACAGTTATTTTCTGTTTATTGTTAAACAGAAAAATGGGCTTTAATAGTAATATAGATATGGTGTAGCCTACAACTGATTTAGTTTAAATGTCTGTGCCTCTTCTAATATATTGCTTGTCAAATTTTACAATATTAAACTAGAAGGGAATTGTAAACTATAATTTGTGCTTTTGCCCCGGCCCGTGGTTTTCCCGTAATGGTGCTGACAAACAAACCGAAACAAAAACATAACCCCCTTGATGGAGGTTAAGACGTGTGCTGTGAAAAGACTGCCCCCAAAAATCAGCCTTTCATTATATTACAGCCTACCATTAGACCATAACCATGTGCTTATCCAACCAATCTTTGTTGTGTTTCACTCACTTTTATCTTGATTGCAGGTCTTACAATAATTAAATCATTGTCCTTTTGAAATGATAATTTGACACCCGCTGATTACTGCTATCCTTATTAAAGCCACACAGATTTGAAGATTCAGCGGCCCTCGAGAAAAAACGAGGACCTTTTCAACGGATACTTTGTTGAAAAAACCTCTTATCTGTCAGCAAATCTTTTCGGATAGGAAAATCCGGTGTCCCACTATAATGAAGCATTTCGAGTCTCATCTTGTCAGATATGCAGGGAGGTTTCGTATGGTGAGATAATGGATTCACACTACTTAACTTTATAAGCTAAAATATCAAGTTACAAGTCAATTCATTTTCTTGATTAGTGGATCTGCGCGGTAGATTAACTGTGTGTCTGTTTAAGTGCTATGTTGAGGTCTGCACATGATAATTGAGGCCGGTCACGGTGACTGATAATGCTGTGGCTCCAGACAACACTTCAAACCAGCTGAGCTGAAACACTGGAAAAAAACAACGCAAGCACAAAAGAAAAAGATGTGCGAGGGCATTTTTTGTTCCTGGAAGCAAATCAATCTCAATCAAAACTGTCTCAATCAATTTGTCCTTGTTATTTTGTAATATATTTCTAAAACTATTACAAATATAACTAATATTAGTTCAGTATGTGGCAAACCGATTTCCCCTCTTGGACATTATAAAAATAACAATTATGATGTGATATTTGCCTAAAGTGTAATAGCAATAATACATCCATAATTTAAATAGTTTATTCTTAAAGAACCGAAGTGCTATATAATTGTTTATTTCCAAAAAAGACAACCTGATATGCATTTTCATTTGGCAACAAAATACATGCAAATGTAGACGTTCTTCATACAAGCCACTTATTGCAAAACTTATGACCGTGAAGCACAATAATTTATACTAATATTCAAAGTGTCTTTTAACCTCACCAGTAATGTAAATATTAAACGTGCACATTCAATGTATGACAAAAAAAGAAACTTGCAACCACACGACATTAGATGCACCTCACACTCACATGCTGTGAAGAGCTCTTGTCATTTAAATACAAATTTATAGTGTCACAAAGTAAAGTAGTATTAATTATGGGTTTTAGGGTTAATGCGGTAAATCACAGTTGTTTCATGAGAGGTGTTTTTAATCCGTCTGTTCAATTTTGTCCTTAACAAATGTCATGGACAAAGAAAAACAATCATGTTTGTCCGCAGAAATGTCCGGCTCACTTGGTGCTGTCTCTTGATGTTCTGTTACCAACGTAGTGAGATGGTCGGATCTACAGTAGATTGTCAGTAGCTTAGATAGCAGACACAAACCTGTCCATATTCCCTGGGTATGTGGGGTGTCTCAGGTAACCCCCAGTGTTGGTCATAGGACCTGCAGCACTGTTATACTGAGAGAAAGAGCCCAACTGCACTGGGGAGACCCTGCCATAATGGTCCATGGATTCCACAGACCCATGGGCTGAGGAATGGAGGCGTCCTGTCGCTGCATACCCCTGGGTGTGGCCCTGTCCATACGAGCCCTGGTGTGTATGGTGGTGTGGGTGGCCGTTTGGCCCTGAGTAGGTGAACCCAGGATGCGTAGAGGAACGTGATGGTACGGCCCCTCCGCATGGTTGGCTCTGGAAAGCCGGGGCTCCCATGCTGCAGGGACTGGATACATTTGGGAGCCCCTCAGGACTGAAGTTCCGGCCTGGCTGCTGCATCACCTCTGGCCCTTGACCTCCCAGCAGGCTTGCTGGAGTTGGGTGTCCTATGAGGTTATTGATGCTGAACATGCGGGTCTGACCAGGTCCAAACCCAGGAGGAGATGAAGAGGGGTAATAGGCAGAGGGCAGCTGCTGCCCGTAAGCCGGACTGACTGTCATGTTGTTGTAGACTGAGTTGGTATATGCGGCTGATCTGGCAATCTGGACAGGAGAGAAAACAGGTGTCTCATGGACGTATGAGGTGTAAGTGCTCAAGTCACAGCGCTTAAACCTCTTCCTGCGCCTCAGGAAGCTGCCACTCTCAAACATGTCCTCTGCATTCGGGTCTAATGCCCAGTAGTTTCCCTTTCCTGGCCGCCCTGGCTCTCGGGGGATCTTGATAAAGCAGTCATTGAGTGTCAAGTTATGGCGGATAGAGTTCTGCCATTTCTTTGAATTGTCTCTGTAGAAGGGGAAGCGCTCTGTGATGAACTTGTAGATGCCGCCCAAAGTCAGCTTGCGGTCAGGGGAGTTGGCTACGGCCATGGAAATGAGTGCAATATAGCTGTAAGGGGGTTTCCCTCGCTGGAGAGGTCTCTTCCTTCTCCGACCTCTGGGCTGCTCGCCCGTCTGCAGCGGAGGGTTGGAGGCAGTCATGGTGTTGTCTGCTGGAGAGTCTTTTTCCACCTTGACCACCGGCATTGTTGTGACCAGCTCAGAAATGTCCTTTAAAAAAAAAGATTATAAAATGAACTTTTTGCAAATGCTGCACAGTATTAGTACTTCCAACAGTTTAGATGAAGTTCTTTGTCTGGTGAAATCCTGGACAGTGGAAATCAAAACAAGAGAGCTGCCCAGCTCACTATCCTGCTAGAAAGATCACATTTGTTGACAACTCACTGTGTTTAAGTCCAAGTCCAGCCGCTCTTCAAATGCTGTGGAAGTATTTCGGTTTTTCCAAGAGATCCCGTTTCATTAAATTCTGTGCTTATTTAGTTTCCTCCCCACAGTTTTGTGTCAGGTGAAGTTGAAGAGTTAAGGTGTGAGAACGACATGTGCTGCGAGTAAGGTGTGTGTGTGAGAATGAGTCACTAAGCGTTACCTTAAGAGTGTATTACCTCCACAGAGCACCTGAGGGGCCACACCCCCCTAAGCATCACATGCTCTTGACATACCTCAGCTCTATAAGGGTCTATTGTTCACGTTTGACAAACTCTGCATACTTTGTGGTGGATATTTCTATTTAAGGGTTTTGACTTTTTTCTAATTTAGCTGTAATAAATGTCTGATGATCTGAAAGGGCAATTAAATATCTATGTTCCAAATCAGGATCTACTTTTCTAAATAGATTTTTAGAAGATGTAGAAAATAAACTCAGACTTGTCAGTGTTTATCTTTGATAACCTTTTTTTATATTTACGTGCAACTATCAGATTTATTCTTTTGCAGGGCCTTTTTTTAGTTTCATAGACCAGAACTGTCAAAAAAAAAAGTTTCCTCTTGATATTCAAATTTCCCTTTAAAGCCGCCCGCAGTTTACTTTAAAAAGTCCAAAATGGTCCATGTTGTTTTGACGTTTAACACTAAAAGACCTCTTTAGTGGTAACTCAACCTGGGTGTTGTTTTTCTACCTTGCTTCCTTGTTTGTTTTGTGCCAGTGGTTGGACGAGCCAGCTGTGTTAAGGGATGTAAATGTTTTCCAGACAAAGTCCATCCTGTGATTTCAGCATGCAAAATATAGGCCATCATCATAATCCCTGGACGCAACCCGAGAGACAGGAATAACCAACTCTCAACAGATATTGTTCATTGAAATTGGTTTCGATTATGAATGTCTTCAAGGACATGTGCTGGACATGTTTCAAAGTCAGTGTCATAAAAGGTTTTTTTCTTAATACTAGTAACACATAGGATTTTAAATGACCAAACCCATTCATGGAAAGTCTAATCTGCTCTGCTTTTAAGATGACTTAAAAGGCTATTACATTTCACCTGGCACCAGTTATAGAGGCAATGCTCACACTCTGAGCAGCTCTGGTGGTATGAAGTCCGGGGACTCCACAGAGCTTGGGTTCACCACCTTAATCTTTTAAACAAACAGAGGTGAAACACAGCAGCACACTCCCACCGCTCATCACCAGGCTGGGTTAACACTGCGGGCATGTGTCAGAGCAGGAGCGCAGTGAGAGAGCGTGGGTTTGCTCAGACAAACAGCCTGATGAAAGGTTTAGTCCTGTGGCTCTCCTGGGCTGGACCTGCAACACCCTGTTACATGATGGGGTGGGCTGTATGATGTGTAACCATGAGAGTCTGCATACCTGATAGTTTCAATTCAATTTTGTAATTAAATTTAACAAAATAAAGACTTTGTAGAACAAAAAATGAAGGATAGTGCTCGACTTCTATAGCAATCCTAATGTGCAATCCTGTTGTGAAACTGAGGTTACTTTCTTTAAAGCTCTTTATAATCCATCAGTATTTAGTCAAGACTTAATTTCTGTATTGAAATGTATCAATGAGGAAGACATTCATTAGAAAGTTGGAGAATTGTGCAATGATTGATGTGATATCTGATATCTAATCCACTACATTTAGCTGAGGGTGTAGTTGTTTAAATTTGAACTGTATATATTACTTTTGTCTGTGATTGATTAACATCCTATTATTTTTGTAGATCTTTTATTTAGTTAAACCACAGCACTCTAGTATAGACAAACTATTTTATCAGTCTGTTTTTAGAACTTGATTTACATGATGAAATATAAACTTTTATGGATCAGAAATGTTTAATTGTGGACAGTTTGTGTTTATTAGTAATCTATTAGTACACTGGGATTTGTCTACGTTTGTGTATACTGTAAGGCTTTTGTTTGAGTGTGTGCGTGTGCTTAGGGCAAGCAAAGCTACCTGACACCTCTGTCAGTGAAAGGAGAAGCGGATACACATACTGGAGCAAAGTAGATGTAATTTTTGTGATTGTGAGAATTTAATTAATTAATAGGAAAAAGAGAAAATGCTCTTTGTATTCAACTGTCCTGGGTTCCCTTGAAAAAAGGAGAAAAAACAGGTAGACAATCCAAAATATACGAAAAAATAATAACGGGCAAGGAAATATGATAAAGCCTTGTTTTTTAATGGTTAAAAAATCTTTAAAAAGCCAACGTATGTCAACCACCTACAGTCAAAACATGTTGGCTTTTCTTTTGTTTAACATTTTACATTAATGCTGATAACATTACTTGATCAATCCATTAGTAGATCAGCAGAAATATAAATCTATAAATCTATTTTGATAATCATTTAAGTCATAAATGTGAACATTTTATACACTTGTAAATTGAAAACAGTTTGGTTTTGGACAAAAACTGCAATTTGATTATGTCACAAGGGGCTTCGGAAACTTGTTTTGGACATTTGTGACCTTTTTGAGACAATATTCAAAATAAGCAACTTATTAAAAGAAAGCCAAACAGATCAAAAAGAAAAGAACTACTTGCAGCCACAATGTTTATAATATTACACACTGGTATCTTTAAAAAAAAACGTATTAGGATTTATGTTGATTTTGAATTTGGTCCTCTTGTCTAACTATAACCATAATAATCAAATCAAATTAAAAAGCCAGAAATATACTTAAATAAATGTTGAAAGACCAAGTTTATGTTTTGTTGATGTTGTTTATTATTCAAAACAATATTAAGAGTTCATATTTTAATTGATCAAAACATTTCATAAAGGTGTTGTTCCCCCCCCAATCCATGTGCAGATCTTTATTGTCCTGCCAAAGGAAACTCTGCTGCAAGGTGCCATTCAAACAACAACAATGAAATAAAACAATAAATCAAAGAAGACATTTAAAAGTGCGTTGATCTGGCACACACTGTACAAAATATGAGACCATGTGGTAAAACTGCAACCGGTAGGAATGAGGATAAAGTGTTTAAGAGGAAGCTTAGGGTTTATTTGAATTAAGTGCATTTGTTGCACATACAATCAATACAAATTTTCGCAGGTCTTAAACTGTTTTTAAATGGTATATTTGTGGTTTTAAGACAGAATACAAACACAGGGAATATCGCATTAAGTCAATGTGCTATTATCCAAATGACTGTAATCATGTGTTTGATTGTGTGGTTCCTTCAGTTCAACTTGATGGACATGCAGTGTATTTGCAGTAGACCTCACCCTTTCCTTAAGACAGCTTCATATGCTTTATGACTACGAACAATTAGTGGTGAGTACATTCTCAGGTACTCGTTGTTACTGGAGCTCAGGCTCATAGTTGCCATAGTTTGCTCATGTATCACGATCTGGCGTTCGCTCAGTATTTACTGTTAATATTTGTTCATGAGTCCTTTATCTGTCTTCGTGCTGGTGGATTACAAATATAAGTTATTGCTGATGAAAGGTGGCTCTACTGTCAACATTTGCGATCGAGAACGTTTAATAACGTATGGATGCACTTCAGAGACGTTGATGATTGTCAGCTCATGCCAAATGGATTGTGTTGTGTAACTCGAAGGGATAGTTCTCTGTGATAAAGAAAACAAACTTTCACTCCTTTAAAAACAATTCTTTGATTGCTCGTTTTTCCACTTTCAAGCTGCTCCAATTGTTTTTATATTAGCAATGGCGGAAAGGACACACCCCAACCCTAAGTCTTGGTTTTATCAGTCTGAAACTTTACTGTTTACTCTCATCGCTCTCATCAGCATCAGGATGCAGCAGGCAGCAAAACCATATAAACCTCATACAAGTCCAATAGAAAAAGAAAGAGTCAAATGAGATGCATAGATACTAATGTGTTAATATTATTTCTGTTGCAGTACTTGAAATGGAGATTTAATTACCTTCAAGTTATTTTACCCTTTCTACTTATTCTACCCTTTGTACTCTCATGCAGCGGCTCAGCATGCATGCAGACTGAGTCTTCCCGTTGAAGTGCACTTGTGTTTGGCATCACTGAGTATAAGTTAAGGCCTCCGCAGCCTTAAGGGCCCTGGAGCCATGCATTGATGCTGCCATGAGAGGCCTCCACCTGTCCATCACAGCACAGTGTGGAGACGCAAATGAGGACTGGAGGCAGCTGCACAGGAGAGCAGGGCTACAGCCAAGGCAAATGAAGAGCCCTTCACTTTGTGCCTCACATATACTTCTGGCTGTGCCAGAGAGAAACGGCTCTCTCCAAACAAAGACAAACAAATTAGACATTTGAATTCGAACACTTGACTTTAACCATATGATGGCTGCCCATATACAGGAGGTGGCTGACTTTAGGATGGATACTGGATGGAAACAGGGTGCATGTCATCCACAATAACGTTCAAAATTAGATGCAGAAAAAAATGAAGATCTTGAAGATGTCACATGTTCAAATATGACTTAATTTAGCAAGTATTTGAAAAGCAAATATGTAAAAAAAAAAAATACTGGACAGCTAAACAATGAGCTGAGTCATTAAAGCAGAGGGAGCTGCAGATTGAAGTGATAATTTAAAGGTTAATTACAAGCTGCTCCTTTTATTTTACTGGGTAAGTCGAATAAATCTAGTGAACATTTATTCTTATAATACATATATCCACTTCTTAGTCAGTGTGTATACAAAACATACACACACGCACACATACACACACACACACACACACACACACACACACACACACACACACACACACACACACACACACACACACACACACACGCGCACACGCACACATACACACACACCCACCCACACACACACTAACACACACACACACACACACACACACACACAGATTTAACGGCAGGCTCCCGGGCAGTGCAGTGCTTCAGTTATGTAAACTGGCCCAGGTTTGGAGCAAGTCAACCGTCAGGATTTTGCATTCTCACCAAGCCCCTGCAGCTGCTAATGCAAACAAGAAAATCTCACTTGCTTCACAGTGCCCTGACTGGGTCAGCGTTCACACACAAGATAATGTAAAAACAATGTGAAAGGGGTTCCTCGTATGAACTTTCAGAGAATTATCACATCTGCAGCTCCAGTTTCAGCTCATTGTTTAGCTCCTTTATTGTTTTCATTCACTTTCACCGCTCTCATAGTGCCATTTTCAGCCACAACAGGCAGCTGTTTTCAGGGGAAAAGCACTAAAAACCCAATACTAGCGAGAATCTGGTGAATATTAAACAGAATTTAGCAGCGAAAATGTCAAGTGTTTCCCTCAGAAGTACCAAAAAAGCGCTAAAGGTGTGAATATTGGACTTAACAGAACAATAACCTTGCCTTCACAGATTGTTTCTGCTTAAAGCAGATTTAGTTTTGTACATAGACTTTATGCAAAGGCTGAGTGGTCTATGTCACTGTGAGCATTCATACTTGTGTGCTGGTGAACTGCATTGCTCTGAAATAACATTGCCAGCAAAACATTTCTGCGTTGGCGTGTGTTGAATTCAATCATGTACTTCAAAAATGGATCATTTTGGAGTTGGAGCTACTACATTTTGAACAACAGTTACTTTTACTGAAATAAATGCATTGCAGAAAAAAGAGAAGATGTTGGAAGAGATAGTGCTACAAAGTCAACCAATCACAGTTGCGTTCTGTGTCCTCTGTCACTGAAACATGTAGTTACATTTGTGGGGAGGTGCATGTCAGACTATGGCGGAGGGGACGCATTCAACACAGAAGTATAAACTGGCCTTTTGTAGTATTGAGTAGTAATTAGTAGTGAACAGGTGTAAAACTGCCTGGTATGGGATTTTGATTTATGCAGTCAAGTGAGGAGTACAGAGTGGTGCTCATGCATTTACAACAGTTACAACAGTTTTCAGGAACAAAATGTACAATTACTAGACAGAGAAGACAGATACTTTGAGATCGGAAAGAGGTGTGCATGCAAGGTTTCTCTTATGTAACCGCCTTTGGAATTCTCCAACAAAAACACTGGCCCCCGAAAAAAGGAGACATCTCATTCAGAGGGAGTCATTTAAGGCCTCAATAGGCCTGAAACACCCCACCCCCACACCTTTTTAAATTGTGGTTGTCAGCCACAAAATCCATGTAAACAAAAGTCCCTGTCATGGCATCACCAAACTATTTAAAACACAATGTAACACTGTGTCGGCAGTCCGCACCCATCAGTCGAGTAAACATGGTTAGATAAATTTGAACCGCTGCATCAGTGCCAGACCAGCTCCACGAGTCTGCCAATGACACTCCGATCAGCTCTTGTCAACTCAATCTATCACGATTCTAAGATCTGAGGAAGAAAATATCTTGACCAAGATACTGAGGCTATAGATTTATAGATTTGGTCTATTAATTTATCAGAAGATAATCAAATAATCCACATTTATAACCCTATTCATATTCAGTTGTGGATCAGGTTTTCTTTGTGTGACTCACACACACAGAATGACTCACTGCTTACTTGATAGAGACAGTATCACTCTCCAGCACTGTAACAAAACTCACAATTATAGTCATGCCTCGTGTGCAAATGTCAGTTCATCTGTTTCAGATGGACTCTGTTAGAATCCATGTGTCAACACCTCATAGATGTCTCAGCCTGCACAGAGCACAGGCAGCAGCATATGAGCATTTTTACCCGTGCCTGCACCTGAAAGGAACCTCAGTTGCACAATAGGATTGCACGTTAGGATTGTTATAGAAGCTGAGCACTATCCTTCTTATTTTGTTCTACTTCATTAACACGGATTCATTTCTGTGTGTGTCT
The DNA here is from genome assembly GCF_963691815.1 of Echiichthys vipera. Taxonomy (NCBI): domain Eukaryota; kingdom Metazoa; phylum Chordata; class Actinopteri; order Perciformes; family Trachinidae; genus Echiichthys; species Echiichthys vipera. The sequence goes on from NC_139827.1 coordinate 12,000,095, forward strand.
GCTGTCTGACAGCCAGGCAGAGGGGAGGGGGGAGGTGTGTTCTTACCACACAGAACTCCTGTAGCTTTTGCAAAGTATTTCCCATGAAGTAAAGCTTCAGTCTTTTCTCTTGAATTGTACGGTGCAGCGCCTTCTGTGTGTGGGCATGTAATGGCACGCAATTCAGACTACAAAGTGATGTAATTTAAAAACACTTTTTTTCACTCTGTTTTAAAAACAGGATTTTAAAGGAAACGACAGTCTTTTTTAAGAAATATGCTTATTCGCTTTCTTGCAGAGAGTTAGATGAGAAGATTGATACCACTCATGACGTGTACAATGTAAAGATACTGCCATCTGCCGCTTAGCTTAGCTTAGCATAGCTTAGCATGGCATAGTTTAGCACAGAGACTGGTAACAGGAGGAAACATCTACCCTTCCATCTAAAGGTGACAAAATCGGCCTCCTAGCACCTCTAAAGCTCAAAAATTAAAATCTTGTTTGTTTAATCTGTAAGTATAGTATGAAATAGTCTAGCAGAAATTGAAAGTGTATTTTCCAAAATGCCCCCAAAAATACACAAACACAAACAATTTCCTGCCTAACTATGTTATATGCAGATTGTATAAAAAGATAGGGACAATTTGGAAACACCCACCTTAACATGGGAATGTTATTATATGGTTTAACTTTTTACATAACATGCTCTCTGTTGTCCGTCTTGCCAACAACTATATGCCCATTATTGCAGCAATATCTTTTTTAAATCTATCTCAACTTTATGAAAATCGCTACTTTGGTCACAGGTATTGCAATTTTTCAGTGATGCACAACAAGGTTTTTGTGCGTTTCATTGCTGACAAGCTTTCACCGCCGCCCAAATCCTCTGATTCTTCAGCAGGAAGATACAGGTATTCATCCAGCTTCCACCGATATCCTTGAGCATAGTGTCGTGTTTTCTCAGCTGTCAAACTCCTGACATGTCTTTTTAAGCTTGGCAGGTGGAGCACTTGTGGAAAGGGCCTTGGCTCTGAAAATGCATTTGTCATTGTAGGCTGTTGTACCTGCCGATTTTTTATATATAGCATATAGCATATAGAGATGGTTGATTTTTATATTGATTAATCATAAACAGTAAGAAACATGAAACTGCATAGTGATCCAGGTCTCAAACATCTTTTTCTTTCTTCGTGACTCCTCAACTTCAACATAGCATAACCTAACCTAACTGAAGAATGGTCTGAGAACAAACACAGATGTAAACATAAGATACATAAAACAATTACATAAAATAATATATAACAAGACTAAGAGTCTACAGCCTTTCCAATCTTGATAATCATCTTACATACACACGCACACAGTGCATTGCTCCACCTTGTAAACCGCTCTTTACACTTCTGTGTGAGTTGAGAATTTAGTTTGTTTAATGCTCAATTAAGTTTCTAGTTGGCAGAGCTGGAAGAGAGGCCGCCTTGGTTCTTTAAAGGTTAAGATAAACATTTCCTGACGTTGTTGTTGTTCCTGGAATTTATTAGTCATTAGTCACCGATAGTTATTTTAAGTTTCAAGTTGCATTGTCTGGTTGGTATTTATATGGATAATTAAAGCCGTTTGGGAGAGATAACACACATGCGATGGCACTGGTGGCCTAACTTGACTGAGCATGATCACTCAACCAGGATGCGATGCAGAGCGGCCCACTATTTATGTATGTGTGAGTGTATGTCTTGAAAAGACAAAGAGGTAGCAGTGTTTTGGGTGTATCTGGGTTGTGAAGAGGGAGGTTGCCCTTCTGACTCAGCCTTGCATGGTAATTGGCCAAGAAAGACACAGAGAGAAATCTAGACTGGTATGCTGTTTCTTTCCAGTGCCACCTGTGTGTCTGTTACAGTGGGATTTGTACCTCCTCAATCACTGACACATGTGGATTATCTGTACTTAAGGGAAAAAGCCAATGCAAGCCACATCTTGTGTGCAAGCAATCAGGCACTCAAACACAACATATCTTTCCCTTTGTGGACAGAATCTTCTAAATATCGGCTACTAGTATAATTGCTGTAATTAAACCTGGAAAAAGAATGTAATTTCCATGTAACCCATCCTAATTGTAAATTTAACACATTTAAAAAAACACGGACACCCTGAAGCAGTATTGTCTTAAAAGCCGTTTAAGATTGATACAGTAAGTGACATGTGGATTTATTCTCCCAGTGTTTAGCAAGTTGGATGACAAGTGGTCTTTGTGGCTTTTCCTTGAGGTGCCCTGAGCTAGTGCTTGGCAAAGACAGCTGAACTCATGTACAAACTCAGGTTAAAGGTGGGTCAACTGTTGAGGGGAACATTACGAGGGAGTGAGTAAACGAGAGAGAGAGAGAGAGAGAGAGAGAGAGAGAGAGAGAGAGAGAGAGAGAGAGAGAGAGAGAGAGAGAGGAGAGAGAGAGGAGAGAGAGAGAGAGAGAGAGAGAGAGAGAGAGAGAGAGAGAGAGAGAGAGAGAGAGAGAGGAGAGAGAGAGAGAGAGAAAATACTGTTGAACAATGCTGATAATCTCCCTCATCAGAAACCTCCTCACCTGGATTTCTCTCTGTGCAGGTGCAGGTGGAAGTCTTCCCCAAAGCAGATACTTTCCTTTTCTTTGTTTGGCTTTCGAAGGTGTTGTCATGGTCTGTTCACTGTCTATGCTATCATATATTATATATTGTATGTCTAGTTTTGAATTAATATAGAATAACTTGGATAGAAAGAAGATTGCAATTGAAAAGATTCACACTACCAGTGTGTCTGTGGGAACCTTGAAATCCCTCTATTAGCTATAGCCGCTTACCTGTAAGGGTCACAGGGGGCAATTTAGAGTTGCCAGTAAACCTTAGCTGTTGTTTTTGGACTATTGGATCCAACACATGAAGTCCCCAGCTGGCTGAAAGGTTAGGGACTTCATTTAAAGATGATAGCTCCACAAAAGTGAAGCCAAATCATCTTGATTGCCCCCCGGCGGCTGCAGTATAGGTAATTTGTCCCGCCCCCTCCATGTTAGTGAATGGGTCATGGGCTAAAAACTCAAACCTCAAACAACTTTTTTCCCAAAGATGATTTCTGTCAATGAAGGTGTTTTTGTATGTTCATTTTTCTGATACGTTTTCAAATTGTTTGATGCCATAAAAACAGGGTGAAACGTCACAAACGTGTGATCAACTCGTATCCGGGATATTTTGGCTTCACTTCTGAACATTGGGAGGAAATGGAGTTGCGTCGTCCATCTTAAGATACAGTCTATTGTTCGAACACAGGATCTTTTGCTACAAATAAAATAGTATAGATTTTTTTAGCAATTAATTTATGGACTACAATATCGGCATAAGCAACACAAGCAATGGCCAAACCATAGAAATGGAATGAGAGCAGAATAAACATTGGTATTAAAATCAACAGGAATTATCCTTTAAGAGAAACAATTGTTGACTGACCCAGAAAAGTACCATGGCTAAAGGAGGCAACAGAAACAGATGATGTGCAGAGAAGATGGCACAAAGGGATTTAGTGTGGTTAAAGAAAAACACGCATTAATCTGTAGACTGTTCTACAACAGTGTCATTGAGAAGGATGAAGCTTTGCTGCTTGACAAGTTATTCTGGATTCTGGCAGAAAATAGTCAACTTTATTTTTATGTCTTGGTGTCTTAACTTCCTGATAAAGAGGTGTAACCCAACCAGTCAGACAGAGAGGGAGAGAGACTGTTTGACACCTGGATGCAGCTTTGGGACCTAAATCTGCAGGTGTACAGTTATAAGGTCATAAAAGCTAATACTTTAAACTCTGTGTGTGTGCGTGTGTGTGTGTGTGTGTGTGTGTGTGTGTGTGTGTGTGTGTGTGTGTGTGTGTGTGTGTGTGTGTGTGTGTGTGTGTGTGTGTGTGTGTGTGTGTGTGTGTGTGTGTGTGTGTGTGTGTGCATGTGTGTGTGTGCATGTGTGTGTACGTGTGTACGCGTGCGTGTGTGACATTTAGTAAGCAAGCTTCTGTGTGATTTGGACTGTGCTTGCAGGATGATAAACTCAAGCACCCAAACTCTGTCACGCATAGAGAGGTTTCAGCTGCACAATGGCAGTGTGATGGGTGTGACTGTCTCCGGGATTAAAGCAGGAAAATAGATCCAGAAACGGACAGGTTCCACCGCCTAGCCTGCTCTGCGCTGAGACTCCTACTTAACACGAGGCGGGGGGGAATCCTGACACCCTTTAATGTCGTAGTATCTGCAGCAGTCAGAGTTAAATTTTGTTTGTTTTTTTAGGTCTGAGTTGTTTAATGTTAAATTATACTTCTAAACGTGCCAGATTCGAGCATATCCACCTATGTGTGCTGACAACTTTTTTTTTTTTTTCATTTATTCTGCCCCCCCCTCTCAGGTTAATTGATTTGTTTGTGTATCAACTTTTTGTTTGGGATACCATTTGAATGGACTGCTGGATTTGCACACCAAATGTTGTCCCATTGTACTGTTTTGCATGCTGTGCGGCTGGCTAGCCCTTAGCCTGGCACCATTTGTCATGAAAGCCTTCTCTCCGGTTCACTGTTGGCTCACACTTTAAAACCTTTTTACAAGCTTAACCACTGTGGATAATTTATGACCAGAAATAAGATACACTGAAGTTTATGTGTTCAGTCCTGCCAAATACCTCAAAACACAGGTCCTTCTCGTGGAGTGGAGGGGGAGCTAATTGTTTAGTATAAATCACATATCAGTTCCAGTATGCAGCCTTTTTTTTATGCCTAAAATATATTTTATTTACATCACTGCATTTATCATTACAGTAACACTTGGGAAATATCTTCAGCCTATTTCTGGTATTTCTAAGAAATCTTGATTGATAATACTTGCAAGTCTCGCATTGAGTGACAAATTGTTGTTTTTGTCACCTGGAAATCATTATGCAACTGTGAAAAAGGTCTAAATGCTTTCAACAAAGGAAAGAAGGACATTGAAGATAAGAAGAAAGCTATAATAAATGATTGTGGATTGGTTTAATTTGTCTAATTCTTGTCTTAACCTAATTTAATAATTTTATGTAACCTACAAATTGTATTGTTTTTATTTTATCTTTGTTTCTTTTTATTGTTATTATGTCATTTTTGAGCAATCTTTGCTGTTGTCGTTGCTGCTGTGATAGGTTGTGTTGTATCATACTGTTAGCTGCGGCTACATAACGTCACATACCAACATTTTTTTGTTGACTTTTACAATTACCTTCTCAAACCACCCTCATGCAACAACGTATATACATTTGTACATGATCTGGATTATGACTGTAAATGAGGCCTGCAATAAATCATGAAGCCCTGTTCCCTGTGTGATGTACCTCCATTCTGAATAAAGTGAGAAAAAAAAAGTGATCTTTCACAATCATTGTGTGATGGAGCCTCTAACTCTTTTTACTTCAACATCCTTTGAGGACCGCTCCATTGGCTACCAAGATGAAGCCTGATGAAGACGGGTGAGGTCGGACACACACACGTGGCTATCACATTTTTCTCAGGTTATTTGGGATTAAAAGTGGATGGTTTTGTGACAATATTTTCACACACAGACTTTCTCCCTCTTTTGAATTCCAGTGTGTAAGCCTGAGTGACAGAGAGCCTCATGAGGGACAGAGGTGGTGCTGGAGGTGAATCCGGAGCCGGAAACAAACTTCACCCTCCTTCAGACTGACGGAGAAGCATGGCGTCAGACCCCCAGAGACCCTCATGGTATGATTAACAAATATGCAAGAACACACACACACATGAAATACCTCCTCCCTGTTGGCACTTAGACACTTCTTTCATTCCCCGCCTCCCCTCTTTTTTACTCCTTCTCCCTCTGCTGCCGTATAGCCGCCGGACCTGTCTTACTGCCTCGTTTGTCATCTCCAATCACTTGCTCTTTGAGCGGCTCTGACAGACAGGGGTATTAGCTGCCTCTGTCTAGTGATGAGAGCTGGGCTTTCCTGCTGAATAGAGAAACTATGTATGAACGCCACAGGAAAACATGTAATGACACACACTGGCACACTCCCACCAACAGCTGCTCCTTCGAGTGCATGAGCATGTTTTGTATGTGTGTGTGTGTGTGTGTGTGTGTGTGTGTGTGTGTGTGTGTGTGTGTGTGTGTGTGTCTGTGTGTGTGTGTGTTTGGGCGTTATTTCCTTCTTTTATTTTATTTTATGTCTCCAAGTCTTAATTTTTTATTTTCATACATTTTTTTCAACATGTGTATGTAAGATGAGAGAATTGTAGAAACCCCTGGTGGAGGAAGTACTTTATGAGGTAAAAGCAGCAATATTGCAATATAAAAATACTCCATTATAAGGAAAAGTCTTACATCAATTAATACAAACTGGCTCCCGTCAGTGTCACACTATTATTAATTATACTATTGAATTATCAATATCGATGCATTAATATGTAAGTACCATTTTAATGTTGAAGTTGGTCAAGGTAAAAGAAAACATAAACTGTTTTTACAGTGCCAGGGATTTTATTCTATAATAATGCATCATATTTTCTAAGTTCAATGTCTGTTTTGTCTATAAAATCTTAATTTGAACAATCTCTTTGCAGTCCATAAGTAACAGTTGAAATCAAGTAGATTTTATTTTGTTTTACATAAAATCATCTTTTCTTTTAGCCTAATATACGGTATATGAAGCATATTAAAATAAGAATTAGAAAAAGAAAAGAGAAAATGTTTGGTGCATTTACAAAATCTCTATTTATCAACCACAACAACAACAAATGTAAGTTTAATCATTTATTAGGTTTTCTGTGATCTCTGCAGGTCCGTTTCACTGGGATTTTTTTAATGAAAAACTATACTATGTCTTTTTAAAAATTACATTTTAATCAGCGAGATCTTATCATTTATGATTATATTTAGATCATATTAGATTTTATATATGAGTTTTTTGATTCAGTAAAAATATTTTTTTCTTAAGTAAATGTAAGGTTAAGTGATTCCAGTATGTCGTAAGTATATTACAGCAACTATTTTGATAATTGATTAATAACTTTGAGTAATTTCTTGAAGAAGAAAGTCAAATTTCTCAAAATGCAGCTTCTTAAATGTATATGTTTTCTGGTTTCTTTCCTCCTCTGTGACCATAAACTGAATAAATTGGGACATCACTGTGGGAAAAACTGACATTTTTCACCATGTTCTGACATTTTATAGAACTAGTTGTTCTATAAAATGATCAATGAATTTAATAATAATAATCAGATCAATTGATATTGGAAATAATTGTTAGCTGCTGCCCTATTGCTCAGTGTTCAACAAAGTAGGTAAAACTATCTCTACCTTACAAAGCTGCAACAATTAAATACGTCTTACACATTTATATATACGTATATACTTGTGCACTTTTACTAAACTAAGATTTTGTATGAAAATGTTTTAATTGTAAAGGCGTATTCTACATTTTATCATTACTTCCTTCTTTAAGTTAATGATTTAAAAACTTTTACCACCACTGATAAAAATGCTTGCTATAGAGTCAAATATGCAGGTTTCTTTATGGCCTTTTCATCAGAGGAATATTACCACTAAACTATTGCCAGTTTATTCGGTACACCTAACAATAGTGCTAAATTTGTTTAATTAAGAAAGCTGAAGAAAGACTTATTTTCATTTTTTGAATATACCTTTTACTGTGCATTTTATTACAAATATTAATCGTAGACTTTGTTACAGACAGTAGTAAAGAGATGACAGGAAATGAGGCAGAGAAAGATGCAACAAAGTTAGGGAGTTGTAGGTAGACAATATATGTTTAGTATCTTTTACATATCCGAGTAGCTGGTAAAAACCGGTTCAGTGTCGTGGGAGTCACCTCTCTGCCTCAGTGAATACTTCTGTAGCTGGTGTGGGTGTCTCGCGGTTTGCTGTGGTTTGGGGTTGGCCAGGACACAGATGCAGCCTGCCATTCATGCATTAAGAGCTGCAGCTGATTCAAGTGTCAGATATGATGGAGTGGCTGACTACCCTTCCAGTTTAAGCTTGCCATGGCTGGCTGACTGAGTGGCTGACTGATTGTGCCACAGTGCTCCTCTTTACACGCAACTTAAAGGAATTGTTGAATCCAACTCCTGCAGATAGGCCAGTTTATCGGAACGACTTTAAGGAAGGACTTTGTCAGCTTAGATTAAAATAGCTAACTGATAAATAACCGTTTTAGCCAATGCATTTTTGAAAACATCTGTGTCAGTAGTGGTCAAGGACCATTTGGCATTTAAACATAACAGGATCAGTTGTGAGACATGTTAAGAAGCCACGTAAGTGAGTCAGTGGCAGTAACATGGGACGACGTGGACAGACACAATGGCTGTGAAGGACTTTTGTAAAAAGGAGCTGCTGTCTCTGTGGCGCAGCGTCCAAGCAGACCACCCACCAGGAGAGAGGGTCTGAGGAATGCTTTTTACTGGATTGCTTGTCTTGTCTTCCTCCCCTACAGTTTTAGTGTGTGTGTGTGTGTGTTTTAGAAGTGCCATTACATACATTACCTGTGCGTGTACTCAGGGTGTTTTTGTTTTCCTGGATTTTCCACGTGCACTGTGACCACCAGTGTTGTGGTTTTGAGTTGCCGGTTTCTATTTCTAAGGAAAGACTGCACACGAGGCCTTTTTCTTTCTCTTACAGTTATGTTACAACAGTTTTGATAATCTATTAATTAAAGTTTCCCCAGAAGGAGCTGCAATAAGTCTGATAAACAACCTCAAGTGATGTCACTTGCTACATTAGCCACTACTATGACACAAGATGCTCTGACCAAACTGTCGGGGGTTGAGTTGCATTTTGGCTAACATAGGCGTCACTTTTAGCAAAAGAGAAGAATGCATTGAAAAACATTTTTTAAGAGACTGGATTTTTCATTTTTCAAAATGGCCACCAGCGGTTGGTCAAACTTTCCTATACCATTGGACCCACATGCAATAACATAATCCATAATTGGACATAATCCTTTATATATTATAATTTGATTATACAGTGCCATGAATCAGTAAAAACACATCTTGTAGTATTAATTTGATAGATGGTAGTTATTTATTTTTTAAGAAGCGCATAAGTAACTAATTATATAGAATGTTGACATCTCCTTGATAAATATAAAATAACTAGAATTGGTGCCTTTTCTATCACACAAACATGCATGAAAAGTAGGCCTGTCTGTATAATACATTACTGTATATTATCAAGCAGTGAAGTGTCCTGTAATTTATCCAAATTGTAATGTGAAGACACACCATTTAAAACCTTAATAAAACATACCCAGAACCCTGAACAAATAGGATTTCAGCCTGTCTCCACTCTCTAAGCCTCATTCACACACAGTTCCTGGTAAATACTGGGCTAACTTTTCAGGCACCGCAAGTCATTTTCACTATTCACACATGCACATTTCCGTCTTGCACCTTTTCACATATGCCATGGCACGTCTCTTATTAATTTCTGAATAGTGGCTGTTTTTGTTCCGTGCCACAGTTTGTGTAACATTAATATTCAATAAGTGTATAAATATATAAAATGTAATGTACGTGCTAAATCGTAAGAACGTTGCAGATTAAAATATGTCATTAGCAGAGTCTTGTGATCGTTTCTCTCACCTCACGTGAAAGCGCCTTGCGTCAGATGGATGTTACCCTTTACATGCTTGTCCCAGCAAAGTTACTGCTCTCATTTAAACAAAGCTGTGCCAGCATTTTCCCTGGGATGTTACAACAGACCTTGGGTAGGTAAATGGCGGCACAGGACTAAACTAATATACCAGGGAAACTGGCTGAACGTCTTGCGGGTTGACAGCAACAAGACAGAACTATTCAGCGCCCACGGTCTTCCTTCAGGCATTCTGCGAGAAACAGGGTGGAGATACCTGACCCGAGCCCGACAGAACAAATATTTACTAATGACATTTGGGTTGGGGTCGGGTTCAGCCTATTTGACATGGTGCTTCAAGTTCTTTCTGATGTAAATATATTAAAACACATCAGCTATTGCAGGTGTCAACACAAACACTCAGTGCTTCAGCTTACATTAACTGTAAACAAAATGCCTGTCAGGTTCAGATCAGGCTTGATTACTATTCTATCAGACTCAGGTGGTTGTCCTTAATGATGGGAAGGGGGTGCTTAACACACAGCTACTGCATGATCTACACACCCTGGTCCAATGCAGCTAAGATGAAGCTGTCTTGCTGATAGCATGGCTACCACCAGATGCTCATTTGCACTATTGACACTGATGTTGTGGTCTTGGCTATGTTTACCATAAGTCAACTTAACTGTGTCTAGCATTCGTAACTGACAAGAGCTTTTACTACCTGGCAGCCCACCAAATGGCTGCATGCCTCGGACCAGAGATGTTATGCCCCCTTCTAATGTTCCACGCTTCGGCAGGCTGCAACACTGTATCAGCTTGGCTGGACATGGAAAGAAGGCAGCGTAGTCAACAGGGAAGTCACTGCAGGGCTGACAGATGCGGAACTGATGCTGGCAAATGGACCAGTGCAATGAACATTATTGAGAGATTTCTCATAATTCTTTTTGACGGAACCAGCACAGTCTGCAACAAGGTCCACCGTGCTAGAAGGAAGCTCTTTCCACGGAAAAACTTGGGACAAAAATTCCCACTCACTCTACCGAAGACACTGGTGCCAGACCCTGTGCTGCCATCATCAACTGACTGGTGAAGACAGAAGAATGAGCCACACTGCACAACGCTGCCACAAGCATCCTTGCAGAAAGGTCCAAGATGGCTGCACTTCAGTCAACAGGCTCTGCTTCTGTGAAGGAGAATGTGCTGAACATATATCATTATGAAAACATTAAGGTGACATGCCATGGTACATGGCAAATTTTTCTGGATTTTCTTGCTGTGATGAATAATTACCTTGATCAAGATGTGTTCATATAATGGTTCACATAGTATTCAGCAAGTACACAAATAACTTAAGTAGCATATTTAATGGCTTCATTGATACAGTTTGTACATGGCCTACATGTTAATACGTAACTGTACTCACTACTGCTGCGGTTTAATCACAATTAAATTGTATCGGCATGTGCACAGATAGACCTGAAATGGGGCTTGAACACCTGCCATTTGGCCTCCTAGAGAAAGTGTCTTTGTTCACTGTGTGGGCACCGAGCCTTTCACTGGAGAATACATACATATTGCACGCATCGGCACTAGTGTGACATGTTCCTCGAGGCATCTTATGTTCGAGACATTTTTTCATGACGCTATGGTTTTCAGTATTTTCTGGAGGGAGGGAAGGGATGAAGGAATGTTAACTGTTATAATCTATATCTCTCAAAATCCATCAGAAAAATAAAAAAAACACAGTCTAATATAGTCTACTTTATCTAAAACTTATGCATTGTTTTTTAGCATTGTGGCTAAGGTTGCAGGTGCTTTCCCTACTGTGATCATAACGTTACAACCGGCTTTGGGCCTGTTTTAACCGGTTTTAACATCTGCCAAGTCAAGTCTTCAGTGACCACTTGGGATGTGATTTCACTTACCTGCTCTATATGCAAATAAACACGTACATTACTTACGTTGAGATTATGATAACCTACATATTATAATGAAAAATAGTTTTTGTGATTGTTGTTTGTAAATTTCAGTTGTTACTCTCACATAAATCATTATTACAAAAACTAGAGTTTTAAGAACCCAAAAATAATGATGTCTACCTATGGTGATCTGTGTAGGAGAGCAGAGAGAAAGAGTTTTTTAAAAAGTGTTTGTGTTCAACTCTGCTTTGTTTTACCGTTTAAGTTGACTTCCAGCAGTATAGGAGTCATTTTAAGTCACGTTCAAGCTCCAGAGAGCAGGATAAGAGCAGGGGAACGAACAAACACAATCCAGTGTGACAATGACATCCAAAATATATGATTGAATTTCAGTGGTGTCTGTGACATGAGAACTACTCAAAAAAAAGTGTTTAAAAATGCAAAAACAGCCAAAATACACAAAGTGGCCTGTAGCTCAGACGTTGTGGACAAATCCAGTGAATGAGGATGTAAGTTCTGCTTATAGCTAAGTAGGCAGTCCTTCAACGTAACTCATGCATTTCTGTTCACAGTGCTAAATGTGGACAACCTCTGAATGTGGTCTGAGTGATCCGATCTCCATGCGTCCTGGGTTCATTCACACCTGGACTAAGAGCTGTCCACTTGTGATCCGATCACTCAGGACAGATTTTAAGAAACAGGTCTGAACGGAGTCGCTGTCTCTGCGTCCCCCTCGTTTTAGCTGTGAGCTGCACTTGGCTGTGGTGAAATTAACATGTGATGAGCAGCACAACAACTTTGTGTCTGGGTTCTGTGTCTGTCTGAAAAGAATGCTACTATAATAGCAGAGCAATAGGGCAGATAGACTTTTTCCTTTAAATATTGTGACTTAATTCTCAATAAATTACTAATATATGGATCTTTGGCAGCCCCTGATTCACCACTTTCTCAGTGATCTACTGTAAGTGTCCTTATCAATAAGGAAAGGGACAAATTGGACTGGAGGATGTTTCTGTTTAACACACAGATCATACGTTTATTTGCCTCTACACATCAGTAATTAAGGGATAGTGTGTACTTGTGTATAAGGCTTGTTTTACAAAAGTTAATCTTATATTTGCCATCAGTTTTATTATTTAATTTATTTGTGCGTGGGGTGGCACTATAGTGTTATCCATTTTACGTTGTTGTTATTTTGTTATTTGACTGTACAGGACTTTGGTCTTTGATTTGATAAACGGCATCCTTTATTTTTTCTTCCCCCTCCGTCCCTCTTATTGCTCAGGCTGTTTCAGCTTTAAACCTATATTTAAAAACAGGGAAGACCACTGAGAACAAGCTCCCCTTTACAAGGATGCCCTGATTACAATACATACAAAATATAACAATACAAGCACCTAAAAGATTCAGCATGCATAAACAAATTATATAACAAACAAAATCCCTTCTGCAGATTATTCCACTTTTGTGGTGCATAGTATTCAAAAGCCACTTTCCCAATCTCAGTGATTACTTGATTACTTTCAAAGACCAAATAGTCTTGGGAACTGGTGCAGTGTGACAGTGATCTGTAGTTAGGAAGACGTGTAAGATACCAAGGTAGTGTTTTTTAAATAAATAAATAGAATACAGTGTTAACAACGACCACCCAACTTTCTCATAACGTAAACAACGATGCGTTCTGAAGCCATCCCCAGTTATGGACCTAAGAGCAGAATGACTGACTGCATTGGGAGGTTTAAGATTAGAGGTGGGAGCAAAATGTTAACCGTACAATTTTAAATTTCTGCAGTTTTGGGTAATGCGTGGTTTAAAAAAACGTTTTGCGTTTAGGGACTTCATTTATTAATGTTTTTTTGAAGCACAGCTTGTCATCGAGCCAAACTAAGGTATTTATGAGTGGATCTTTCTATTGGTGTCACATTAAGAATAGTAATAATCCATTCAGTGTGATGCAGATTGGGATAATGTTGACTTGATGTGATGACAAAAATCTATCTTTTTATGATAAAAATTAGTATAACAAATGTAATTTAGAGAAAGATTAGATTAGTATAACCAATGTAATTTAGAGAAAACAGAGCATTGTAAGTTAGCCACAACCAGAGGGCGCTTTACTGCTATTTTCAATTTTGTGAGCAGCAGCATGGGTGAGACTCCAGCAGATAGCTGGCACTGTTTCAGAAACAACATTTAAAAGGAGACGCCCTATATCCACATTATCCACCTGTTCACATATGACAATGACTGTCACTGTATCTTGTGGTTGGAATAAGTGTTTATAGATTTATCTCACCTGAAACATGTCAAACAAAGTACGGGCTATGTCTGTTTGCTGTTATCAGCAGCACAACAGGCCACAGGGTGTGTGACTGTGAGGGCGACATGCTCTGATGCTGTTCAAAAGATCTGGCTGACTTAATCTGCTGTAGGACATTACAGCAGACCCCCTCTATACTGGACCACTGTCAGCGCAGCAGAGGAGCATGCTAAAGCGTGTTTTTTAATGTGTGTGTGCAGCAGGAGGGAGTTGGGGTTAATCTGTGTGCATGAAGAAAGGGTGTAGCCAGATTGACGGGTGGTGACAGATAATGGGTGGGGACCAAAAGTGTCACCCCGGGTTTGATGTTAACTGTCATACAATTATAACCTAGGCGGACTTATCAGTTCCTCCCATCTGATGCACGAGGGCAGAATTTATTAGAGTATCTCAGTTTACCGTTGTTTTAAAATGGCTGCACCTGTTTTGACAACAGTGTTTAATTTATAGGGCTCATGTAGCATGCAACATAACTGTTTTTGAAATTACTTTGACACTTTTATGACATACTATACTGTGACTTTTTTATGACTTATGGCTTTGATTTGTTCAACTAACTGCTATGAATGTTTTAGACATGTTATACTATATTCACATTGTTTTAACATTATACTATACATTAAACTATACAATGTGTACTCAAATAAATAATTACAGCAGCTTATATGTATATTAAATTGAATACATACAATATCTTTTAAGACCCTTTAAGACATTTTAAGACTTCATCGCCACTTGAGGTTCTAACCGGTTACATTGTTGTTTTTTCTGCTTGCAACATATTTTTCGGCTTGAGCTAAAAGCTAGAAGTGTGCGCATCTATGAACAGAAATTTGTCAGGGCAATAACTATTTCTTTGTATTTATTTGAATAAATTACATTGACTTATCACATTTTTTTTTTACATCAAGCATACAGTCGTAGAATCCAGTGCAAGAATGAAATAAAACAAACAAAACAAAAACAATCCAAGGACAATCATGTGCAGCACAGAATCCCTCTTTTCACATTGCTTTTGGATAATATGCTTAATATATACACACCTATACTGTTTGTGTATACCTTTTGTCACAGTTACAAAAATAAGATACGTTACTGTAGATGCCCAACTATACACACAAGGTGAAAACAAAACACAGAAAAGCTGTACAGTCCTCATTGAGGGCAAAGATACACACAATTGTTCAAAAAAATTGAAAGAAAAAAAAGAAGGAAGGAATTCTTTCGCCTTTAAAAATAAATAAATACAAGACCTTCAACCTGCATGGTTATTCTTCCCCAGCCAACAAAGTATACTTTCTGTTAAAGTTGTGCTTCCCTTAAAAAAAACAACAACACTTAATATGGTTATCAGTTGATTTTGCATCATTTATTGTAATTCTACTGAATATAATGACTTAGTCTTTTGATTAAAGAGACATCCGTGTTTGTTTAAACATGGAACACTGTCAGAGACACTATATCTTGAATACCTCAGCATCAGAGGTCCTCTTCAACCCCGTCCCCGTGCGCAAACCCAAACCCCTCCCCCAAAGTACAGTACATGCACAACATTATTACGGAGATGGGTGAAAGAATAGTGGTGCACAGATTATTTTGCAGAGGGGTTAATACATTGTCGACATCGCAGAGAATAAAATCCCTGGGGTTAACGTGTGCGTGACAGCACCTAACTGCTCAGCTGACCAAAATACGTACAGTACTGTTATAACTGAGTCTGGTTTGATTCCTAGGTTATCAGTACAGAAATTAAAGAAGGGGGGAAAGTCCCATAATACTGCATACAACCATATAGCTGGTGAGAGAAAATAATGAATATTAATTTTTAAATTTTTTGTGTAAGTTGCATCATTCTAATGAATAAAATATTTCCACCAAGACGAAAATAACTTATTTCTCATTCCAATCAGCCATTTGTGCACTCCTGGCTATGCCTAATTTTATCTTAATCAATGTCTTATAGACAGCTAAACTACAGAATACTAATCGGACTAGTAGGGATGCAGCAAAAAGAGCTACACCTTCAGCTCTTTTTCTTTAGTTCCAATCAAAAATGAGCAGATAAGTCCTATAAGTTGTTATATTACAATACATCAACCATTTTTCACACAAGCTTTCTGATAAAATACACGTTGGAGGATTGAAACTTATGCACCATAGTTTTCTTACATCACTTCAAACAGAACTTCACAACTTGTGTTTTTGCAAATCATGTCATCACTCCACTAATCACTGGCTCAGATAGGTAATGTCACATAATTAAGAATACAGTTTCTCCCCTCCTGATAAAAATACCAAAGAACTAGAGATCGCAGTTGACTAGATTTTGCAGGTAACTTTGGTATCTAAATCACATATGACCAATCACACGTATGTTATGTTTAAAAAAAAATACAATGGGTAATCTTGGTTGTTAGTTATCCACTAGTTGAGTCGACAATTTTGTCAAAACTCTGAATAGTAAAGAGGTGAGGACATCCTTTAGACGCCGAGAGATGACTACCATTACAAAAGAGTAATATTTAAAATAAAACAAAATCAGCTCAACATATTTTTTTATAAGATTAAACGTTAAACACTTGAAACCATGCTTGACCTAGAGTCTCTAACAAACATGAAGCACGTGGACTGATTTTTTTTCCTAGCAAGTGAGAGAAAAGTTTCTATCTACTGTAGGTTTCCACAAAGTACAGTGAATGAGATAAAAGTGTGATTTTGCAAAGCTGCTCTGATAAACTCACGGAAAATATTACGGACTGACGGCCAACTCAAACCAAGACAAAAGCTGGGACAGTGATGGACATAATGAACATGAAAGCCTGAAAGGTACCTCCTGGGATAAGGGTTCAGCAACGACATAAAAGGAGATTTTTCCTCATTTACGCTCAATTGGTGCATATTTGCTTTAATTTGTTGTCATTCTTCGTTCATTATTGTGTTGTTGCTGTTTGGACTCCTTTAAAGAGGAGTACAGGTGGTTGGTAGAATAGTTTGGGAAAAGGTTACTGGGAATACTGGGGTAAGGGAGGGACAGACTGGAGGCCGGGATCTGTTTCGCCACCGTTACAGACACGTCTGGTAATGGTGACGTCCTAGTGGGGCAACGGCACCAGGATATCCACGTAGTTGATGGGGAAGAAGCCGGAGTTGCCGTTCAGCATCCCCTCATACCAGTTGTCATCGATCTTATTGGTCAGAGTGATGATATCGCCTTCCTTGAAGCCTAGCTCACCTTCATTCTCTGGGTCAAAATCGTACAGTGCACGACAGCAGGGCTGGTCCAACGGGGCTAAAGAGAAGAGTTGGAGAGATGAGAGAAAAAAAAAGTTAGATCAGAGGCTAGAGGTAAGAGATAATATGCTGGACATAGATTAGAGAAATAATGATTGCTTGTTAAAGGCTCACCTGGAGACCTGGCTGAAAGAGGGGAAGAGAAGAGGAAGACACAGAGAGGAGGAGACAAAGCACAAAGAGAGACACACAACATGACCATCAGTGACCAGATAATAATAATAATAATAATCATAGTAATAATAATAATTATAATTATAATAAAGAGGCATCCAGTGTTTAAAGGAATAGTTATACAGTTTGAGAATTATGCTTATTCTCTTTCTGGTGGAGAGGAAGATCGGAGGATTGATACAACTCTCTCTCATGTTATATCACATCACATGTTGTATCGGTTTTGTTTAATCTGCACAAAACCACGTGCAATGTGTAAAAATTACAATTTATGGGGATTAATGGCTTAGAGCAGATTTTAGGCAACAAACTGAGATTACAGGAAATGAATGCTCCCCAACGTAGACTACAAAATATGGACGTGGTCTCCGTCACTTCACCTATAGGTTTCTCAATAGTCATTGTCAAGCTCAAATTTGTCGACTCCCAGAGGCTCTGGCCGTCACCATCTTGGCAGAGCCTGTCTCCACCTGCTCCTGGCTAATCCAAAAATGGGCAAAGAAGTGAAGCGTGGATGGAGCTGAGGCGGGCCGAATGAAGCCTACAGTCTATGCTCGCCTGTGACAACACCCACCTGTCACTCAAAGCGGCCCTTTATTGTGCAGAACTTTAAATCTTGGTGAGAAAGATATACCAAAACTGTTTTTGTACCAGGCTGCAAACTTGTTTATGTCTGCTGTGAAGTTAGGCATTTTAACACGGGGCTCTGTGGGGATGGACTCACTTTTGGAGCCAGCAGTTTTTGGCACTTAAGTGTTTTCCTTTTTCAACACCAGTAAAACGTTAGGTGGATTTTGTTACTGTTGGACCGAGCCAGGCTAGCTTTCCCCATTTCCAGTCCTAATGCTAAGCTAACTGGCTACTGCTTCATACTCAGCATCCAAACATGAGAGTGGTATCAATCATATCAAATCAGAGTGAGTGAGCGAATGAGCTAATAAGCACATTTCCCAAAAATGTGAAACTATCCCTTTAATAAGAAAAGAAAGATGAGCAATTTGATTAAAAATAGGGACAAAAGAGAAACCAGGGGTTAGACAGAAACTGCACTGCAAACGAGCTGCACTGCAAACAAATATGCAGACAAATATGCACTTCCACAAAAATCCATTTAAAGAAGGAAAAAAAAAAATAAGAGTGAAAGAGTGAGATTTTGCATCCCCTCCCAAGTCACTCTTGCTCACCTGGAGATCTTGCTGCAAAGGGGACAGGAGAAAACAAAAGGTGAAAAAATAGCGTGAGTGAAAAGTGTTTTTGTTTAATAGCATTTTGTGGATGAATACATGAGGACTTGATGGGTAAGAACAGCAGGCAGAGCATCAGAAAGATCAATAAACAAAAGAAGAAGTTGGACAAAACAGTTGACAGAGGCAGACAGACAAAGAAACAGAAGGATAACACGGATCAGAAGATTGACAAGAGAACAAAACAGAAACAGCAAATGCTCGTCCGCTGATAAGCTTTTGATTTTTACTGTAGGTCGGCCATTCTTTGTACAGTGAGAGGACGGCACTTGTTTTTCTGCTGTTAATTTGTATATTTGAGTGCAACAATTTTCTCAGGATAAAGAGACAAACAAAAAGAGAGATGGACAAAAAATGACAACGGGATGGAAGAGATGTTGTTGTTTGTCTCACCTGGAGACCTTGCTGCAAAGGGGGAAGAGGGAACAAGACGAGGGGGAGTGGGGAAAAGGGAGCGGGAGAAGTAGTTTTGAGTTTCAAGTGTGAATGAACGTTTGTTGTCGGAGAAATGAATTGGTGAGAACACAAAGATGGAGAAACAGATAAGTTTGACCTGGCTCACCTGGAGACCTCGCCCCTGGAAGAATAAACAGAAATCATAAAAGGGGAAAGAGAAGAATGCAGATTTGGATTAATTAGTTCTTGATTGATGGATATTCTGTTCAGTACAGGTAATAACTGAAATGTTGGGAACTGAAAGAGCCAGGGAAAAGAAAAAGAAAATGAACAGAAACCATAAATTCTCAAATATCTAGCTTTCAGGGAAAGCACATATTTTTCTTTAGAAACAAATCTTGGGGAAGAACATTTGCAGTTGTCTTTTTTACATGTGGAACTAATGCCTATCATGTAAATCATGTGTTGTCGTGTATTAGTGTGTTTGTACATGCTTATCCTCATATTTGCACATATTATGGACATTTTTATACCTTTGGCTTTCTTCTAGAACTTCAAAAAACACTTTATTTTTCTCATCCTGTCTGTCTGAATATACCTGTATTCACCTTCTGTATGAAACTGTTCTGTATGTACGCTCTGTTTTAGCGCATATCTCTTTAAGCTCCCCTCGAGAAAAAGTCTGCTCTGATTGGTCAGCGTTACTAGGTCCTCAGCATCTGCATTCTCTCTCTGTCTCTGCACTGTCGTTACAGCTGGGGAATGTCTGTAACAGCACTGTAGCGGCACTATCTACGTATATATATATATATATATATATATATATATATATATATATATATAGTATAGCTGTGACATCACAACTGTACAGAAGTCCGGTTTGTTTAAAGACACAGTTTCTGAATACAGGCTGTGTTCAATTCTCTGGATTGAGCTTTTTAATACTTTCACAGTATTTATAAGTCACCTCAATCTGCTTTATAGTAAAAAAAGACATGGAAATCTCAAGTTTTACAACATGAGACAAGAACTCAATTTTTAAATATTTTTTTTAGCACCATATCTTTGTGTAGTATTGATTTGTAACAGTGTGATGCTCATGCAAACAAAAGACTCCATACAGTATGTTTCACATTAAAAGGCCTCTAAGCACTTTATCCCTTCTTGTTCCTGGAAGGCTTTTAATGTGAAATATCTGCAGGACATGTTGCGTTTCAGATGTTAAGAAATTTAAGTCAAAATGAATCACTGGAAGTTATGAGTGTGTTCTCATTAAGTATGCTGTGTAGATCGAGACAACTATCCCTTTAACCTGCCATGCATTCTAATACGTCTACTGCATTTTTTTTTTTTGGCTTTTATTTGAGAATTTATAGTACAAATTAAAAACATAGAAATGGTTGTTATAGGAAAGAAGATTATGAATTAACAGAAACCTGCCCAGAAACCATCCTATACAGGTAGTTTCCTCTATACATTTTATTTTATTTACGGAACCAGGACTAGCTTCTGGACATGTTTCTGAGCAATAAGGCAAATGTACTCTGGGTCTCACCTGGAGAGCGAGCACCGTGGAGGCCTCCATTGTGGTTCTCACTGATGGCGGAGAAGTCCAGAGACGTACGTGGTTTAGGAATGAAATCTTTCCTTGGTTTGACAGAAGTGTCCTTTATCCTGCAAAAACACAGAAACCCTCAATGCACAAATAATCGAGGTTAACATCAACTGCAATGTGTTTCTGTGGCAAAGCTGTATTGGTTAATAACAGTTTGTGACTCAAATTCTACATGTTATTGTATCATACATTCAATAACATTAAAACAAAAAAGATCCCAGTGAACAGGAAACGTGAGTACTAACCGTTCGTCGATCTTACTGGAGAGCTGTGTGAGGATCTCAGCTGCCCGGCTGTGGTACTCCACTTGAGCGTGTACCAGTGCAGACAGCTGGCTCACCTGTTCAATCTGTTAAAGATGAGCAGGGTCTACGGTTACACACAGACAGCATGACACCTAATTCATATCACCCATTATGATGATCGTTACTGAGATCTGGACTCAAATTCACTCAACCTCAGATGTCTGAAGAAATAACAGTGGGCTCTCACGTGACTAACAGCAGATCACAGAGAAACAACAGTGGATGAACGGCAGGACTGTTACTAACAGATTGACTGTTAATTCATTAGTAGGACAAAACAATCTCCCAACAAGATCTATTTTCAGCTGTTCTGTGCTGTTCTGTTCATCACACGATCTTCCTCAGTGGATAAGATTTGTTTTTAAAGCGACAAGTCGTTAAAATTCTTGTAAAAATGGCGATTTGAACATCTGCAATACATGAAAACTGGACGTCTCTTGCAGAGGAAGGTTGTGTGATATTACTGAAAGCTCCAGAAAAGCTACTCATGTACCTTGTGGTGACATCGTTTTGCCAACATACAGGATCGACTGTACAAAAAAGGTGGAGCCTCCGTGACACCACCCATTGGTTTGTGGACCACTGTTTGGAAGTTTCGAGTTTGACATTGTGGCTGTTGGCAGTCTTTTTTTTAACCAAAAGTGTCTCATCATATTTGGACGAAAGGTAGTGGAGGTTGTGGTGGTAAATTGTTAATGACAAGGTAGGCCCGCCCTAAAACATACCCTGCTGTGTCGTCTATTTTTCTCTAAATGGGGTCATCATTTCCCAAATGAAAATCGTGCTGTCAAGTAGGAAGAAGGGTCATTTTTATGTTGACTTCTATCCAATCAGACTTCTTTTTAAAACCAGTGGACTCGCCCCCTCCTGGCCATTAGAAAGAATGCAGGTTTAAGGCACTTCTGCCCTGGCTTTACTTTGAGGTTGACACTTGGATCAACTAATTGTATAAATTGATAGCCTGGGAAAAGTAAACAGTAACAGTAGAAAGTAAAAAACAGTGAAGTAAATTTAATGGGTTGACAGACAAAATAAAAAAATAAATCAAATAAAAAGGTAGGTAAAATAATCCTTACATCACTCTCCAACAGGTTAAACATGCTCTGCTCAGCGATCTCCTTTGAGTCGTCAAATTTCTCAAGTGCTTGTTTGAGCTCGTCATCTGTCACTTTGCCCTGACGTTTCTTCTTGTAATCAAAGTCCAGACGGCGACCCTCCATTTTCTTCAGGTGATGCTGCAAAAGAAGGAAAGTAAGAAAGTAAAGCTACATGTTTTGACCAAGAGATGAGTTTAGATTTTTTCTTGGCAGTGCCTCAAAGATCCGCTCTCGTACCTGAATCTCCTTCAGATCCTTTTCATGGAGGTTCTGCAGTGGATCAATGAAGTTCTGCTTGACCTCCATGTCCAGAGCATCCTTCACCTCTGCAAGCTCACGCATGGCTTCCCCAGCATCAATCAGAGCTTGGCCTGGAAAAGTAAAGGCACATTTAGACAGTGAAACAAAACATATGAATAGCACACAGATCAGTGTCAGGTTAAGGGTTAATCTGCAGTAATACCATTTCATTGGAATCCACAGCAGAATTTGAAGACAGGTATTTCTCTTTAAACAACATTTTACGCCTTCACTTGTGAACTAAATAACAATTTCAGGCAACTCGTCTGAAAAATATTCTCATGCATTTTTCATAACATCATTACTGCATCCTTGAGGGAATAAAATGATGCTGCTTTGTTCCTGTGAGGCATATATTTAAAAAAAAAAAGAAAAGTGTTGGTGCAAGGAGCTTTTATGTGTTCAGGCTCACCAAAGTTAGATTCATCCCCAAGCTCCCTGCCAAACCTCTGCATGGACTCTCCTAAGATGGCCTCGGTCTGCGTATAGCCTGGTCCCTTCTCCTGTCCCCGCATACGTGACATGGAGTTCATCATGCTCATCTTGGCTCTGGTGGCTGCAAAGGCAAAGCGCTAATGAAACCAAACACCACTGGGCCAAATGTTTTTTAGTTGTAGTCACAAGACAAAACGTACCAAATGCTAGATGGTGATTTGTTTGCAGATGATTCTGAGGTTATTTCTTTTAATGGCTGTTTTAATGAGTTTTATTCTTTCGAAACTGCTACCATAGGTATGGGGTGGGCTGCTGCTGTAGTATATCATGAGAAAATAATCAGTCGCACTATCTTAAGGGATTTAAAGGTCTGAAAGGCCAATGAGAATCCACTGCAATTCATATGGTGAGGATTTCAAATTTTAGTCATCAGTCGTTGATGCAAAACACAGAATACTAGTCAAGCTATCAATACCAACATCTAACTTTAAACTAATGCTACCTGGGAAGCAGACAAATCTGCTGAGCTGCTGTTTTATTTGCTCATGTACATCTGAACCCCCTCCCATTCAATGACAGAGGAGTGTCACGTCTTTGTTGGAAGTCTAATTGATAACGTCCAGAGGCATTTTGTTCTGGAAACAAGTGCTTGTTTTTCCAATTCTTTTTTTATCCTTTTGTTTTTTTTAATTTCCAGTTTATTACATAACAGTCTATATAGTCAGATAAATGATATATTTGAGAACATTTTTAAAATGTCTTCTCACATCAGCAAAAGCCCTATTTTTCTCAGGTGTTCTTCTAGTGTGATAGAAGTAGTAGAAATGTAGATAAATACATTGTGTCAACATGAGGATTAGAGACAAGAACTAGATCCAAGAGTAAAAACCAATATGGGCAAAATAAATTATGCAACTCATCACAATAACATACTTGAAAAATACTAAAATAGTGGTTGCATTATTTGAATGTGGCATTTATTATTGCATTGTTAATACTATAAAGTTTTAATGTGTATGGATAGGTTTCCACTATGTATATGTGACTACTGGATGTATATATAATGTGTGAGGGTGTATGAATATTACACTACCTAGTATATATTTTTTAACATTTTTCTTTGATTATTTTAATATTGACTCTTGGGAGACTAGCCTTTAGTCTGAAAGTAAACAATGCATCACATTATCATTCTCCACAGCTGGTTTATGTCACCTGGGTTTGGCTGCAGATACTCAGTAGTCTTGGTAATGATGTCTAGCACCGCCCGAGAGGTGGTGTCCATTTTCTGCAAACCACAACGTAAAACAACATGCACAGGGAGACAACAGGTGCAGAAATAACAGTTAAGAAAAGAGATGGGTAAAAACATATATATATAACAGTAAAAAAAATAATGTATGCATCTAATAATGAGAGAAAAAACAAAAAAGAAAGTGTTGCTTTGTTCTGGGTGAGAGAGAGGCGTGCAGAGCTGAGAGCTCGGCATGATGTTCTCATTTAGTGTGATGAGACTCGGCAGCAGCTACGAACAACTCTGCAACGCTCCCACTCTCTTTCTGCAGCACAGTGGAACCACTATGTTGTTAACACACAGCATCACATGCATAAACACGCACACACACGCACCAACATATGGTGATGCTTAAAGCACTCACATGTACAATTCAATTCAATTCAATTCAATTTTATTTATAGTGTCAAATCATAACCAAAGTTATCTCAGGACACTTTACAGAGTAGGTAAAGACCCAACAATTCCCCCATAGAGTACGGTGGCAACGAAAACCTTCCCTATAACAGGCAGGAACGTCGGACAGACCCAGCTCTGTGGAGGACGGTCATCTGTCTTGACCGGTTGGGGAGGAAGAAAAGGAGAGAGAAAGAGAGAAACACAAAGATAGACAAAAGACAGAGAGACTGACACACTTCCAGAGATGCAAGCAGCCAGCGAGTAACAGTAACTATAACAATATCTATAGTAATGTGAACATGACCCACATGTTATGGCAGTCTGCATAGCAGAACAGCAGGAACACGCACATCCAAGGTGACAGAACATGAAAATGAAAATAATTATGACAAAATGATGAGTAGGGGCAATAGCAGCTACGATACAGCAAGACATACCACTGATGGTGTTTTTATGGCTACAGATTTTATAATTTATAAAAGTAGTGACAGAATAAATGACTAATAGTTATTGAAGTAGCAGGAAGCGTCAGTAGGCACCACCACGATCAGCAGAGACCTGCACACAGGACCAGGGCAGCAGGCATCACCACCATCAGCAGGGACCAGCACACAGGACCACGGCAGCAAGCACCACCACGATCAGCAGAGACCAACAATCAGGTCCACAGCAGCAGGCACTAACACCATCGGCAGAGACCTTCATACAGGACCACAGGACCACAGCAACAGGCATCACCACCATCAGCCGAGACGTGCGCGCAGGAACAGGGCAGCAGGCAGCACCCCCATCAGCAGGAACCTGATACACAGGACCAAGGCAGCAGGCACTACCACTGTCAGCAGAGACCTACACACAGGACCAGGGCAGCAGGCACCACCAGCACCAGCAGAGACTAGCGCACAGGACCACGGCAGCAGGCACCACCCCCATCAGCAGGGGCCTGATATACAGGACCAAGGCAGCAGGCTCTACCAAAATCAGCAGTGACCCACAGGACTACGGCAGTAGGCACCACCACGATCAGCAGAGACCTCGGAGATGACAAAGCACAAACAACTCCGGGGAAGAAGTTGAATTAATAACATGCATTGATGAGACATGAATGACATAGAGAGGAGAGAATCTCAGAGTATTAGGAAAGGTAATATTTCCCCTTGCAGACTAGGCTTATAGCAGCATCATTAAACTGAACGGACGCAGCTTTAAGAATAACAACAGCAACACAGCTGAGAGCTCGTAAACCCTAGCTGTAAGCTTTATCAAAAAGGAAAGTTTTAAGTTTACTCTTAAATATGGGGACAGTGTCTGCCTCCCGAATAACACTTGGGAGTTGGTTCCACAAGAGAGGAGCTTGGTAGCTGAAGGCTCTGCCTCCCCTTCTATTTTTGGAGACTCTAGGAACGACAAGTAGCCCTGCATCCTCAGAGCGCAGTGATCGAGTTGGGTGATACGGTACTATGAGCTCTTTAAGATACGACGGAGCCTGACCAATAAGAGCTTTGTACGTAAGGAGAAGGATTTTAAAGTCTATTCTAGATTTTAGAGGTAGCCAGTGCAGAGAAGCTAATACAGGAGAAATATGTTCTCTTCGGTTTGTTTTAGTTAGTACACGAGCTGCAGCATTTTGTACCAACTGGAGACTCTTAACAGACTTATTGGAGCAGCCTGATAATAAGGAATTGCAATAGTCCAGCCTAGAAGTAACAAATGCATGGACTAGTTTTTCTGCATCTTTCTGAGACATAATGTTCCTAATTTTTGCAATATTACGCAGGTGAAAATATGCAGTCCTTGTTGTTAGTTTTATGTGAGAATCGAAGGACATATCCTGATCAAAGATAACACCCAGATTCCTTACTGTGGTGCTGGAGGACAACACAACATCATCCAGAGTAACAATGTCTGTAGCTATTGAGTTTCGGAGGCCTTTGGGGCCAAGTACAATAACTTCAGTTTTATCTGAGTTTAACATCAGAAAATTGCAGGTCATCCAGCTTTTTATTTCCTTAATGCACATTTGAAGTTTATCTAACTGATGGGTTTCTTCTGGTTTGATCGACAAATATAATTGTGTATCATCAGCATAACAATGAAAATTTATGGAGTGCTTCCTTATAATAATTCCTAAGGGAAGCATATATAAGGTGAAAAGAATCGGTCCAAGGACAGAACCCTGTGGGACTCCGTGACTAACTTTAGTGTGCATGGAGGATTTGTCATTAACATGTACAAACTGAGATCTATCTGATAAATATGACTTAAACCAGCTCAGTGCGGTTCCTTTAATGCCGATCAGATGCTCCAGTCTGTGTAGCAGGATGTGATGGTCAATAGTGTCGAAGGCAGCACTAAGATCTAGTAAGACAAGCACAGAGACAAGTCCTTTGTCTGAAGCTATTAGAAGGTCGTTGGTAATTTTTATCAGTGCTGTCTCAGTGCTATGGTTTGCTCTAAATCCTGACTGGAAGTCCTCAAATAACTCATTATTATGTAAAAAGTCACACAACTGATTGGCAACTAATTTCTCGAGGATCTTAGAGAGAAAAGGAAGGTTAGATATAGGTCTGTAGTTGGCTAGAACCTCAGGATCAAGACTGGGCTTTTTAAGAAGAGGTTTAATTACAGCTACTTTAAAAGACTGTGGTACATAACCTGCTGATAAAGACATGTTAATCATATCTAATACAGGAGTGCTAATTAAAGGTAACACTTCTTTGAGTAACCTGGTTGGAATAGAGTCTAGGAGACAAGTAGAAGGTTTTGATGCTGAAATAGTAGAGTTTAATTTGTTAAGGTCGACCGGAGAAAAGCAGTCCAAAAATATATCAGGTCGTACAGTTGTTTCTAAGGTTCCTGGGTTTGATGAAAGATTGGTGCCAAGCGAGTTGATTTTGTCTCGAATAGTTATAATTTTGTCATTAAAGAAGGTCATGAAGTCGTTACTGCTGAGGGTTATAGGAATACATGGCTCAATAGAGCTGTGGCTCTCTGTCAGCCTGGCTACAGTGCTGAAAAGAAATCTAGGATTGTTCTTATTCTCCTCTATTAAAGATGAGTAATAGGCAGCTCTGGCATTACGGAGGGCCTTCCTATATGTCTTTAGACTTTCATGCCAAGCTAAGTGAGATTCCTCCAATTTAGTAGAGCGCCATATACTTTCTAATTTTCGCGATATTTGTTTTAGTTCACGGGTTTGTGAGTTATACCACGGAGCTAACTTCCTCTGTTTTATTTTCTTCTTTTTTAACGGAGCAACAGAGTCGAGTGTTTTTCTTAGTGAGCAAGCAACACTGTCAACAAAATGGTCAATTTCAGAGAGACAAACGTTAGTGCAGGACTCTTGAATATTAGGATAAGGCATTAAAGTAAATGCAGATGGAATCGCTTCCTTAAATTTAGTTACAGCACTATCAGATAAACATCTAGTGTAGAAACTTTTACCCAGTGGTGAGTAATCCTGTAATATGAATTCAAAAGTTATTAAATAATGGTCTGATAAAATAGGATTCTGTGAAAAGACTATTAAGTCATTGATTTCCACACCATAAACCAAAACAAGGTCGAGGGTGTGATTAAAACAGTGAGTAGGTTCATGTATACACTGACTAAAACCAATCGAATCTAATAGAGAGATAAACGCAGTACTAAGGCTATTAACAACATCAACGTGAATATTAAAATCTCCTACAATGATTACTTTGTCAGATTTAAGGACTAAATTTGATAGAAACTCTGAGAATTCAGACAGAAATTCAGAGTAGGGACCGGGAGCCCGGTACACTATAACGAGTATAATCGGCTGCACAGTTTTCCAGGTTGAATGTGAAAGACTAAGAACAAGACTTTCAAATGAATTATAATTTAGTTTAGGTTTAGGGTTTATTAATAGGCCTGAGTCATAAATCGCTGCAACGCCTCCTCCTCGTCTACTGCCTCGAGGAATATGAGTATTAATATGACTGGGAGGAGTGGATTCATTTAGGCTAACATATTCTTCGGGACGCAGCCAGGTTTCAGTCAGACAGAGAACATCAATATGGTTGTCTGATATCAGATCATTTATTAATACAGCTTTAGATGACAGAGATCTGATGTTTAAAAGTCCACATTTTATTCTCTGATTTTGTTGCATTATCGCAGATTTGGTGTTGATTTGCATCAAGTTTTTCTGTATAGCTCCTCTTCTGTTCATTTTTGATTTAATTAATGTAGATGATCGTGGGGCACACAGCGTTTGTATAGGATACTGAGCTGTAAAGTGATCCACAGAGCTCGCGGAGAGTTGTGTAAGACTGCAGCTATGCTTGCTGTGTGCTTGCGGTATGGGCAGCGCAGAGAGGTGAATTAAACTCTGACTCTGCATCCTGATCCCAACACTGGGTTTTTGTCAGGAGGTGGTGGAGGTGCAGGACTCGATAGTCAGGTCAATGTTTGCAGACAAAAGTCTTGACCCTTCTTGGTTAGGGTGCAGGCCATCGCGTCTAAAAAGCTTGGGTCTTCTAAAAAAAGTCGTGAAGTTGTCCACGAATGGAATGCCCTTCCCCAGGCAGTGTCCTTTAAGCCACAGGTGAAGCTGGCGGAGGCGGCTGTACATGACGTCACCAAAACGGGGCGGGGGAAGCGGGCCGGAGATGATCACACGCTTCCCTGTGTTCAGCAGGTGGTCCACCATGGACCTGAAGTCCTGCTTGAGGACCTCGGACTGGCGTTTCTTCAAGTCGTTGGTGCCGGCTTGCAGCACCAGCGTGGAGGCCGACCTGTGTTGTGAACACAGCTGGAGGGCGGAGCACTCAACGTCCCTGACGCGGGCTCCAGGGTAGCAGAAAGTCTGGCCGCAGCGCACCCTCACGTGTCTGACCATCGAGGTTCCGACAACCAGCACGGGAGGGGAAATGCGCTGCCTCGCGGCTGCTCCTAACCGGGGCGGAGCAGGGGGGTTGGTTGGTACATACATGTATTTATTATTGCTCATATACTGGAACATGTGAAATATGTTATTCCCCCCCATAGAGGCCACAACAGTCCATGTTGTGAGTCATAAATAAATGCGGTGACATTTTCTGGATTTGAATGCCGCAGCAGGGATGTTTGGAGCAGCAATCATTTGGATGATTAAAAAACAATAAATTAAAACAAAACACATGAAAATGAACCCCACTATAAAGTTAGAAAGATATTAACATGATTGAAATCCTTCCAGCTGGGGAAGCTCTCTGCCAGATGTGCAACAATAGAATATAGTAATGAAATGAAAGAACACTGCAGGGTTTGTCATTTTCAAGTAACTTCCTCTTTTTTTATACCTTAGTTTATTCAAGGAAGTTTCACTACAAGGTAAGCCCTGACCACTCGCACCTGGAAGCTGCACAATACAAACACGGTCTGATCTGCAGGCCAAACCAGCAGTCACAAAAATGCTTCTCTAAACTTTCCTGTTTATATTTAACCTTAGTGTAAAAACTGGTGCAACATTTTTCTGTTATATATTAAACAATTGGTGCTTAGAATATTTTGCTATGAGCCATGTTTACCACAGAATAACAAGTGAGTGTTTCTGGTGATTCGCCCTTAAAAAACCAGAGTCACAAAAGGTTGAAGAAATGTTTGTCGAGAGAATCTATATTTATAATGTCTGTAGGGATCTTGCAACATTTAGAGTTTGATGGTCTTCTGGTAAATTAATAATGGACATTGGTTTTCATTCTCATCAAGGTGATAATGGAAAAAGTTCAGTCTTGCCTTTTCCATTTCAGTGAAGTCCTCATCGAGCTTCGTTCCTTCTGCACCTCCAACTTTCTCGCTCACTTTCTGCAGAACAAACAAACAAAAAACACATTACAATTTAGAAGCTTTAACAGCGTGACAAAACGATTGGTTGCAAAGATGAAATGTAAATTCCAATAATAATCAATACTGAAATCCATCTTCAACCGCTTGTCCCTATCGAGGTTGCGGGGGGGCTGGAGCCGATCCCAGCTGATATCGGCGGGGTACACCCTTGACAGGACGCCAGTCTATCACAGGGCACATAGAGACATTCACACTCA
The DNA here is from genome assembly GCF_963691815.1 of Echiichthys vipera. NCBI lineage: Eukaryota > Metazoa > Chordata > Actinopteri > Perciformes > Trachinidae > Echiichthys > Echiichthys vipera. Next base: position 12,030,536 of record NC_139827.1, read on the forward strand.
CATTCATACCTACGGGCAATTTAGAGTCCCCAATTGACCTTAACAAGTGCGTGTCTTTGGGAGTAAGCCGGAGAAAACCAACACAGACACAGGGAGAACATGCAAACACCACACAACCGGGATTCGAACCAGAAACCCTCTTGCTCTGAGGCGACAGTGCTAACAACCACACCACCGTAATTGAAACAATAGATATATTGATGATTGAACACCTTCAAAAGGACTTGTCATCTCCAGTATTGCACATGGACACGCTGTACACATACAAATAAAATAAGCAAAATAAATAACGGAAATGTCACAGATATTTCCAGACTGTTTGTTAAAAATACACATGTATACATAATTTATATGATGTGCGTATTTAAAACTGTAGCCTGTAGCTTACAGGTCTTTGAGATGAAAAAGAACTGGTCAGATATTGTTGTAGTAAATCAAAGAGTGGTTTGGCCTGTCAGCATGTGCAGTGAGAAAAAGCATGTATCTGCAACATCACAGGGCCACAGCGTCTCTATTAAGATAATGTCAAACAACAAACACACAAATGCCAGGTCGACCTTGTGCTTCACAGAACAGAGAGCCATTTCATCAGTAAGCCTTACCTCTCACTGTAACACCACCGGTGCTCACAGATAATGTCAGGAGTGTGTCAGTGATCTCTATCTGGCATTCGTGCGCTATGAACGGTTGTCATGCATTTGTAGAACTGTCAGACTCTTCCTACAGCAGTAGTTCACGTCTCTATTTTCAATGTCTTTAAGATTTGGGCAGTTCAAACTTAGATCATTTCTTTCTATCTGAGATTGGTTCATTTGAATCCTTTTAAACTTGGGGTAGGCAGTTTATTTTTGGCATTGTTGGGCAAAAAAAAAATCATACTAATCTTTCATGATATTGTAAATCAAGTGTTCTGAATGGCAATTAGACTCCTGCACTTCCTTTTGGCTCTGTTTTAGGCTTAAGAAAATCTAGCCTGTGACAGGAGACTTTGGTCAATCACACAGGTCATTTCAAAGAGAAAAGTGTTCCTAATGGCTCAGGACAGAGAGGGGAAGAGGGAGAGCTGCAAGAAGAGTGCTCACTCTGCTCCAAATACATTTTTTTTTGTGTGTAGCTTTTTACCTACCGCAGCTTTAAAGGACTGAAATGATGTTAAGTATTTAACAAGAAAACCTTGTGTGTGAATATATGCACAAACAACATACAGCTCAGGCAATTGTACCCACATATTTGTATGCACATGCAGCTCTTTAATGCAGTCTAGGCCCTCGACAACAGGCAGTCTGTTACAGTAGCTCCTGCTTTAGACACGATAGGCTCACAGCAATGCAGAGTTTCTCCATCACTGCTGCAGACTGTTGTAAACAGCTACTGCAGTATAGCAGAAGAGATAAAGTATGGGCAGCAACAAGCTAAGAGCAATTTTCCTTATAGCTTCAGACATGGCGCAGGTCCATGTGCATCGTCATAAATAACCCCTTTGAGCTCTCGTCCCCTCTCACTGTCTGCTCAGAATATTTCCAGCTCTGCCACCATCCAGCTCCAGTCTGTGATGTAACCAGACGGCTTGAGGTGGCAGCAAACTGACACAACGAGGCCAGACAAGGCCCTCAGAGGTTGGGCCGAGGGAGAGGAAGAGAACTTTCAGGGAACGTCACAATGCGTGACCAGAGAAACCGTGAAAGCTAAGGTCAGTGGAATTCTTTCCTCGAGCCAAGAGTGAAAAATCACACTACACATTTACTCCTTTTTATATATTTATTTTCATGACAATCTTATTTCAACGCAGAGTGACTACAGGTGAACAGGGTTCACATTTTAACTAATTATTTTAGAAGTATAGTAGCAGCTAGTTATATTCGTTTGAATATGCAAATGAAGCAGTCCCTTTTTAAAGGCTGTATGTGCTAATTTGCATTCATTTCTAGAACAGAAATGAGACCTTTGGAAAAAAAAAACGTTCAAAGGTTTTTACAGAGGGAATTTTGTGTGTATATATATATATATATATATATATATACACATTAGAGGGGTGATCTGTGACAGACAGCAGGGGGGTTTATAAGACTAAAGCCTCTGACAGCAGTTTATGCAGTGTAAGACTTTTTGAGGATCGGTGCTCTATGAGTCGTCTCAGCAAAATGTCGTCTGATCCCACTTGTGAAAACGGCTCAATATTATGACAGCAATGCAAAACACACACATATACATGGGAGTTTAGCAGCGAGCCACATTTCCTGTCATTAGCTTCACCTAAACATCACTGCAATGTTTTCAAATCCTCCTTGAGCTGGTTGCCATAGAGACAGGTATCTGCCCTTGTCTGGGTTATCAGGTACAGTGTGTACGTCTCAGCATCTGTACGGTAACTTCCTGTTATTCCTCACACTGCTTGTATCCTTTTTTTCTATCAGACCTGATGATCAGAGACAAAGTGTGGAAACAAGCCTTACGATGGCAACATCCCCACCGCTTGGAAGATTAAGAGAGAAACCGAGCTGTTAAAGACGGAGGTGTACGTGTCATATATATGGCTGTAAAACAGCATTGTGTACTCTACATGTCTGACATAGTCCATGTTCATGTCCTTGTGAGCCACAGCTGTGCCACTTCAAGCGATGTATGTAGTGACACTTCTGGTGTTCATCCAGGCCTCCTAATCACATACTATGCTATATCTCACCTTGGATACAAAATGAATGCAGTTGCATGTAATTTCTACCAGGTTTCAAACGCAAATGTCACATGAATATACAAAAAAGATGTAGAAACTAGAATTTATATAATAGAAAACTGAGACACATTAATGAGCTTTTAATGAGTCACTAAGCTGAGGAGGTCAATATCAATTTTTTTTTTCACAATATGTTGCAGTGAGACATCAGGCGTGAGGCGGGGTACACCCTGGACAAGGTGCCAGTCTATCGCAGGGCACAAAGAGACAAACAGAGACAGACAACCATTCACACCTACGGGCAATTTAGAGTCATCAATTAACCTCACACGTGCATGTCTTTGGACTGTGGGAGGAAGCCGGAGAACCCGGAGAAATCCCCACGCAGATATGGGGAGAACATGAGAGAAGGGCCCCAGCCCGGAGTCAAACCAGCAACCCTCTTGCTGTGAGGCGACAGTGCTAAACACCACACCACCGTGCCGCCCTAAAGCAATTAATCCAATATCAAAATAGCTGTGATCAAATTTCCAATCAATCAGCTTATCAATCAATCGAATAAGGATCTCCACTGCAGTACAAATTGTGATACATTTGCCCTTGTTACTTGTTTGACTCTGTACAGACGGGAAAGCGAAAGCATTAACAGAAGATCTAAGCTCGTAGTCAGTAATTTTCAGACTGAACCAGACCACACATTGTCCCTCGCACTGCTGCTCATTTCTGCCTCTCTGCCCATCTTGTTTGAGCAGGAAATGGGCCTATTTAGCCCGACATTTAATCACACCATGAACACTTACATACATGGAGGTAGTAAGTTATAAGTGTACAATTGGTACATACAGTATTTGGACAGAAATCCTTATGTGCTGGTACTCTGAATGTACTCAGATATCATCAGTAGTTCTGAGGACCAATACTAAGGACTACAACAATATAGGAATTGTAGGGGGCCTTCGGTGATGCAGAAAGACTCAATTCACAGTATTCAAAGCTCTGTGTGAGTGTCCCACATCCATGATTCCTTTGGCTTAGAGATAGAGAGTCGAGGGAGTCGAAGTCAGTGGAATCCAGTTATTTCCTAAGCTAAATGGATGAAAAACAACTCAGCCGAGCGGTGCCTGTTGGGACATGCGTATGGCTTGGCAGGGTAAGAGCAACTGAATGAATAAAAATGATCTGTTGGTGGCTGTTTGGAGTAAGTGGAACAGTGCTGCTGCCCATGGCTGCTGTCAACACCATATAAAACTACCAGACACTTGCAAAGTGGAGAGAAAAGACAGAGCCGCTGTCGAGCTTTCATGGCTGCAAGCTGAGCAGGAGACAAGAATTGAGTACAGTGATGAAGGGAGATGAACATACACACCCTCAGACATTAAAGGACTATATAGCATGTCACAGTCATTAACAGGGGGTGTGATGATTGATCCTTTACCTGCAGTGAGTTACTACATACTAAGTAAATGTGACCAAAGCTCAAGAAACGAGCAATCTAAAACCTCCCAGGGAATCAGCAACATCACTGTGTTTTCACACATAACTGATCTCTTTTTATCCCTATTATCTGTCCCTCACTCACTCAACAACCACCATTTTCTTCCGCCACCCATCACTCTCTCTTTTAGCCCTCCCTCTCGTCTTTCTCCCTGCAGGGGAAGGACACGACAAGGAGAAATGTGCAGCAGTAGCATCAGTGTGAAGTGAACCTTGCAGGGATTAGTAAAATGCGCAGTTGGCTGCTGGGAAATAACAGCAGTGGCGTAGATGACATGTAACCTGGGACGTCACAGGCCGTGACGTCAAAAACAGAGAGCACTCGCAGTAGTGAAGGCTGTGAGTAAATGCACATGCAGCTGATTCATTCAAGAGGCAATACAGGGATAATGTTTCACTGCAGTGTGTGTGTGTGTGTGTGCGTGCGTGCGTGCGTGCGTGCGTGCGTGCGTGCGTGCGTGCGTGCATGCGTGTGTTCATGACAAAATGTGGCCCTTGACACAAACTGTAGCAGGATCTACCACAGAGGCGGTTTTGAGTATTTTGCCAGGTGTTTAAATGTCTACCCCTGGACAGATTTTGTCATCGCAATAGCATTGCAACCGTGCAAGATACTCTCATGACACATGGCTGGTGTGGTCAATTGCTAGATGGTCGATAGTTTAATTTAAGAATCCCTCCAGACATGACTTGTTAAACATTCTTTCTTCCTCATTGAAAATATATTTTACAATCGTTTAAGATGTGTCCTACTTCACTGTACATTCTCAGTGTATGTGCACCGGAGGTTTCAAGTTTTAAATCACTCACGCGTACTGTGACTACAACTGGCTTCCAAACAAGTTCGTCCATGTTAAACTCAGATCAAAGGTGATCACAGAGAAACTTTTCAGCAAAGGAGTGTGAAAAAAGCCTTCTAGTGTCAAACTCTGCCCAGTGAAGACCAACCATCCAAGTGAAGGGACAATAAGCAAAACACATTTTCGACTGGAGGGGGATATGTGCAGGGAGGAAGAAAGCCAAAGAGGCTGAAACAACTTCTTTCAAATTTCCCTTCAATCAAGTGTCACAGAGATAAACAAGAATGAGAACAGTTAAAAGTAATATAAACCAGACAGTTAAGAGTCATGAAGAGAGCCATGTCAGCAGCTCTGTGAGGCTGAACAGGCACCATTCTGATGTCTAACAGTTGTAATGTTCCCATTTTAGGTTAGTGTGTTAAGATTTGCTAACAAAAGGAAATGTCATTACTTTTACAGATATTTGGTCATGATGCTGCTGGATGAAATCTTAGAGGACCATAACCAAAGTTATTTCATTCAATCCTGAAGTGGGCATGAAGGCCTCTGTGAGACTGAGACTCGACCATGAACGTCTGCACAAATTTGAATTGAAATGCAATCAATGAAACCATTATAAACACAAAGCAGACAAGACACAGCAAGAATTACAAGGTCAGGTTGAATAAAAAAGAGGAACATATAACTATCATACTTAGTATAAACAGTAAACCTTTAGGTCTATTGGGTCTTTAAATGTTTCTACCCACACTCCATTTTTCTCTCCAACTGGCATCCATGTAAAACCAAATCAGACCGGATTAAATACGCTAAATGTTGAGCCGAAAATAGCTCAGAGAGATGTTGCGAAAGGCTGCAGGGCATCCTCCCCTGTCTATTTGTCCCCAAAATATCTTGCATCAAAACATGATGGACAACAGAGTGTGTCCTGACATGCTCTCACAGAGGATCTTTGGGTACATCAGCATTTAGAGGCTCAGGTGACAAAACAAGGCGTGACAAAGCTGACAACCAGCTTTATGTAACAGGTCGACTTATTTACTGCTGAGGGATTCGGTGCTCACAACACCCAAACCTCTTGGGTCAAGTTCAAGTTCTTCATTGTGGTTCTCAAGTCGCAATTGATCTGCATGAAAATCTACAGCTAGCTGTACCAGCTGTCGTGTTATCTTCTTCTTTAACTCCATTTTAATGTTTGTTAAATGGAGTGTTTTTACTGATACTGTGTTACTTTTTCTGATGAACATTTGTCATCTGTTGCAGATGGATAAGCCCGATGTCTGGTTTTGCCCTATAAAAATATCCCATGCAGGCATTTAACTTCTTCCTTGGAGTTGTTTGTGCTTCGTAATCTCGCAGGTCTCTGCTGATCGTGGTGGTGCCTGCTGCCGTGGTCCTGCATGACGCTACCTGCTGCTCTTATTACTATTACTCATGTATACTATCATTAGTTTTATAAATTATACAATTTGTAGCCATAAAAACATCATCAGTAATATATCTCATTGTATCACAGCTGCTATTACCACTTCTCATCATTGATCATATTTACCACCATTATTATTATCATTGTCATATTCTATCACCTTAGCTGTGCTTGTTTCTACTATTCTACTTTAACTGCCTAACTATAACTATTATAGTGACTGTTACTTTTGTGATTGCTTGCATCTCTGGGACTGTCTCTCTGTCTGTCTTTGTATCTCTAACTCTCTCTGTCCATCTGTCCATCTTTCTTTCGCTGCCACTGTGTACCTAACGGGGGAATTGTCGGGTCTATTTAAATTATAAATAAGTCAGAGTGTGGTCTTTACCTACTCCATAAGTAAAGTGTCCTGAGATAACTTTTGTTATGAATTGGCACTGTAAATAAAATTTGAACTGAATTGAATTTTAGACTAAATTCAACTATGAAATAATATGTTATATTTCTTTTTCAACGGGATATCAAAATAACAAATGTTTTATAGCTGTTAAGCTAAGGGCCGTGACTGTGATAGTGTCATTTGCTTTTATTTGCTCAAATTATAACTTAAATTTAAACTGTAGATTTTAAAGTGAAAAGCAAGATAAGTGCGGGAGCCGAAGGACTGAGGTCAAGAAGATAAGGCAAATTTAATGGACGAATAAATGCCTTTATTTTGCATTACAAGAAATAAGACTGATACCAATCGGATGGCTGTCTGTTAGATATGAAGCCAAAGCGAGCAGCTGCTTATTTTAGCTTAGCACAAAGACTGGAAACAGAGGGAACAGCTAGCCTGCTGCCCTAATGTCACAAACTCCGCCGACCAGCAGCTCTAAAGCTCACTCCCTAACATGTACAGAAGGAATGTTGGTAGGTTAAATGTTCCTCAAGAGAGAAAATATATATTTTGTTTTTGCCTCGCTCTAGACGTTTAGATCAACACTGATAGATAGATAGTTGTAATTTCTCTTTCTGCCCCCACAACATTACCAGCTATTGGATCCCACTCTGTTATATTAAATCAGCAGAGTCAATTCACCTGCAGGCCAAGAGATTTTCCTTTTCTATAAAGAGAACTGCCCACACAGATTAATGGAAACACTCCTGGCAAACACAAGAGCAGAGTTTAAGCAGCAGGGTTTTACACCTGTGTAAGACACCCTGAGTTAATACTATTAAACGGCTGAGGACGAAGGCGACCGGCGCCGCACTCCGACACATAAAGAGTCTGCTGTTGCTCTTAAATGGAAGTCCAGGATTAGATTACACTGCTGACTACAGATCACGTTGTGAACAATACTACAACACCATATCTACACATGCAAACACAAACCAGGGGCTATGATGTTGGCTGATTTGTTCTTGTGTGTCTTCCCACATACATAAATACATAAATTTGATCTGACAAACATGTGGATTACTGGATCCATTTTTACTGAAGGAGGTCTATAAGGAGAGACTCACACTTGATTTTGGTGTTTACTGTCCGTAGCTGTAGTTTGCTGACCAGCAGGCAATTGTGCTTGTTTGTTTGCTGAACCTACAAATTCAGCATAACAACTATGTTTTACTTCAGGTGTTTTTCTTATCTGCATGCCAAATATATTAGTGTTGCGTCTTTGAACAACACACTAAAACCATCTGTCATTTTTGTGTCTCAGAGCTTAAAAGGTCCGTCAAGCTCAATGTTGGTCAAAAAAAGTTACATTTCTAATAATTGCAAAACCCATGGAATGAGAGTTCAGCAATGGGAATCCATAAAAATAATCCCACAGTGAATTACTCAACACAAGAACTCTTTTTGTTTGTAAAGTTGACTTAAGTAATGTTTGGATAAACTGAGAACCGTCGGATGTATTCCCTCCTTGTTTCCTATTATTTTTTTCACTTTTATTGCCTCAATTTCTTTGCTTTTCAAAATGTATTTTATTCATGTATGTATGTATGTATGTATGAAGATTGTAGAAAAAGTCTAGAAAAAGACCAACATGGAATCACACAGCAAGTGTGGCTGCAAAGAGAAAAATGAACTAATATTGCTTATAATGCATGTCAAGGAAAAAAAACATGACTTGCAAATTTAACAAGGTTCTGTATTTTTATGATGTTTCCATGAATGAAGAGGTCCATCCATACATCACCTTCTGAGACACATACATACTGTAATAATATAGTTGAAGTGTGTTTTCAATGAACTCTTTCCTGCTGCGCACCTAAAACACCTCATCAGCCGTGCATCTTTGTGTTAGCCTTTATTTTTTTTAGCATTACCATCAGTCACATGGCGCCCAATGTGAGGCACACGAGGAGTGTGCTGCTGCCGCTTCTGCTGCTCTCCTCCCCCCTCTGCCTCCCGAGCCTCCTCCTCCCTCCTCTCCTGCTCACTAGTCTAATCCCGGCCGGGCACACGGAGGCCCCTGCTTTAAATACGCCTGGGGTGGAAGAGGGAGATTAAAAATGACAAGAGTGATTAGTGAGACTATTAGGAGGACAGCCCCTGCTGCTGGACAATAATGGGAGGACCTGACTTTTCCTGACAGCATTAAAAGACCCCTCCCCTCCTACCTGCACCCCAGCTCTTTTTTTTCTCTGTGGAAGCATCTACCAAGATGTTTCTCCTTCTCATTTCCTAACTGCAAATGGCATATTTTTCACCCTTTTCTCCTCGTCAAACTCTCCATTTTGCATTTTTGTTGTTAGAGAGGAAAATGATGATGAATGAGGAAAGAGCTGGAGAAACAGGAAGGCTTTGGTCAGTTGGGAATAGGACCATGAGCTGCCAAATCTTGAAAAGTCCAAAACAATTGCATAACAATGCCAAGAAGATTGTGTCTCCATTCTTTTCACTTCTGTCCTTTTCACTCCCTTTATCCCTCTTCTCACCTCCAAACACCCTCTAGCCTTTGCTGTTCACATTGTCATGTTTCTCATGCGACACTGTGCCGAGTACATTCACTGCCGGACTGTGACTCAACAATATATCTGACTACATTCATTTAACTGGAATCTGCACTGCCACCGTTAAACCTAGAAATACACCAAACTGTGGATGGATACTTTATTTAGAAGCAAACCTATAATTGTACACCCTTTCCTGAGAATTGACCTGTGCTATCATGTGCAATCACGGAAAATCCATTTGTTATTCTTAAATCCTGGTGTTCAAAGCCAACGTGGGGGTGGCTGGTTCCTGATGCAACTACAGCTGTTTCATGAGGATAGTAATCCCAAAGAACTACTAGGCCTGGGGTGGCATTAATGGGGACAAAATTAAACGTTACGCCTGGTTGTGGTGTTGCTAAAAAACCACGGAGGAACAAGTGATAACAACAGCCTTGCAGGGAACAAAAGTGGGACCCTAAATTGGCTGCTCGGTTCACACATTTCAAAATATCTGCAGGAAAAGTAGACACTGAGTCAAGACTGACAGGACAGGGTGCCAGCTTCTCTTCCGTCCAGACTCATGCCAGCAACAGTCCACTGGCTGACCATGTTGCTTCACTGACCTCTATCCTCTCTGAGTGTGTGGCCTGTGGCTATTATAATCTGATTTGTAAGCCTTTGCATGGCTCTTATGTAACAGCAGGGATGAATCTGTAGCCGTGGAGATGTGTGCACACTCAAATCCATCCATGTACCATTCGGTAAATGGGGGAGGAAGGGGAGGGGGAACCAGCTGGCACTGTGTGTGAGAGAGGGAGAGGAAAGCGTGCCAGAGTTTGTGAGCATTGGGATACGTGATGATGGTGATGAGACGAAGATGGAGGATGAGTAATGACAAACGTGACAATAATAAAAGCTGAGATTTATGGAGCTAGCTGAGAATGTGTCAATCAGGAAAGCCAGTTACTGTACATAAACGACTACAGTGTGTACAATTCATGGCTGAACAGCTAAAAAACACATACAGAGATCTGTGTATGAAGTTAGGGAGTGTACAAGGCAGAACATTAAAATAATGAAAGTAAAGAAAATAACACTTGATCCATTGGACAGAGTTTTGCTGTTGTGCAAAAATGGCTTCTATCATGAACTGAACTGGAACAAGTGCTCAGTATTTTCTGCACAATCACACCCTGAAAACCCTCACTGTGCCAGACCACCTACAATTCTGCCCAGGAGCCATGAGAAGGTGTGAAAGAATGTACGTGTTCAATTCTCTTTTTTAATTCTCTTGCACAATCATTGTAAAACCACTCACTGCCTTTCTTGCTTATTTTAAAATGCTGTCTGTCCACCTCTGCAACAGAGTGTTAGAACATTACCATATGGGAGGGTGATATTGTTTTTTAAACACTGGATGTGGTTCAGCATTCTATTAAATCGAGATCTTGTTAACCTCAAGTAAATGTAGTTAATAAGGAACCTTAAGTATATTGTTTTTTCCTTGTACATTTGATGTATTGCTTGAATTGTTAAATACATTTATTTGGCAGGTTTAGCCTTCATTTAACTAAATGAATTTCCACATTTCTAACTTAACATCAGCTGAAAGTGATGTTTTGTCTGAGCTAAAGTGGCTATAATGATGATGCAGAAGTGTACTTCATGTGCGTCAGTACCCCCTGACATCACTGCTGGGTGTGGACAGAGTTGCAACAGACTAGAAACTGTCAACCAGAGGAGGCAGTAAACACTGCGTTTCATGTTTGTATTAAAGTTACACTTTTATGGTAATAATATAGACATGACATTAATGAGAACAATGTGTCAAGGATAGGTTCACTAGAAAGGCAGTTGAAAGATTAAAGTTAACGTAGTTTTGTTTGTTGTAAAAGATAAACATGCAGAAACATACATGGTTGGACACGTCCAGCATCGCATGAAATGTTGCTTCATTTGTGATGCCTCACAAAGAAGATAATGGCACACACTGTAGTACATATAGAGTACATATAAACATATACATTAAAAAAAAAAGACCTGTGTATGTGTAGACTAGGCCTAAAACCTGTCTGGGGTTGATCTCTGGAATAGCAGGATAAATCTTAGACTTAGACTTAGGCTGAATTGCGGTTTGGTATCACGTCATTCACACAGCCTGATATTATGTTAATGTTAGCCGATTTCTTGTTGGTAGGAGGGTTGTTTTGTTCCGTCCTAACCCGTCAGTCCAGCTGACGTAATTTTCAGTTGACACGGAAGCTGCACGAGAGCTTTGTGGGAGCAGTTCATTTAATAATTTTCACATTGATCAAGGGTTACTTGAAACTTGACATCTTGTGTCAATATCCATGCGTATCACTATTTTTCAAAGACGTAGATAGCTCACTATGAAGGAAGCTCACAACCCCACTCTTAATCACGCCTCCTAAGCTCTGATTAGTTTCTCCAACTGGCTCAAACAGCCGTTGACGAGCAAAACACCAGATCTTTTTGAATCACTGAAAAAGATCTAAGATGTCGGAAACAAGGCTAGAATAATAAGTGCAAGACATACAGTATAAGCAACTCCAGACAGTAACGTTACTGGAAAACAGGTAAGACTGTGGTGGTACTGGTTGTACTGGGCAGCACCAAGCTTGACCGCAAGTGAAGGAGGACTCTGTTGAATTAAAGCATTTATGTTTAGTGAATGTAGCTTAAAAATATAGGATAATAACATTAGGGCTACACGTTTCTCTTTTTACCGAAGACAGCCTGGAGCAGGGACTGAGTACTGACGTGTTCTGGCATCAAAGTGGAACCACCAAAAGAGAATTACTATTTGCACAAAATATCAGCTATAAGCATTCATATTGAAAAATCAGTATAATCATTGTTAAAGCCTAGTCTCTCATTTTCATTCATCACCAGCAGAGAAGCACAACCCTAGAACGATGATTTTACAAATGATACTTCATCCTCACATCAAGTGATTCACTTCTCACTCAAACAGACTGCAAAAGCACCAACAGCTACATAAATAATACACCTGCTTTCTCTCTTTTTCTCTCTCTCTCTTGCCACTCCGCAATTTCCATTTCAAATGCAAAGTGTTTCTTTTCAAAGAAATAATGACAGAGCTTTGAGGCCTGTAGAACTTGACCTTTATAACAGCAAAGGGAAACATGTTATATTCATACAGAAAGTGTCCTACTTATATCATTTTAATGTTTATCCGTCAGTGTTTTGAGCTGAATCTGCGTTGGTGTAATGATGGGGCTGTCTGGGGCAATGAACACTGAAAATCTGTATTGATTATAGTTATTTAAGCTCAGACTGCACTGTGTGTGTGTGTGTGTGTGTGTGTGTGTGTGTGTGTGTGTGTGTGTGTGTGTGTGTGTGTGTGTGTGTATCTATTCACAGATGTATCATGACCACATCATTTATCTTTAAGATTAGAGTCGAGATACCTCGAGTTGTAGTTCTGTACCGTCAGTTTACTAATTATAAACTGACGTTGAACCAGCTTCTGCATTAATGAGTGTCGTTTTTTATCAATTTGTTATATTGTCTTGTCAATTTGAATAATATCCTGATTAATAATATCTCTAAAGATGGATTATGACTATTAGAGACCGGGTAAACTGCCTACACAATATAATGCCCTTCAAAATCCAGGCACATAATCTTTCATTACAAGTGATCCAGCAGATGCTTCACAGGCCAGTTAGCGCTGCATTAAAGGTATTTTGGGTTTCTCCTGGAACATGTTTACATGCTTTAATATAAAAGAATATACCTTTATTTTTCTCATAGTGTCCGTCTGATTGTACCTGTGCACCCTCTGTCTGAAATCCTCCGTTTTAACACCTCTCTCTTTAAGCCCCACCTACAGAAAAAGACCAGTCTTCTCTGATTGGTCAGCATTTCCAGGTCTTCCATATCTGCGCTCTCTGCACTGTCATTGCATCGGGTAATGACTGTAACGGCACTGTAGCGGCACTTTCTACTTATATTAAGTATAGTTGTGACATAAGAACTGTACAGAAATCCTGACGGCTCATTTAAAGTCACAGTTTCTGAATATGAGCTGTGTGCATTTCCCTGTGGATTGAGCATTTTAAAACTTTCATAGCATTTATGTAGCACCTTAACCCGCTTTATAATAAAAAAAAAAGACATTGATATCAAATTTTTTATAATACGGGACTTAAGGCTTTAAAAACAGGGAATCCTCAAAAGAAGATATAATATTCAGTGGTGAAAACAAGGTCAGATTAGTTCATTCTGGGGAAACGAATACGGCAGCCATTTTGTAATTCAGCTTCATGGTGTTTTACTATTTCAGTCTCGTGGGAAACACTAAGGGAGGTTCAGGAAAGGTTGCAGTCTCTAAGCAGGAAGACCCTCACTGGTTTGTCCTCCTCATGAGCCGTTTGACCTTTTACACAAACTGCTATGTCTCATACACACACATACAGTCACACAGAACAGGGATTGCATTGGCTTGATATGCCGATATTAAAAACTGAAGACGATCCTCACTTAACACAAACATGCAGCTGACTCCCTGCATGAGTCGATGTCAAAAACAATTCTTCCACAGAGCACATGACAGGTAATCAATAACCAACCTAATGAAAAAAAAAGTTAAACTCACTGAAATCCACACTGAGTGATTGAGGAATTATACTTCTCATTAGATCCCTTTTAATCAAAGGAGCACAACTCCAGTGAGTCATTTGACAAAATAATCTAAACTAAAGGCTCATTTATTGGCTTTTTTTCTGGAAGTTTCAACAACATTTCGTGTTTTTTATTAAGGAGATCATCAGCACACAGGAAGGCTGTGAGATGTGTTTGAAAAGCTCTGGAAGCAGCTAGTTAAGATCATTTTCTTTTCACAGCCTGTTCAGGGAGACTCACATAATTATAAAAGACTGAAGGCATGCCTTTGCCGTGTTTCATAAAAGATGTGCTCCTGTACAGTATCAGGTGAAAGTCGAGACACACAAGGTTTATTATTGATTTCTAAAAATTAAAAAGGAAGAAAAGACTTCAATTAAGGGGACTAAAACGTACAGTACAGTCATATGTATATTGTGACAAGAGAAAGAAAAGTAAAGCAAGTGAGGCAAAGAGGAAAGAGAGAAAACATTGGGAAAGCAAAAAATAACAGCATATAAATAGCATTGCAAAGTAATAGATCCTTTTTCATGTGATACTATATTTCAAAGCAGAGCTGAAACTAATTCAATTGCTCATCACAGCTTCTTAAAGATGACGATTAGCTGCTTTTCTGATGTGATTGTAAAGTGAATATCTTAATCCAAGAGGCTTCATCAGTTCATGTACGTATCTGACCAGGATGGGACTGGAACTGATGAAGCCTCTTGGATGAGAGGTGAAACGTCTTCCTAGACAAATAACCAAGTCCAGTTGCTTTTGACTGAAATTGCTTTGGAGAACATTCACAGGCTGAATATCTTAATGTTTTGCACTGTGTGACAAAAGGCAGACTTCAGCTTTGGGCTTTTTTTTTTTATATTTTCTGACGTTTCATTTCAATGAAAGACTCAATATACTGGAAAATAATCATTCAATAATCATTAGTTGCAGTCCAATTGTATTGTATGTAACATTAAGAAGGTAGATCATTATGTAAAACTACATAATGTACCGGCATTACATGTTTGTGTTCTTTTGAGCATCTGTATTGCATTATACAAGCTTGGTAGGCATAATGCAAATGTGAATTGATTGTATAATGGTAATGCACAAAAAAAGGTTTGTTCTTTTGTATAATTTACCATAATATTCAAGTTCAAGGCCATGTGTAGGCACAATCAAGTAAACATTGATTGGTTTGAAATGTGCAATGTAAGATTAAGACAAGAAATATGTAAAATAAACATTGAACTCATTATAAAAGAGAGATAATAGATAAGGATCTAGAAGAACAGCAAGAGAACAAATGAGAGAACGAAGATAAAGTACTGTGTGCCAGAGTGTTTAAATGTTGTGACAACACGCCAGCAGAGAAACGGTTTGCTCCATAATAACAAAACAACATGTTGTCCCAATTCACCAGGAGTGTGTAGGCTGTTCCTGTGGTCTGTGAGGTCCCTGAACTCAACACACAAGCTCTATACAACACCAGACTGGAGTTGAACACATTCTGCCTAGCATGACAGAGGATTCTTTATCATCGTTGATGAAGATAAATGTTTTTTATTTCTAACTTCAAGCTAAACCATCAGACAGCGACAGCTGAATAATGGATCCTGCAAGAAACAAGCAGCTGTGTATTTAGACAAAAATCAATGAAGCAGCTAAAACAAAAAAAAGTGTTGTTTTTTTACCTTTGAAACACTCACACAGACTTTCAATCAAACTGCACCAACCCCTACTAAAATAAACAATACTAATACATCCAGGGAAAATTGAAAAGCCTCAGAAGACCAACATCCTCTATATTTAATATCGACTATCTGCTACTCAACAGCAGTCTGATTTGATTAGATTTGCAGAAGGTCACGTCAGGAGGGGACACACAAACCAAAATATAGTGATACCCAGAATACTGATTGTTACTGCTGAACGTTTATATTCAAACAACAAGAGATGTACACTGAGGAAGAGTGTTCCAGCTTAAATATGACAATAAATATTATTAAACCATTAGTTGATTTAATGAATTAGTCTGCTGACTGAAAATGAAGAGGGAACTAATTTGATAATTGTCATTTTTCAAATATTTAATGGTCCCAACTTAAGCATTTCTCTGTCATATATGATGGTAAACTTAATATCTTATTTAAAGACGTCCAGTGAGCATTATCCAGTATTTTGTTTGACATGTAAGAGACAAAATAATTTACAAAACAAATCAGCAGGTTATTATTATTTAAAATAATTACAAGTTGCAGCCCCAAAAAAGATGAAACGGCGGTTGTATACAAATAAGGTTGACAAAAGATCTTTAAAACTAAAAATAAAGTGCAGATATTGTTTCAATATATTATCTGTGATGGATCAATGAAGACCTCACCTAGTGACCTTGTCTATAACTAATGACTGTACATCAGTGTATTAAAGTTTTGTACCAAAGACTGCTACTGCAAAAAAACAGGTCAACATGTCGCAGTGTGTGATCTCCAGATAAATGCGTGAAGTCTGAAACTTAACAATGAAAGCATCATTTACACCGAAAAGCTGAAAAATATAGACGCGTGCCCAGGGAGCCTGTAATAATGTTTATGTATGCTCAGTTGACAGTTCATTAGGTAAACCTAACTAAAAATGAAAGCACTACATAATATACAGAGCCCCCAAAATCATCATAAAGTTTAATCAGCACCGCTTTAAAACACTTATCAAAAACTGAACATTATAGCCTTCGTGAAGGTGGGAGTTATCTTTTTGTATTGGACTGCATTGGTTTTAGCCAGGTGTACCTAATAAAGTGGCACGTGTGTGAAGCTGGTCAGCAGTGCTTTAGAAAATGAAAATTCATCAAAAGAAGTCTGTTTGTGCCCACACGAACAAAGTGGGTTAAGGATCAATAATTTATGGATTCAAACCCAGACACCCTGTAATAGGTTTTACATGCATATGTGCATTTTCTGTGTGGAGGCTTAAATTTAGTTCATATT
This sequence comes from Echiichthys vipera, assembly GCF_963691815.1. Taxonomy (NCBI): domain Eukaryota; kingdom Metazoa; phylum Chordata; class Actinopteri; order Perciformes; family Trachinidae; genus Echiichthys; species Echiichthys vipera. The sequence continues at coordinate 12,047,492 of NC_139827.1, forward strand.
GAAAGCTCTTCACAAAACAGTCAGGGACACTTTGAAGTGTTCAAACTGGTAAGATACGAGCTCAGTAAACAGCAGTTTCTCTTATCCCGCTGGTGAACATCAACGTTTTAAGATAGTGCGTCAAAAAGAAGAAGAAAAGAAACATAGCAATGGCTTAGTAATGCACACCTTTCCCCAACAATTATAACTCATATAAAGACATATTTTATATTATAACTACTGTGTTTTACTATGCTTTCATTTTCTATGTTTGTACACCACAGGAGTTACAATCATTGACAAACACAACCATAATATATCTGCTTAAAGTTACATTATAGTGCAGTACATTAGAGTGTTAGAATGTCATTAAACAGTATATATTGTGTGTTTTTTATTTGATTTAGTCGATTTCATGCACACCTTTTAGACAAAAATTGATTCAATTAAATTTGTTTTCTCCCAGAACCGTCATACTTCCTTTACTTTGTCTGTTTCCCCACAAAATGAACAAAATTATCTACTAAAATTCTCTTTAATTAATTTACAAGCAAACAAGCCCACACACCTACACGCAAGTATACTGAAGGCTGGCTAATTACAGAGATGTCTGATTCCCAGCCCTGTGTGTGGGAATTGTTTTGTCATTTTAAGTCTACTAAACAAAAAAATATCTCTGCTCAAGCCTGTGGCACTTTTTACAAGACTTGAAGACAATGAAGAGGCGCGTTTACGTATAGCACCAGTGTGATTAATTTATTCATTACTCAACTGCAGGGTAAACAATAACATTAGAGCAAACACACATAATAGTCTGAGGTTAGTGATAATAAATTATGTAAAATAAGACTTGAAGTTGAAGCTTATATGCTTTACTTGCCGGTTCACATGATCCTCCCTAAACATGTTAGAGTGTTTTTCAGTACAAAGAAATCTAAATATATATTTATTAAAATCGCCAAAAGGGAGTCGTGACTCTCTGACCCCGTCACATGGTACGTTTGGTGGACTGGTCCGGCAGATGCACCATGTTTCCCAGATTACTGCTGCAGCGCTTTGATTTTGACTCACAGACAGCTCCAATATGATGCGAAGTCACTGTGCGCTGATTAATCTCAGTATAATCCCCGACAAGCCATTCCGTCTCAGCTCTGCTTTTGGTGGGAGGATGCTGTGTGTGTGTGTGTGTGTGTGTGTGTGTGTGTGTGCGTGTGCGTGTGCGTGTGCGTGTGCGTGTGCGTGTGCGTGTGCGTGTGCGTGTGCGTATGCATGTGTGCATGTGTGCACACATGCCGATTGAGTCCAAGGCTAGATCAACTAACACAGCTTTTTCCTTACAAGGGGAAGCATACAAGCACAAAATATATGTACTGTCCCCCCATAACCCTGCTGGACACTCGCTGCAGCAGACATGTAAATACAATAAAGCACATTCTGTTCCCTTCCTCCCCTCATTACTGTCCTCTCATGAGCCAAATTAGGCATTAGACTGAGCTCATGATGCCGCAGCTGCCTGAAAGCAAAGCCTCCTCTCCTCTTGTCTTCCAAACATCGTCCTCTTCTCTCCACGTACTTACTCCACATTACTTCCTCCTCTCATCTCTTCCTGCTCTCTGCTGCACATCCCGTCTCTCAATAATCTTTCCTACCGCTTTATTCCTGCCCAAATGTCCTCTAAACTTCATTTCCAGCAAAGGAGTAAAACATATATTACAAATATATAGTTCATATAATACTGTGTCAATCTATTTTGCTTCTTCATGTTTATAGCCATGCTAGTGGCATCACTCAGCCTCAGCTGTACTTTGTGCTTAATGCTGCATTGCATTAATTAAAGTGCTGTTGATGTTTAAACTGCAGAAATCACAACCATTCCCATACATATTAGAAATACTTACTAGTATTGAGGTTGTGCAGCTAAATGCTGACGTCAGCATGCTATCACACTCACAATGACGATGCTTTTATGCTGAAATAAAGCAGGTCATCCCTATGTTCCCCGGGTCCCATGTTCCCCAGGTCCTATGTACCCCGGTCACATAAGCCTATGCCTTCGCTGATTTAATTCGGCATTTTGTTAGGGTTAAAGGTTATGGTTAGGGTAAGGGTTAGGGGGTAGTGTTAGGGTCTACATAGGCATATTTGCCAGGGAATAGAGGAACGTAGCACCCTTTCTGTGACAAGCGGGGAACACTGGACCTTTTTTTTCAAAATATGGGTCCTACGTTCCCTGGTCACATACAAAGCGGGGAACATAGGACCCGGGGAACATAGGCAGTTCAAGTAGGAACTCAAATGTTTTTAAAATACTCCAGAAATACACATTAAGTAATAAACACAAAGTAAGCTGAGGCTGATGGAAATGTCATTAGTTTTGCAGGTATTTGACAAGTAAATTGGGAGCATTTTGACCAGATGATGGCGTTCACAATTGTAAACCTTATGGTGACAAAAGTGGAGAGGTAAGCAGATCATCAAAGTCATTAAGATTGATTCCCCGGGCACCATGGCAATCTCTACATTTTCTAGCAATTCACCCAATAGTTAGAGATATTTCAGTAAAAGCTAAAAATGTCAACTTCATGTGACGCTACTGTGGCTAAAAAATAAGTATTGTATTTCTTACATCTCTCTAGCATTACATTACACATACGATCATAAAATCTAAAAATTTTAATTATCTTCCAGCTTTATCACAAAAAAAAATATGCAACACTGCCACATACATCTTCCAACACATGCTCACAACATGATACACCGACTGACTGATATGAGTTGCCCAAGACCTTTATTTTGACACCACCATCTGGCCTATTATTACATTATTTCTGTTCCAAAATTTAGACCTCAAGTTTTCTCCATTTAACCATTTGGCTTTCTTTACAGCAGGAGAGCCTCACAGAGCCTCTGGAGGGGTTGTAGACTCTTGTTTTTCTACTTGTCTCACTACTTTTTTTTATCATCATACATTTTTATCAATGCAAAATGTCAAAATGTCTCTAATCTCGTCTGAAAACGTGACTGGATTGTGTGACTTGGTTCATGACCTCTGTCCGGGATATGACCCTTAACCCTGAATAAATGGAACTACACTCATCACAGACAATACCTTAACAAGGTCTCTTGGGATGTAAAAATCCATCCATCCATAACTGCAAATTATGTTGCATTGCCCTTCATCCTGTCCAAAACCAGTTGGCATTTATGACAAAAGCCAATAACCAACATGGTGAATGGGTTTTAAGGAGAGTGTGCGTCAAGGTTAACGATTTGGGCAATCATATCACCTGAATGCCCCTGCAGTAGAAGTGCGTGTGTGTGTGTGTGTGTGTGTGTGTGTGTGTGTGTGTGTGTGTGTGTGTGTGTGTGGTATGGAGGTTAATTTAGTCTTATCAATGTTTCCAGCTATTTCCTTGTATAAAATCAAATTGATTTACTCTCTGCAAGAATGACGACACATTAACTGTGGAATAATGAAAAACTTAATGGCATCATTTTGTTAAGTAATAAAACTGAACTTGCAGTAAGTCATATCAATGGGAAATATTTTAAAAATTGTATCTAAAAGGGAAAATATGCATTAAAAATAAAAGTACCAACACCCATTCATTGCGTTTGATAACCTCTACCCAGCCACAAGCAATCGGCGGTGTCTCCTGCAGTGGTTGATGCCCAGAATATATAATATGTCAGTCCTGAATAAAACATCAACCGTGACCTAAATACTGATGCTGGGAGAGAAAGAGAATGAGAAATAAGGGAGTGGAAAAGAGGAGAGAGAAACCACAGACAGTGATGAACAACATCTCACCCTTTACACAAACCATAAACCTCAGACGACCGTCACTGTCAAAAGAACAGTTTCCTTCACTCAGCATGACTCTTCTTTGACAGATTTGAAACTAAACATTGTTCATTCACATTTCTTCAACACGAGGACATTTAATGAGTTGACCTCACCAGTGCTCTTATTCAAAATGCGCCGACAGCATCTAACCTTAGGACAGACTAAGAATAGGACTGGTACAGACCGTATCCGTCTGTCATTAACTTCCAGAACAGAGCTGACATCAGAACGTTGAAAACTCCACCAGTTTTCAACCCGCTGGCTACTGCATGTGCACTCCTTTCAATAAATAATACAGCTGACAGTTTAATGAAAGTTTCTTTCAGAGTTCGCCCTCTTCAGTTTATAGTGGAAACCGCTTATAGTGGTCAAAAAGCTTGGGACAGAATCATTCCCATGATACTTTGCCTCACCCATCTTCTACCGGCTGGCTGTCCGCGGCCGTAGCTGCGTGCACTCCAAAATCATGACGGGCAAACAAAAGTAATTTTCTTTCAATAAAAAAATGTAGTCCCTTATAACAAATTGCCAAAAACGAGCCAATGCAAAGCAGCAGTGATACTACTGAAAACAATCATGGCTGCCAGTGATGGAGGCCAGTCATGGGCCCGCTTGGTGAGGGAAAATAAAAATCAGTAAATGATGAAGCTGTCAGTTTCATAGTTTTATATTCAGGTGATAAATATACACAAGTAAACTGTTAATAATCATCTGTTTGACCCGGACCGATGTGATCACTATAAGAGGTTTTTGCTGTAACACATTTGGTAATCCATGTGATTTATTGAGATATACAGGTTGTCAGATTTACTGTTCTGTTTCTGGTCACACCTTATTGGAACATGTAGTAGCAGCTCTGGAGGTGGCAAGTCATGTTTATCACATGCTCAACAGTCAATAGAGAAAAAGGCCCTGTTTTAATGCTCCCCAAAGGGTGAGAGGATCGATGGAAAACTTTCTTGTTTGTGCCCCATCCTTCAGAATCAAATACACTGTTTGCACTCGTCAGAGAGTGAACTAAAATGTATTCCTGCTTGGCAAGCCTGCGCAGAAACGGCTCTACTGTGTTAAGTAAAACTTTTTGGGAAGGCAAACAAGAAGCAAAAGTGAAAAGTAAAAGAAGCACTGTGAGGGAAGAAGATAAATCAAGATAAAATGATGGGAGGTACATTGCTGCAGGGACTGTACTGCTGGACTGGATCCAGTGCAGCATCACTTTTGCTGCATTGCTGATTCACTCTTGGCCAAAACTGAATGCACTGGGATGACAAGTGCATTCAGTTCTTAAGAGATCATTTGAACAATGAGTCTTTGTCCTCTGACTCATGAGAAAATAACAGACACACTGTTGACGCAGATGACGCACCGTTTCCACACTAAACGCACAGCCCAGTATCCCCAGGAGTCCTTTCGAGATTGGACAATTATACTGCTCATTATTACACCCAACGCCAATATTCAGTGTCACTGCAGGAGGCAGTGTGCAACATGTGTAGCGAGGGTGTAGAGGTCGGGGTGGTGGAGGGGCGAGTAGCACATTTGACTTTCATGCAAGAGATTAGACCTTCCATCCTCTAAAACCTAAAATTAACTTTTGCCTTTTTCATTAACCATGATCATGTCCTAACTTTTCCAATGCTGTAGTAATTAGTTCAGAGGCAAATATCTTACTTTTTACTCCATCATATATATTTGATCATTTTAGTTAGTGGTGACTTTGCACATTCAGATTATTAAAACAAAATAAAAATCAACAAATAACTGATTTTGTGTTATTATAGATATGCAGTAACTACCCCGTATCAAGTAATTAGAATTAGCTGCATCTTGACCTGCGGTAACATTAAAGAGAAACTCACAATACATCAATAAATATATTTTTTAATACTTTTACTTGTCTACCCTATCACCACTGGTTGCTATGTGGAGATATTGTAGGAAGCAAAAATGTACAAAACTTCATGAATGTAAGCTGGTGGTCTGCAGAACTGTCCAGTACTGATGTTCTCCTCTTCTTCTTGATATTACAGCTATAAAGTATAAATAATACTCCATTAATCCTTTGACCTAGGTGATTGAAACTCTCCTTATGCAATACAAAGACTCTCAGTCTTCATTGAGCGACAAAAAAATAAACTAATAAACTAATTAAACTAATTTTACAATCAGAAAATAATTTACTTAGCAAAGTGCCAACTATTTCTGGTTTTACCTTCTCAGAATTAAGGATCTGTTGCTTTTGTTTTTCATAGATTGTAGTAAAATGAATATTTTTTGAGGTTTTGGACTGTTGGACAAAGTTAATTTGAAGACCTTGAGCTCTGGGTAAATAGCTGTCTTGGAACCAGACAACTCTGCAAGCTTATGTGTTATGCTTCTAGAGAGTGTAAATGGTGGTCTGTCTCTGTCTATCTCTATGTACGTTAGAGATAGACAGATCCTATCCAGGGTTTACCCCGCCTCATGTGTGCACCCCGCTGGGATCAGCTCCAGCCCTCTGCACCCTGTTAGGGAAGGCGATGGATGGATGGACCTGCACAACAATTGGTGAAAGCAATCGTTAGTTGCACAGATTTAAAGTCTGCAAGAAAGTAAATCCCTGAGGATCAAGTGTTCTCCAAGCTTCCTCCTGTTTGATTTGGCTGAGTCCTTCCTCCTTTCTCCCTCACTATCTCTTAGCTTGAATTCTCCCTTTATCTCTCTGCCACTATTGTACCTGCTCAAGACCGCTTTCTATCCACTTCTCTTCCCCCTTTATTGTCTTCCCTTATCTCACATTCCTTGCTCCACTCTCTTCGCCCCTCCCACCCCATCTGTTATCTCCCAGCTGGATCTGTTTTACGCTGCACTGCAGTAGGCCCTAGTGAGGAAGGATCCAGGCTGGATGAGTCACCCACTCACAATCTGCTGCCCTAAAGCCCTGCAGGCATCAGTCACATCCAAGGACCCCACTGCTGTCCACGGACACGCACCGATGTACATCTATGCACACTCGCATACACGCTTTGCACACTGCATACCCTTTTTTTTAAAGAATGTGAGGCCAGAAATGCCTGTATGTGCACTCACAAGAGGAATTAACTTTAAATGGATAAAGAAATGGCATAATTATAAGCCTTTAAAATACAAAGTAAAACAAGATGGTTTCCAATTGCAAAATCATAAGATGCTACATTCTATACAATGAGGGTAAGACATGTATTCATCCTTCATTAGTATTCAGCACACACACTGGGGAACCTCCAGTCGAACCAGGTCTGACTACAAAATAAAGGATTGCTGCTCTGTTTCCCACTGTAAGAAATATACGCCATCCAAATGTGATAGCTGTTTCTTAACACCGAAAAGTACCCAGACTATGTAGCTACTGTTTCTTGACATATCATTTTGTTTCCATGCATAACATGGATGACATAATACTTCATGCTGCTCCTGCTGTGGTTCCTCAGAGATGTCTTGTCTGAGTTTTCCCGCTTTTCTCAGTCTCTGTGTGCTGTGTTTTCCCAATTTGCAGATATTCTACTGCTTCAATTTCAAAAATGTTTTCTAATTTGTGCTGCTACTAAATCCCAAGTATTCATTTTTTGTACTTTAAACACTGAGTCGCTCAATTTGGAAAGAAATGTGTACGGTACATGGTGTTCACACATATCTGGTGTTACTGATGATATATACTGAATCAGTCAGCGTGTTTACATACTGTTTAAAAAACAGATTATAATCTGAAAGGGCATACAACGGTTTCTCAAATGCCATGTTAACACCATACCCCAGGTAAAAATCTGAGTTCTCATATCCCGGTGAACAGACCTAGAGATCTCCTTCAGTACACCGATTATTCATGCAAGTAAACAGCCTTCCCAGGTTACGGGTTTCGCGTATATGCATGCTCTGTGGGTTATAACTCCCCCATCCCCTCCGCAGCCCCTCCGCAGCAGTGGCTTTTGACCTGGAAATAGAATAAATCAGGAAGCAACGGCACCAAAAACAACGTGAAAAAACAACATCAATAAGCGTTATCCTTAAACCGAGGAAGGGGCTTCGGCATGGCAAGTAACATCACTACCAAGAAGACCCGTTTCTGTCATAATTCTGTCCAAAAGTCGGCCATTCAATTAAATTCAAACCGCACATAGAACAAGTAAAAAAGTGGCTTTGGACTCAAATTGATCTAAACTTAGTGTGCAAGTGGAAGCTGCCAAACCTGCCAACCTGCCGCGTGTCAGCCTCTTTCTAACACTGACAAGAAGCAAAGCAACCATTTTATCTGGAAAAGCTGCAAGATACTGACACACTTTCTCAAGCTTTCATGCTGTACTCTTCATCTCCCCTCTCTCCCTCCTGCAGTTTCTTTTTAATGAACACATTTTTGTCTTCCTACTGGCATCACACACGCTCACTCCACTGCGATAAAATTGGATGAAATCTGCTCTCTGCAGCCTTTAGATAAATATAAAAAATGGTATTTAAACTGGGGGTTGATTAAAATATAACACCAAGCTGAACTGTAGGAGACACTCAGCAGACATCTTTTTTTAAATCATTAGCTGAGGATATAGCAGGCCCTGTTATAATAAAAAGCCTCACCACATTCACCTGCATGCCTGCACATATTCATAATTCTCTACATGGGAACAGCGTCATCATAAAGTAGCATCTGCTAAAAGCACGACTCATTTGACATTTTGATTTCTGACCTAAAAAACGAGTGATCGCCACCTTTAAAATTAAAATAATAAGAGGAGAAATATAAAAGGTGTCTTTCTATTTTACAGCAGGCTGATATATTCTTCTTCTTAGATAAAGTACAAATCTTTTTAAGGCATTCAAATCTAAAATCCAAATACGGTGTATGGAGTATGTATATAAGTATGTATAACATGGTCCACGCAGTGAGAATGAGCAATGGATTGCTGGATAAATAAATGTAAATATAATACATTTTGAAAAGTCTATTTGAAGTGGACCTGCTGGGTTTAACCCTTCATGCTTCCCTTATTTTTAAAATGGCCTCCTTTATTAATGCTCCACTATGAGCGTGGATGTCCTTGGGTAGAAAGAGAGAGAGGATTGTTGTCGTGTGTAATAAATTAGTCAGTGATGTGTGTGAGAAGGTGAAGCTGAGCATGAGTGAGCGTGTGTCTGTGTGTTAATCTCATAAAACTCCAGTGACTCCATGGCATTCTGTCTTTTATGGATCATGAAGAAATACTGAAAGACTCCATGCACAAGAATGAGGGCTTTCCATTTCTCACAGAGCAGATGCTGGACACATAACGTCAGACAAGGCTGCACAGCTAATTAGCAATTAGTGACACACGGGCTATAAGGTCAACGCAGCGCTTTTAGATGTGCAATCTCCTCCAATCTACCTGTTGTTGACATTATCTTATTGTCTCCATTTATTTATGGAAATGTTTTATGTTGAGAGTCTATGTCATCACAGATATTAGGCCTAAGATGTCCCATCCTCTGCTGTCCTCATGCTACCCATACCTTCAGACGATTTTAACTTGTCAGCTTGTGGATCACTGAGGGATATATCACTTAGCAAGAGTGCTTTAAGCTGATTTGGGATTTTTATATGACTTTCAATTTCATAAAGTACATTGATTTGCTGTGCATTGGCTGAAAATAGCATCATTGTGTAGTTATATTATCTATTAACTATTACATTCCATATATCATGATATATTTATATAAATAAAATCACATATGCTTGATAGAGGATCGTCTCACCCACTCTTAACTATCCTGAGTGACACTTAGTAAAGGCCATTAAAGGAATATGTCAACATTTTTGGAAACACATTTAAATGTTAACTGTAGAGAGAAACGGCTAGCCTGGCTCTGTCCGACGGTAACAATATCCTCCTACCAGCACCTCTAGAGCCATTAAGTCATTTGTTAATTTTAAACAGCAGGGACGGTCCTTTTGTTCACACGCAGTTACAGATCTGTCTGCCAACTTCAACACCAAGGACAGTGCCATGGATTTATCAATACACAGCATAGTTAAACTACTCATATTTCAGAGCTATCCAGCTGTTAAGTTGTGACATAACGCCCTTTCAAAATATGATTTCTGGTCCAAGCCTCTTTTTTCTACAACGCAGGAGTGCTGTGTTCTTTAAACAAATCTGAGTTTTAAAAAAACAACGTTATTGTAATTTTACCTCTTTCTTATCGATTAAAGGTGTCTAACTGACGTTAGAGGTGATTGTAATTGTACACGTTTGGCCGTTGTTGTCTGTTTCGTTTCAACGGAGCGTTTTGACCCAGAAATTGTATTTTGAAAGGGTGTTACAACAGACTTAACAGCCGGATAGAGTCGGACAGACGATCTAAACAACCCCTCTGCCCCTGTACTTGCTCTGCTACTAGGGATGGAGAGGGGTGACCCTAACCCAGGGGAATGCATCCCCTCTCATATCGCCTACTGTCAAAATCTCCCTAATGAATATGTTATATATTGCTTTTTTAATCTCAACAAAAGCCAAGAGTAAAAACAACAATTCACCATTTTACATTTTAGTTTAAGAAAACTCATACAGACATGAGAATGGCATTGATCGTCTCATCGAATTCCCGTCAAAAAAGCAAGTAAACACATATCTGGAAAATTCAATCTATTCCTTTAATGCTGATATCCATTCTGCCAAAACTCCAGTCTGATTCTTTTTAATCCCTGGTTCCATCCCTTAATCCTTGTGACTCCTTCTTCATGTGTTAGGGGGTAGGGGCACTGCTATGGGCTGGCTGGAGGACAAGTGTGTTTAAGTAGCCAGATTGTTGGGTCGCTGCCTATGTGAGTCTGGACCTGGATTACAGGGCTGTGGAAAAGGGGTTGATAGGAGCCTTCTGCCACTGGGAGACTGGGGAGTGTGACAGAGTGTGTGTGTGTGTGTGTGTGTGTGAGTGTGTGTGTGTGTGTGTTGGGGGTTGGGGGTTGGGGGTGTGTGTAATGCCACGGAACAGGCGGCAGGAGACCACAGAGACAGCTACTAACTGAGCCTCAAGCTGACTGAATCGCATCGGGAGCAAAACTGAGTAATGAAGAGTGTAAAAATCCACAAATTCAGATATATTCACTGCATATTTACACACTCAACCACACCTCTTTATGCAAGCACACAGAGCCACATAACTTATGCATATTTACAGATACCAATACTCTTATGCATCCTCGCCTCAAACACACAGAAGCATTTGAGACTGAAGAAAAACATCTGCAGGGAGCGAGAGGGCACTGCTAATTGGTGACAATAGACTCATCACACAGAATTAACACAATCAGTGCAGCCATCTCATGCTATGTGTGGGCCGCCGTCTACTTCCAATCTGATCAAATGAGCTCCTGATTTAATCTGAGAAGTGTGTTAGCAGCAGAAAATTCGTTTTTGCAATTATTTCTTCTTTTTTTTTATCTGATCCTTAAACATGCTGAAGCTTTCCTTAAACTGTTTATTGTTTGATCTGCAAGTGCTGCTCTTTAAGAATAACTACATTCCTTCATCTGGCCTTCTACAAATGTCAGAGTGACATTGACGATAACATAAATAGCTAATGGCAGCATAGATTAACTAAAAATACAATAATATACTCTACAGTATCAGTTTATTGGATCCCAGCTGTTAAATGAACTCCTGTCCTCACAAACGGCTGCATTAGTCTCAATTATTCAGGTCCATTGTGAAATTAATAAGTTTAGCTTAATATCTGCAGACACTGAGGGTCTCAATTATACATAATTCCCTCCCAGCTCTGTGATGACTGCTCATAAAGATGAGGGATGATGCAAACTGGGAGAAAGGCCATTTGGAGACTGGGTGATGTGGAAATCAAGGAGGGAGAGGGAGAGAGAGAGAGAGAGAGAGAGAGAGAGAGAGAGAGAGAGAGAGAGAGAGAGAGAGAGAGAGAGAGAGAGAGAGAGAGAGAGAGAGAGAGAGAGAGAGAGTGTGTGTGTGTATGTGTGTATGTGTATGTGTATGTGTATGTGTGTGTGTGTGTGTCTCAGCCAGGCTCCGGGTGTCCTGCTGTGTGAGGCCTGAAGCTGACTGTCAGTGTTACTGTGACTCACCCCTAGAAACAGGACAACCTCTCTCAAATGCTGGAGCTCCCAGCTAACACTGGAAATAGAAGTCACTCAAAGCCATCCAAAGCTCTGGAGTTAGTTTAAGGCTTTGGGGACGGATCTGTCCAAATCTTTGGCCATCCAGATCAAATTGGTGACCTGTAAGGCCACTCTGATGGTCGAAAGCTTACTGAGAGTCTATTGGGAGTCAAATAATTATACTTAAATGGGAGGGATGGGTTGAGAAAGCCACCGACTAACCTTGAACTAAATGTCTTCTCATGCATTAGATTCAGATCTACATCTAAAAATAACAGATTATTCCGCATAAGAAATGGAAGACATGATTTACGCTGGTATCCCTCTGTAGAAGATAAACGCATTTAGAGGGCGCCGAGGTCATGGCGTGCCGCTACTGTCAGGAGCGGCTCTCCGCCAAGGCGCACTTAACGATTGCATAACGTCGTGCGCGGAGTTCCCACTGTGGCTGGCTGAAAGAAACTGATTTAAACCGTCCTTCATCGAGGACAACAAGGAACTTGCGCATTACAAGAGCGTTTGCCATGATCTGCAGCTCTGGGGGGTTTTCTGTGCGGAATGTCATCTGAAGGGTACCGAGAGGAACTGACGTCCCCGACATCACTATCATCACACCGTCGTGACACCCGCCTCCCAGACGGCCACACACAAACACGACTGCATCATTCTCACGCCGTGTGTTCACACCAAAACAGTAAAAACACAACCGAGGCTGCAGTGCAAAACGCGAGTAATAAATTATTCTCTTGGCGCAATGCTGCACCCTCTTTTTCAGCGGAGTGCGTTTCAGCACCAGGACAGCGATGAGTAAGTGATTTAGATGGATGATGGATGGAGCACAGCTACAGCAGACCGACGCACGTGAGAACAGCGCGAGGTGTTATTCATTTAAGGCCGATCTCCACGATCCAAACACCACTCCGCTGTTCTCCGAGCAACGTGACAGTCCAACATGAAGACCTGAGGAGATGTGGCGTTCAGGGCGTCGCGTCCCTCTCTTACCTGAGTGGCTTTGTGGAATTGCTTCTTCAGCCCCGCTACAGACATGATTGCTACAAGGTGGTTCTAGCTGGGGATATGAACTCGATGCTGCGGTTGCGTTGAAGGAGGAAATCTCGGTCCTATAATTGTATCTGGTGATGATCTTGCAACCGTAGCAAACCCCTGTCTACGCTGGTCTTCAGCTGAGGGATCTCCTGTGAGAAAAGGGGGCTGATTAAAGCTCCGATCAGGCTATTGGATGTCAGAGCCACATGTCTAAAACGGCGCTGACGTCGGAGCCAGCTCCTCTTAAAGCGGCCGCCTCCTCCTCCTTCACCACGCTTTGTACTAAAAGGAGGCTGAGGTATTTTAATGTAAGCTCGTTTTGTAGAGGGACGAGGTCAAACTGGGGGGAGGCGACGTAGACTTAGTTTGGACCAGTGGTGGAATGTAACTAAGTACATACTCAAGTTAGTGGGGATAGGCAGTGTATTAGATAGGCATACAATGTAATTCAAGTGTTTGGGTGAAAATCTCTCACACCTTCTCTTGGCTATTTTCAGGCTTGAGAACATTTAGCTCGTGATGGGAGACTTTGTTCAATCCCAGGTCATTTCAGAGAGAGAAAGTGTTTCCATTGGCTCAGGAGGGAGAGGGAGAGCTGTGAGAAGAGGTCTCACTCTGCGTTTTTTTCTTTTTACCTATTGTAGCTTTAAAGAAATACCTCACCCTCAAAATGATCATTTGTAGTTCAGTGATTCACCCAGTATTACATCGATTCCTTGAAGAAAAACTTCAGTAATATTGTAAAAAATGAACAGTGAATGAAGGGCGAATAATTGAAGTAATAGTAATAGTATGATGCTACAATTCATCCTCATTCAGCATAGAGGTACGTGAGAATTCACTGTAACACAGGGTGAGTAATTGATGCACAAATGACTTGTTTCTTGTACTTTACTCGAGTATTTCCGTTTGCAACGCTACACTTCGACTCCATCTCAGAGGAAAATATTGTACTTTTTACTCCACTACATTTATCTGACAGCTTTAGTTACTTTTCAGATTACAACTTTCTCTCCAGTGAAAACCATGTAGGCCTATAGTGTTACTTTATGGGCTGAGAAAAATAAGCAAAATAAACTAAACAAAAGATATAGAAGAAAACCAGGGCTGTTATTCTCACAAAAAGTCGATTTCTTAGAGGTTCTCAAACATATTGTGATCTTAAAATATAAAATATGATGCATTGCTGTATGTTAAACCACCCAACAGACCATAAAGTAGTTAAAATGAGCACAGACTTAGACATCTACAGCAGTAAAATGCAACATACACATTACAGGGCAGTGATATTAATCCCAAAGCATGTTATATAATAGTCCAACACTGACAGGGACCAGTGTACTGCAGAATGAGTCTTTTTACTTTAATACATACAGTACAGTTTGTATATAATACTAATACAATTTTACTTAAGTAAGGTTCTGAATACAGGTCTTTTACTTTTAGTGAAGCATTTTCAGTTTGGTATTAATATTTTTACTTCAGTAAATGAACTGGATACTTCTTCCACCACTGATTTAGACTCAATTTCAATCCGTAATTAGGATAAAATTATGCACAAATAGTAAAACATTACCTAACCCTAATATCAAGAATGGTAGCTCATGTCTGTTGGTTATAGAGTGAGTTTGCCCTTTGCAGAGATGTGCTAGAGATATTGTTGTCCTTACCTTAAATTAGATGAACGAGCTACACCCTATACCATCACCTCAGAGAGACATAAAGAAAGACTTCATAAACACTTGATATACAATTAGTTTTGTTACAATTAGTTTCTCTAATAAGACTAAATTACTTGTAAAGAGAAGCCTGACAGCTTCAGCAGCTCCCACTTCTCCAGCACCCTGGACAGCGCCTGTCAACAGAGAGACGGACGGCTCGATAAGACATTTGTAACTAACTTTCTTCCTATTCCATCAGTGAAGTTGACTCTGAGAGGCAAAAAAAGAATAATAGATGAATACAGGTACAACAAAGCTGCTGTAAATACAAACACTTACACAAACCTTTAGAGAGCTGAGAGGAAAACCTGACTAATGGACCCTGTGGTGACATTATTTTTGTTTGTTTTTTTTCCTTTCCACATTGTGGACGACTGAACTGTGACAGAACACTGTGCTTAGAGCTTAAAGGTATTGTGCAGTTACAAAATGTGCCCATATCTACTGTTATACACACACTTTTAGCAGTCCCCTTTTTGGTTACTCACACCCAAACTCAATTAGAGTCAAGATGATGTTCTTTGGCTGATAAGATTAAGCCTTCACAAATCTGCAGGACTTATGCGAATAATGCCTCAAAATTAAAGTTAAAAAATCACCTGCACACATTTATCAGCTCAGAGGCAGCCCTCTCGATGCCAGATGGCAGGTCGATTGTGGTAGGACTACTCTGGCAGACATTCAGAGGCGCATCCCATATGGCCATTGTTACAGCCCCGGAATAAGACTTGGAGTGACGATCACCAAATGGGCGATCAAATCTGAAATATGGCTATATCAGCAGTTGTGAAATGTCCAAATACTACAAAAAGATGATAGGCACATTCCTTTAGGATGTAGTAGAGTTCTGAAATGTTATGTTTATTACTTTAATCTTTCAAATATTAGTATGCTTTACTAATTTATATATATATATATATATATATATATATATATATATTTATCTATTTATACAGCTTATGATCTCGCTTTATAAATATTTAAAGATTAACAGCTAGCAAAACAGTACTTAAACTAAACTAAAGTAATTGCTGGGTGTTGAAGTGCAAACAATGCTTGTACACAACTGTAAATTATGTGTGCAGTGTACATTTGTGGGAGATGCATACCTCACTATTAGACCACAGACTGAACGTTAAGTGCACATGTGTTTGGGACCAATCCACACCGTACAGATGTACATTTGTGTTTAATATAAACAGTTAAATGCTCTCCCCCTCTGATCATAAGTGCTCTATCTGTATGTCTATCTTGTTAATATTCTTTGCATATAGGTCATGCTTTTTATTGGTCATGTTATTTTACCAAAAATAAATAAATACTCAAGGGAACACAATAAACTGTGTGTTTGAGTCAGTATTTTCTAATCATTTACATTACCTTTATATTAAAACATTTACTAATGAGTATTTCCATTACATGTTATTCATTTATAACATTATATACAACTTTATAACAGAAATGTATAAAGCTAACACAAAGTAATTGAACAAATTCAATATGTATGCTTATGAATAAAAAAATAACGGCATTTTAATGTTTTGGCTTTTGGAAAAATAAATAACTAAAAAAATGAAATACATGTGAACATCTTCATTGCAAGCATATTTATCTATTATAAATATAATTTGTTCCTCAAGTACATAACTCAATTATTATCCTCACTGCAGTTTATTGCTGCATCATCTTGTTTTGCGTTTGTTTAAATTAGGTCCAAACCAAACCTGTACTCACGTAATGATTAAATTCCACCACAGCACAGAGTGTTTATGGCAGTGCTGGTTAAAAACATGAGGAGAAACATTTGTTATGTCAGTGGCGCCATCGTGTGGAAGAAAGGAGGAGTTGGAAGAAAGGAGGAGTTATCTACAAAGTCTCCAGTTACTCAATCTATCTGCTGTATCTATCTATCTATCTATCTATCTGTCTATCTATCTATCTATCTATCTATCTGTCTGTCTGTCTGTCTGTCTGTCTGTCTGTCTGTCTGTCTGTCTGTCTGTCTGTCTGTCTGTCTGTCTGTCTGTCTGTCTGTCTGTCTGTCTGTCTGTCTGTCTGTCTGTCCGTCCGTCCATCTATCTATCTATCTATCTATCCATCTATCTGTCTATCTATCTACTGTATCTATATATCTATAAATATATTGCACATGCCAAGAACACCAAATAAAAAGTGTGCTTTTAATTAATGTCAAAAATAAAAATAAATTTGCTAAGTGGATTGCTAAGTCAACGAAACCATGATGCATTTTATTTAGATTTTTAGATGATGTATACATTGTAAAAAAAAAATACATGACTTTAAAGGTCAAAGGATCAAAACGTAATCGAGTGTGCCAAAATTCAAAATGTATATAATATATATCTTAAAAATGATGTTAGAAGCTATACAAGCAAGTATAGAGGGTATACAGCTCTATAATATCAGCCTGTCACTGTCTATTTGTCCACTGCCCAACAAGTCACAATCTACGATGGTTTGCTTCCACCTAGTGGTAGGAAATGATGCAGCAATAATGATGCATATTTGAAAACAGAGTGAAAAATGCCCTGAAACACATGATTACTGTATGCTGTATGTTGTATCAGATCAGACCGGCTCCACAGTGAAAGCAGCATTCATGTGAGGGTATGTCCGATATATTGTAGGAGCATCAAATCACCAAACGTTTGCTTGTAGCTCTTATTGGCTAACAGAGAAAGTGCGAGTGATACATCAACCCAGCTGACAGTGACCTGAGTGCAGTTCTTTGCTCTGTTTTCCTGCTCTCTGGCTGCGGCCGGCAGCTCTGATAAAGTGCTTTGTCCCACGGCTCAGTGAGCTGTATGTGCGCGTGTGGCCTGAGGTGAGTGTCCATTTGTCTTAACTCATGAGATGATAAATCTTACCTGTACCGTACAGACTGATGGTGGCTCAGCTCAAGTGAAATATGAGATTGTTGCCATTAACTTTATTACACTGACCACTGGTCTCTCTATCTTTTGCCATCAGCTCTGACTTAAAGTTGGAACAGTAGGAGTCTCTGATTCACACATTACTGACACGTTCATGTTCTACAACAGAGTGTATGTGTTCGTATAACATGTATGACAGTAATATTTATATATCATTTTTCAGGTTGTACTACTTATTAGAATTTTATTTCTGTGGTAAATGCTACATTTATAGCTGAATGACTCCTTATTTTCATACTTCAAAAGCTTTGCTGTATATTTTCATTGCTAAATTATGTAAATATTCCTCATCTTATGACTATATCTAATGTTCCAGCTTACTCACACTACGCATATCTGTCAATCAATAAGCACTGATCACTCTTTCTCATCCACAGAACATATGTCGGTTGGGCTGAAGAATTCCTCAAGTGTTGCTGACGTCATCCGAACATTCCTGGTTAAGGTCAATGGTACTCCACCCTGCCTCCCCTGCCTGAGTTGCCTCAGAGTTTGCAACAATCTCTTTTAGGCCAACCATCAAATCAGAGTTCCACTTTACCCTCACCTATGATCATGAGCTCTGGGCAGTGACCACAAGGAAGAGACCAAAGGAACAATTAGCCTTTGCAGGGTGTCTTGAATCACACTTAAGGATAGGGTGAGGTCAGAGATCATGAATTCACAGGGCAGACCCTGAACACCTTGATGCCTCAAGATCCTTATTTTAATCTTAAATTTAAAAACTGAGATTTCTATGTCTTTTTTGATTATATAGAAGTTTGAGGTGCTCTATAAATACTGTGAAAGTATCAAGTATCTATGCCTTTAAACAATCCATTCTGATGTCTCAACTATACTACATACAGGCAGAAATCGCACTACAGCTGCAATGAAGGTGCAGAGATGCAGGAAGCACAGACCCCACTGCTTAAGACCCCGAAAACATCGACCAATCAGAGCGTCCTTTTTCAGGAAGGGGGGCTTAAAGACACAGGCGCATAAACGGAGCATTTCAGACAGAAGGTGAATCCAGGTATAATCAGACAAACAGTATCAGAAAAAAAAAAATGCAATTTAAACATTGAAGCATGTAAACATGGTCTAGTAGAAACCCAAAATACAAGTATGAACTTGAAAATTTGCATAATATGGGACCTTTCATTAATTATTCAATTTTTACCTTAATTTTACCATGGTAGTTTTGTTAAGATGGTCACTATATGCTATGGAGCGCTTGCTCTTGCCCCGAACAAGAGACAGATGCTGCAATTGTATCTGTGAGGAAAATGTGTGTAGGTTCAGATGGAATAGACAGGATGGTCTGTGACAGAAGACCAGGGGTCATTTGTCACACATATGCCAGTTGTGCCACTGGAGACAAAACAACTAACACACACCAGAGCATGGTCATGTGTTTGTGTGTTTCATAACGCCTACCAATCCCCACGCCATCCCATTCCACTCAAACATGCTAATGTACCTGTGCTCTGCTCTAATTGGTCCCAGTGATGCTCGCCCTGCTCCACCTGTGTTCATGGGAAGCCTCCAGTCAGTCCTGCAGTCTGGCCCCCGCCACTGTGTGCGAGCGTGCAGTGCTAATATTATGCAAACAAACACTTCTTTGTTGTTTGGCACTTCTTGCACCGACCCGCCACTGTGGAAGAAAGGGAGAAAGTAAGTAAAGGGAAAATGAGAAAGGAATAAAGGCTGGGTGAGTTGGGGGGGGGGGGGGGGGGGGGGGGGGTGCTTGAATTCATTAGTGTGATTACCTGAGGTGTGCTACTTTACAGGGGGTAATCTGCTAGCCCGCTCCATACCCTCCAAACTTCAGCCAGTCCGCTAATGAGCGCTTGGAAAAGTTAGTCAAGGTGGAGAGGTGCTTTGAGGAGCTATACACCACAGACTAAGGTGTTATTATATATGCTGGAGCAGAAAACAAAGGATGGCTGCCTATATTATAACAGCTAGGACTGATGAAGCCTTATTCTGTTTGAGCTGTTTGTTTTGATTCTGAATGCATACAGCAAAATGGTCCTATGTATAGTATGCCAATGGATGGACTCAGAGCCTCAGAACGAAAAAAAAATCCCCTGCTTAGAAGCTTACCATGTTTGAAAGCCTGATATCTCTGACAACAACATAGTGCATCCAAGAATGACAGTTTGACTGATCTGTGATATTAGGAGCCACATTTTCTACACCGTTTGAGAAAGTATCCCAGATTAGTCATACGGACACCAGAGGGTTCAGGTAGTCACATTCAAAGAGTCGCTTCTCTCTGAGGTGATGTTGAGGACTTCAGCTTCCCTCCTACGCTGTAAGAGACGGTGGATTAGAGACCAGATCAACCCCTCTGCCTTTCTTTCTTTCTCTCTTTTTTTTCTCTCCAGGAGCTCAGGCCATGGCTTTAGAGAGACAGCTGCCATGAGCAAGGCTTAGGACAGTCCATGGGGACGGAGAAAGTGAGAGTGTCAAAGAACAAGAAAAGTGCAGGACCAGCTTGGTTACGATGGACAACACAAAGAGGTGAGAGGGAGGGGATAGAAATCCAAAAAGGGAAGCCAGAGGATATATATAGAGTATATATATCTATATATATATAGATCCTGTAACTTTCCCTTTCCTCTTGCCCTATGCCTCTGCTTTATCACACAGCATCAAAACATAGCTTTAGTCCCCTGAGTGGCTGGCCTTTTTATCTGCTCCCTAGCTTCCCACGGCGGACCGCATCCACCCATAATCTGCTGCTGTTTCATGTCTGGAGTGCTGTAGAGGAGGATAAGGGACTTGTTCAAGTGAAGATCAGTGAGGTTGTATACATAGCATATGGGCATATGTGATTTGTTTTTTCTTTTTAAGGTTGCATCTGATCTAATGAAAAAGAAAATTATACATGGATGTATTGACGAGCAGTATGTGTTATCTAAAAGTTTAAAAAATAATCAGGTTCTTGACTAAAATTTTCACACAACACTCAGAGCTAAATACAAAAGTGTGGTAATATTTCTGTCATAAATTCCCAGACAGCATCTACCTTTGTTTCTGAAGCTTCTCCCCGTGGATCAAACATGAAGGGTAGATACAATAAAAGCCGTAAACATGCTGCATTATACATTTGTCAAAAACACATTTGGCTGTATGTCACAAGTACCTTGTTATTTAAGACAGTGCCAAGTGTCTGTATGTGTGAGAAATCAAAGCAGACTGGTATATTGGCAGCAATAGCCGGGGTGTGAAACTGTGTCAGTGAAGTAAAGGAAATCCCCAGAGGTTGTTTTCTGCCCACTCCACAGCTGGTTGACGAGAACTGCAAGGTAATTGTGCATCAGTTGGAGGGGCTGCAGAAATTCTCAGTTTGTGCTTTGACTGTTCTTTGTACTTTGGGCTATCCACCTTCCCACCCAAGTGGCACACACTCACATTAGAGTGAGGGAACTTAAAAGTACCACAGAGAAGCCTTGGGACACACACACAAGACAAACACACACATACACAAATCATTGATCAACCCCAAAGTCAACCCGTGACCCTGACCTTCTCTACCCCCTCCAGGAACAATCTCCTGCAGGAATCTGTGGAAAGAAAAAAATACAAGAAAGTTGGATTTAAAAAGAAGTCGGGTGAGAGAAAGAGATAAAGACAGAGGGAAAATGACACAGTTGATTGTGTTGGAATGAATAAAAGGGGAAGGGAAGAAAACTTTGGAACTACTGATCAAAGTAATTCCCCCAGGAAACCTCTCTTAATGAGAGCTGCACAAGAAAAGAAGGGTGGAAGACAAGGAGAGAGTGAAAGGGAAGAAGGGTGCGGCACACCATTCCTACACAGAAAATAAAGAGATGAATCATGGAAGACATGGGTGCGTGTGTGTGTGTGTGTATGTGTGTGAGTGAGTGTACGTGTGTATGGGGTTCAAGATCATTTTAACATCTTCACTGAGGGAGCGTCAGAGGCAAGGCCAGGTTAATTAAACCCATGGGAGTACCAGCTGAGGGGGCCCGAATTTGAATATGTCACAGAAATAGCACGAGTATGTCAGCAGAGGCCGGGGCTCGGCGAGCAAACATGTTGACTATGCATTACACGCTAAAAGGAAGAGAGAGAAATAAAGACAGTCAGACAGCAAAGGGTGGGGGCTCCAAGATAATTTGCGTGGCACCGAAGCTTTGCTCTTCTATACCCACTGCGCCACCGGATTTCTCTGAGTTATTAATGTTTGTCATTAGCAGCATTACCCTGGAGGACAGTGACTGGGAAAAAAAAGGCAGAAATTTATATGGGACAAATATTGACAATAGCTGGCTCATGGGTATTGGAGAGGAAGAAAAGATGCAAACTATGTTAATGAATGGTAATTAACCACAAGGGTTTGTCTCTCCTGGATCCCAGCTAAATTGGTCCCCGAGTTGCAGCTAGAGACAGTCCTGGTCTAATCCTTTATTATAAAAAGATAAAGGAAAACGACGTCATTAGCATATATTTGAGAAGGGAGGGGGGATTCAAAAGTGGATTTATTTCTTTTTAATTCCTGAATGGAGGACTCTTCACACCATTGTTAATTATACATAATAAAAGGAAAGGCGTAAAGCGATGAAGAGGAAAACAAAAGCTAGGAGAGGTATAGAAACGACTAAAAAAAAGAAAAAAGGATGACTTGAAGGAAAGAGTGTGTGGTCTCCTGTGTAGGATGCCAGCTCAAGGACAGAGGAGACCAGGATCATGTTTTAATATTCAAAATGAATAATAAGAGTGGGAGGAAAAGGGAAACAGATAAAAGGGGTTGGAGGTAGTTGTGTCAAGGATGTAACCACTCCTCTAATACACCCCTGTGCTGTGCTCTGTGTGTGCTCATGTGGACCCTTGTTAATGATGTCAACAGCGGGGGTCACTTGTTACAGACAGGAACCATGCCAACAGTCAGCTGTCAATCATGAGAGAGAAGTGAGAACCCTGCTGTCCACCAGAGCATCCTCAGTCACCATCACACACGGACTGACAGTTCTTTGAACTGCTGTAAAGAATACTAGAGACCATTTAGAAATATGATCATGAAATTCACAACAACAATGCAGTCTTTGAAGAACAAAATACAGACAAAATGAGGTGAAATGGATTTTTATTTAGAAATTAGGTTTTTCAGAATAAAGCATTGATATTTAACATAATTACATTAAATTATCAACAAAACAAATACTTAAAGAACAGAAGCTATAACAAATTTCACAAACATAGATCATTTTCTTCTCAGAAATAAATACTTGCAGTGTATCCAGTGGGTTTCTATCATTGGATATCAGAGAAGTCTAGTATCATGTCTGATGAATGGACCTAACCTTTTTATATCCTGCTCTGTGCCGCACTCTTGACTTTCTCAAAGTGTCGACTTGGCATTGCTAGGTCAAGTCCCTGCACTCCAAGGTCCTTCAGGTGCCAAATAAATGAGGGGGAGAGGTAAAAGAGAGCAAAAAAAAAGTCAAACTTAAACATTAGCGTAAGCATTTGCCTTATCACCCCAGGTCTGCATTGAGAGTGGCTGCACTGTAAATTAGCTTGGCGCTAAAGGGCCCTGTCTGATAGACATAGTGCACTGAGTGCTAACACAGATGTCGAGGGCTCATTTACAAAAGCTAGGCTGCTGTGTTGAGCCAGTGGCCCAGAGTGAGTCGACAGCGCTTTTCTCACAAATATTGGTTCGGCTGCCCCGGCTCAGCTTGGCTCAGCCCAGCTCCCACTGAGTAGGAACCAGGGAGGGAGGGAAGAAGGGAGGGAGAAAAAGAAGAGGATGACAGTTTTCCCAGCCTCAGCCCAGGGAGTCAGGCTTTTTCGCTGACTGGTGTTGCGAGCGTGGCCAGCTCTTCTGTCAGCACTTTCCTCTCCTTCATCTTCACGCGCACAGCCTCCATTAGCTGGCCGGCAGAGGGGATCTGCAGGGGAGGGGAAGGGTAGAAAAAAGATGTGGGGGCGGTGGTAGAAGGGGTTAGAGAAAATAAGGAAAACACACAAATGCACCACTATTAAAAAAAAGAAAGATTTTTGACACCTGGCATCTTTTCAGAAAGCCTATGTGCTGTTTTGTGAAACAACAGAATGGGGCCTGAGGACTTGTAAACTTTTGAGGGACTGTCCATGTTGAGTGTTTTGACAAAGCAATTCCCAAAACAGGCTACACAGCAGTAGTTTCAACACCTAATTCCACACTTTTTGGTAAGTGGTGCAGTTATGTACATTTCCTAAGTATTAAAGCACAGTTTCACAATTCACAAGTGTCTAAAAGCAACACTTGCATGCTAATACTGAGAAAAGAATAACATAATGATGAAGTTTGGGTGCAGTAGATTATTATATTATTTCAGGAATATGGCGGGCGAGGAACTGTTTTGCCCGCGTTCTTCTAATGCATTTAATATCAAATCAAATCCCCCCTTTTGTGATTGGCTCGCTTACTCCACTTGCGAGCATCTCGTCAGATGGACGTAACCCTTTATGTGCTTGTCCCTGCAGTGTTTGTGCTTTCATTCACACATTCTTGCTTTCATGCACTTTCACCGCCATTTTCCCAGAACTGTTACAAGGTCTTGAGATTGCAAATTGGTGGTACAGATTTCCCTGAATATGGATTCCTGCTCCCATTCGCAATCGTGTGTGAAAGAAGCTCCAGACTAATCAATGGCACATCTGCAGATTTTTTTTGTTACTATCCCTCCCCTGCAGCTCAGCAAGGACCCACTAAAGGAGAGAACAAAAGGTGAAATTTTGTATAACGTTGGAAGATCCCCACTCAACTTTCAAAAACATCATACAAGCTTTAGACACATTTTAGAATGAATCGCAGTGAAAAGAGACTGTGAATTTTGTACCTCATCTTAAGTTGAAAGATTGTCAGAGGGAGATCTCTTTTGAGTCAATATGGACGGGAGGAATGAAAGCATCCAAACATATGTGGGCATGTGAGTAGTGTCTGTGGATGTAAAAATGTGCAACTATCATTTAAGCACAGGAAAATAGTGACATTTCCCTTTTTTGGGGGGGCTGAAGACACACAACACTTTCCCCAGAGGGATAAGTTGATTACTATTCAGCAGACACGCCTCAAGGCATAATTAAAACATCACAAGCATCGCTGGGGACATTTACAGCATTGTTGTGTTTTTATTGTGTTTATGCTGGGAATGTAAGAGGATGAGAATTGATGTCCACTTAATCATACAGGATTACAAAGGTTGAGGATTAAATAACTGTATGCGTTTGTTTAGCTGTTGTCATGGAAAGTGAAAATAAAGAGGTGAGGAGGCTTTTCCTCTGAGTTCTGGCTAAATTTGTTTTTCCTCTCAATCAACACAAGGATTTTATGGTCATTAGGGCGCCTGATCAAAGGCAGGCATTCATACTGTATCACCCATAAATATTCACTCTAAGCTACATGGAGCCTTTTACAAGCGCCTTTTTCAAGCAAGGGAAACAAATTCATTCCCTGAGCAATTTTCTAAGTCACATGGCGTGAGATGAGATGTGGACTGGCCGAGCTGAAAATAGTGGCTTCAATATCCTAAAATCTTTCACTTTTTATCTCTTAAAAGAGAATGTGAAAACATAAGATATTGAACCATACACAGAGAAACAGGCTGACACAAGTCTGAAGTGCGCTAACAAACTTTGCTGAGTAACATCTGCATCAGGGAATACAAAATATCGTGTTGCTTTGAAGTGATTAACACAAACTCACAACACATACTGGAATTAGGTCTGCAGCTGACATGTTTTAAGGACATTTGAAAATGTCTCATCAATTTCCAATACGTCCGGAAAGAGTGAGAACCTCACATAAAAAAACACACACAGTCCCCCTGCCCCTTGACACATCTCTCCTCTTCATTAAAGGTAACAGGAGCAGGAAACACAGGGCCCTGTGTGCCGGGTAGTGTGCGTGTGCGCACTTGAGCATGTGTGCAGTGGGGAGTCAGTTCCAACAGCACTGGATGCTTCAAACACACAGAGCTATTCCTCAGAGAACCACTACACTGAAGTAACTGCTGAGACATCTCCCTCTGCATCTGTCCTCAAGGGGGAATTCACTCTCTGTCTCACACACACATTCATATCGGCATACACACATAGGCACAATTTCCTAATCAGCTAATTGCACTTAGAGCCACTAACTATGCAAACAAACCCACTAAAATAGAGACACAGCCACAACATAAGGCTCTATGGGACAGCAAAGAGGGATACTGGATCATTAAAAATACCGATATGGGAATATGGGTAAACAACAGGTAAACATGATCTAGATAAACCTAACATAAGTGAAATTTAAGTCTGAAATAGATGTTAAGCTATAAAATAAACACTATCTACTTTCAATTCCTTCATTTTAAATATTTTTTCTGCATTTTAATCTTCATCTTGGACAATGGAGAGACACGAGTGACAGAAAGAACCTGGGACGTTGAGGTTCATGGTTGCCGTCTTAAATGGATAGTTCGGATTTTTTAAAGTGGAATTGTATGAGGTTCTTAGACAGTGTGTTACCTGCAGCGCATGGCAGTGGGCACATCCCCAGTTAGGAAAAGCAGGCAGGAGTACTACTGTGGATGGGTGAATCAGCTAAACGTATTTTAGCCACCTAAAAAAGACCCACCTGAAAACCATCAATATACTCTAGGTTTAAGCGTACGCTATATTTAGAATATTTTCACTGCTTTACCTTGCCATCAAATTGCCCTTTCTGACATAGAACTGCAGCCGGTATATTCTTCTATGCTCTCTTCAAAGCCAACAGACTCTTTTTTTTACAAAAACTAGCATCTCACCTTGCAGAACACAGAAGATGCTGGTCTAATACTGCTGCAATCAGTTAGTTTGTTCATATCATTGTGTGAATTTGGTCAATCCGAAATTAACCCTTTGAAAACAAAGTCACAAAATACAGTATAACAAACTAACTAACTGATCGAGGCAGCAGTAGACCAGCAACTGTTGATTTCTGAGTGAGTCTAGTGGCTTAGACAAGAGCACAGATAATCATTTCAGTTCCCACATTTGAGGCAAGTTGAAGTGGTAAAAATATTCTAAATCTAGCGTGCACTTAAACTGATACTGGTTTCATTTTGCTGCTGCCCCCATCCACGGCAGTACATTGCTTAACTTAGGTGCTGGCACACTTGCCTGCTTCTCCAAACTGGGGGCATGCCAGCCGCCATCTACTGTAGGTAATACACTGACAATGGATAAGTTACCTTCTATAGACCTACTACAAAAAATCTGAACTGTGCCTTTAACCCCTAATTCACAGGGGTGATCATCTTGATTCTTTCATGTCAAAGTTGATATATGTACTGTACAGTGAGAGAACTTTTTGGTCTCTTGGTTGATAAATGATTCTATTGCGTTAATAAAAACCCCATAGATAAATATCCCACTTATTCAGATTCATCTTACTGTGCTGTGTGATTCACATCAGCAGGTTCTGGCCCAAGGAAACACAGAAACACAAGCGCTCACACACAGGCTCACGGACGGGACAGGCAGGAGTATCCTTCCCTTTCATCTAACTGCCACATTTGCTGGGGACCGAAGCCCTGCAGGATGGTTGGAGGTAAAGAGTGATGCAGCTGCTCTACTGGATCCCCTGGGCTGCTTAAGGCAGTGTTAGGACCTGGCACTAATGTTATGCTACAGTTGATTTACCCAGGCCCCTGTCCCCTTTGGCAGAGCTAGCCTTCACCAGAACTAAGCAACGCAGCCACGGTTTTTCAAGAAGCACTGTCCCCTATGGCAACACTAAAAAAATCTACTGTAGCATTAAGCCATGCTAACTCACATCCATTACTATTCAACAGGCCCTGCAGAGCAGACCTTTTGTCTAGGTGTGATTCTATGAACATGTTTCAGAAGTTAACTGACATGTAAAGCCACTGACACTGACAAGTGTGTGTGTGTAAGAGAGAGTGTGAGTGTGTGTGTGTGTGTGTGTATGTGTGTGTGTGTGTGTGTGTGTGTAGACAAGAACAAGAGCTGCAAGCAAAAGGTGTTTTTATGAGCCAATTAAATGTCATTGCTATTCTTCAGCCTGGGGCACACCTCAAGGCAGAGAACAGCTCAAAGTTGCAGCGCTCCAGTGACCATTGTTTGGTAGTGGCATTACACACATCAACATTTTTTTCTTCTTAAAGGATCGATCATTCCGGCTCTTTTGTCTTCTCCCTCGGAAGGGGTTAGCACAATTATTTCCAAGGGCCCAATTTGTGAGTAGTTGTAAAGATTGTGTCAGGCTGTTGGATATCTAAATGAGTCAGAATGAAGAGGGAGGGGGAATCAGAGAGCCTAAAAGAGCTTAAATGGGGTACATAGTCCAAATTTCTGCATGCGCTCAAAGCTTTACTACTAAGTGTTCTTTCTCACATTTTCACTCGTTTACCACCTTATCATTATAAATACATACGCCACGTATAATAAGGCAGCTGTTCCTGCTCAATTTAACTACAGTTTTCTACGATAGAAGCTGCATTTTTACAGTAGTGTCTACCTGTATACCAGTAACAACAGCATACCTTACAGTTGTACAGTGTATATTTCTATTGTAATAAATAAGGCTATGTTTAAAAAGATTCATGTTCTGTTTCACATCGATCTTTGTTAGAATAATTTATTATTGATACATTAAATCCTGAGATCAAACTTTTAAGAGGCTGTAGCTGGCTCAGTTGTAAAGCTGAGGGAAGATATTGGTATCATATGAAACTAGACGCCATAAGGCATCCATTGGTTATCTTGTCATGTTAGCTTGTCTAAATAACACTCCAAAGTTAGGCTAAATTTGGAGAGGGATAAACTGGCATCACTAAATAAAACACACTTTTTTCTGGTCACTCAATACTCACTGACTGTAGAGTTGCCCTTTATTGTGTTCACTGCTGTAGTGTGTTCATGTTAAATAAAAAGTACATTAATGGAACTGCTTTGGAATCCATTCTTACTGTGAACATTAATATTTTCAACACCAGGTAAGAAGGTTCCTTGTATAATTTACAACATTAGTTTTCTGAGAATTTCTTTTACATCCAAGCAAAGTTGGTACTGTGAAATATCCCTTATGAAATTAGTATTGAATCAGATCGGGATCTGTGAATCGCATTCTAATTAATTCAGAAAATTATTGGCGATACCCAGCCCTAGTAAACAAAAATGTACACTACTGTTTAATCTAATAATAACCATAAAAATAGTATGTATGTCTGACTTGTATGACAGGTGCGTTTTCACAGTGGTGAAGGATTCATGCCATAATTCTTTGTCCCTGGCTGGTGAGCCGTCTCCAATCTAGGCCACTATTCAAGGTAAGGGAGAAGTAGTTACAGTAGTTTCATCACAGAGGGGAAAAACAGCGCTTTGATCTTTGATCTTCTCACTTTTGTTTGAAAATCAAATTTATCAAACGGGGGAATAACAACAACAACAGCATGATAAATAGATTAAAAAAAAAAGCCCTGGCACAAAGGCACCATGCTAAAAAGTCTTGCATTTGATTATCTCCTATAATGAATATGTCACATTTGTAAAGAGGGGCTCAGGTAAGAAAATCACTAAAGCACCGACAAGCCTATTCTCTCCCTCTCCTTCGTAATTACCTACCCCTGCCGTGGAGCAGATCCCTCTCTTTTCTCCCCTTTAGGTCACTAGAGACTGATATGAAAGGGAATTGGACACTTGGGGCCACAAATACTGTAATTAAAAATCTCTCCTTTTCTTGATACGTTGTTTGGAAGCATCATTTCAGTGCGCAACATGCATTTGTTAGGGATCTGACCTAAATACACCCTAGATTAAACACAGGAAAGCACCGGGTCTTTGTTTCAGGTTCCTACTCATTAGGTGTGAAAATGAGGTGATTCAGGCACGATTCAGGTATAAATATAGAAAGGTGATATCCATACAAAACAGATGCAACCTTAAGGTAGAATTCAGTAATCAAAAACACACCCGTGATTAAAGGTATGGCTCATTGGCCGAGGTAATGTACTGGTTAGCAGTTACAATTAACAAAAGTGGCTGTGCCTGCAGCAAACTGTCACAGGCAAAACAAGACGGTGCTAAGAACTATTGCCTTTCAATGTTTGATCATTGACATGAAGGAATTTAACACTAGTTATCTATTCAATGAGGAAATGTCTACTTTCATCATTAATTATCTTCCTGTAGTAATAGGAGCAAACGTGCACTATGCTCCAAAGGACAACCCTCAGGTACAATTAGACCGGCAGTAACCTTAAAGCTCCAAAATAGCATCATGACTCAAAAAACAATAATACGATTATTCACCTGGCCAATTTCAAGTGATCTCCTGAAATGTGCTGTTTGATATATTATAGCTTGCCTGGTTAAGTAATCAGTTTAATGGCTAAGAAACAGCACCAAAAAACTGCAAAACTGCTGTTTCTGTTTATGTGAAATGCTTCCGTTTATGTGAAATGCAAGTTGAAGGTACTGAATAAGTCACAGTGTGCTCTGGTATTAACAACAACTCTAAAACCAGTCTTCTCCTGGGATCCCCCCTCCTAGTCCCCTCCACTGTTCCAGTGACATATTTACAGTACAAAGGCTGGAGTCCCCACCACACACACACACACACACACACACACACACACACACACACACACACACACACACACACACACACACACTTACAAACATACTTACAGAAAAAGAGTGGCTGATTTAATTAGCTCAATCATTAAATGAGGCTTAATTAGAGTCACTTTCCTTCAGAGAGAAGTGTGGGACTTGGAGCTGTTCCTTGTCATTACAGAGGCATAATGAGCCACACAACACAACATCCTACCCCTCACCCTCACAGCTTTGACAACAATAGAAAACTTTCTCTCTGCATTAGCACTGTGAGGCATGGAGCCTTTGTTATGTTTAATACAGAGGGTTAATGATGCAATGCCCTATGGAACGACCTATATGGTGAGACCCTTTGACAAGAAATTACATGCATAAAGTCTGTTATTTAACTTTAGATAAATGGTGCCATTAACATTGTAGCAATAAGCAGCAGCAACCCCTCCCCAAAGTTCAATAAGGGTTTGAAATTACAGGAAATATTTCAGCCCAGTAGTCCATCCATAAACGCCTCGGATGTTTTATAACAAGTCTAGTCCAGATTGGTCCGGTCTCTGCTACTGTCTTAATGTAATGTTCACCTGCTTGTTATAGTTTGGAGGCTGATAAGAAGTGATGCTTGTACGTCTCCCTCGGGTGTGATTGTGAAGTAAATATTAGCAGGCCCTCAGCGCCACCCCATACCAGTAAACCAAACCACTGTCCTCTCATAAAGAAATCAACAGAGTCAATGACTTTTTAAATGTTATTATGCTGTCATGAGGCTTGAGGTGGGAACGTGTGTGTACAAAATGAGTCTGAAAAATGATCTGGAGGGAACGCGTGTGTTTGCATGCATGTGCACACGCTTGCATGCACATGCTCCTCCTGTTCATTATTGGCCAGCAGCAGAAGCCAGTCATTTCCCTGTCTTCATAAAGACTTGGCCCATTAAATTCTACCTCCAGTCAATAATTAGGACTCCACAAATAAACCAAAGGCAATTAAATCAATGCTTCCCCGGGCCGGTGCCTGGACCCCATGGCCCACATGGACACTCCATCTTCTCTGCTGGCCTTATTCATGGTGGGTTGCGGTGGAGCCATACAGTACACCCCCTGGCCTGCTCATGATTATTAGATAGCACCGTCCCTCGATCCTGGCTATGGAGTGCCGCTTGTGGTGGCTCTCCACTGAGAGACATAGGGTTTGATTTCATTAACTCACCAGTGGAGGTGAGAGACGAGGAAATGAATGCAATGTTTCATTTGGTTTTGAGTGGACGTGTGGGGCAGCTCCTCCGGAAATCTATGCCACTTCTTCGGCAAGAGGGGAGCAGTAACTCACGTCACGTATCTCCATGGCAGCAACAATGTGCAGCCAATGTGTTGTGGATGTCGGTCTTTCTTGTTACGTTGACATGTGGCCGAGCACTACAGTAATGGCGAACAATGGCCCACACACAAAGACACTGATGCACTCATAGGTACCACTCTTCAGCTCACACACACACACACACACACACACACACACACACACACACACACACACACACACACACACACACACACACACACACACACACACACACACACACACACACACACACACACACACACACACACACACACACACACACACACACACACACACACACACACAATATGAATGATGGGTTTGCTATTGACAGGGCCACTGAGATAATAAAGTGCCGTCCCACTGGCAGCTCCATTAGGCACTGACAGTGACAAGATGAGGCTGTCGTGAGAGTGCACATGCACACATGAATACGTACACATACCCAGACGTACACGAACAGATGGACACATCCTCATCCTCTTTCAGTGACAGCCAGCCAGTTAAGGACATGGATCTCTCTCTCATCTTTCCTTACACTGGGTCTATTTCTGTCACTGTGTCTTTTTTATCTGAAGAAGTGTGTTTGAGTGGAGCTCGGGGGTAAGATCATATCACTATTAGGGGAGTGTGTTATTAGTGTCACAGGCAGGGTGACAGGCCAGGCCATTCCACTTCGCAGATGTTCTGCTTGGTGAGCCTTTCATAAGCTATGACAGAGAGTAGAGAGGCAAAGGGGGAACAGTATGAGAGTTCTTGAAGTGTATTGCCTCACTAAGAAAATGCTCTCTTCTCAGCATCAGTGGATATGTGTAGTATCGTAGCGGTCTTCAAAACGACAAATAAGGAGATCTACCTTAATTAACAGACAGATCCTTCCCCTGGTCTTTTAGTGTGTGAGATGTCACACCAGCCTGTCAGAAAAAAGAAAGAAATACAAGAGACGCATGCAGTCTGGTGTCCCCTTGGTACCACAGCATGCTTTTAAAAACCAGACGAGAGGAAACCACGAGATAGAGAGGCAAGGAAAAAATTGAAATAAATAAACAAAAAACAGAACAAGATGGACTTGAAAGGGATTGAAAAAGTCGGTTGCAGTGAGGGGGGATGACTGCGGTGGTCCCAGCGGTCCCCACAGAGACCTAGGGGCAAGTCTCAGCCTTGTCATACTCAACTCTTCTCCTCCTCCACACCCCACACCAGCTCCTCCGCTCCCTCCCCCTTCCACCACCCCTGTTCTGCCCACGGAAAACGTCGATAGCAGGCTGCCGGTGCCGAGGTCTCTGGTGGACACTAGCTCATTCTCCCGGCATCGACAGGCCCGCCAAATCAATATTTAGTTCCCCACTAACAAGCTGCCTCGGGGTCTGAGCCAGAGAGAGAGAGAAAGAGAGAGAGAGAGAGAGAGAGAGGAATGCAGGACAGTGGAGGATGGCAGAGAGAGACAGAGAACAGGGACTGAGAGCTGTCCAGCTAGAAGGGAAAAACATGGATTCAGTAGAGTGTTGTGTGTGTGTTAGTGTGGGAGGGGGAGAGGAAGGTGGAAAGGTCAGAAGAAGATCTGGGGAACAAGAGAACAGTGTCTGGTGTGTGTCGTGGTGCGGAGGCGACGCATGAGTGCCTGCGGCAGCCGCTGACAAGAGCACAGACAAGACAGACACACACACACAGACACAGTCGACACTCTCAATCATACACATATCACAGCGAGCATACGTTGACAGCACTCGAGTAAAGCTCCAGCAGAGCACTCACAGATGAGTGGCTGTGCACACAGACTCAACACACACACACACACACACACACACACACACACACACACACACACACACACACACACACACACACACACACACACACACACACACACACACACACACACACACACACACACACACACACACACACACACACACAGTGTGTAGATGTAGTTCCTTTTCATTGTTTTATCTTTTGCATCATTGTTTCTTTTTCAGAGCCTGGAGCAGGACACATTGGGGTGGGAACTAAAAATTCATCCTCTACTGCATTTGGGTGAAACTGTTGCCCAAATTCTTCGATACTACGACATACAAAGCTGCACATCTGCAATGTTAGACTAATAGATATATAGACAAAAATGCCCATCTGCCATCTGTTATGGAAATGCAAACACCTAGAGAGCAAGCTTGAAAAGACAAGGCTACATGCAATTACACTAAAAGAATGTCAAACTCCCTTTTACCCGTGGCTTTTTCATTATTTGTAGTTTGATACACAAAGCAATAAAGTTACAACTTTGGTAATCATCTCTGTAAACAGATATCTGTGTATGAATGTAGAAACTTGACATGATTTTGTTATCAGAAGCATTCTGATTTCTGTTTGCAGTCTGAGTAGTATTTACCAGTCCTATGTGAGCGAACACACACACACACACACACACACACACACACACACACACACACACACACACACACACACACACACACACACACACACACACACACACACACACACACACACACACACACACACACACACACACACACACACACACACACACACACACACACACGCAATGATATCATTTATCATTTCAACTTTCCCTATGTCACTGATACTGAGAAACAGTGAACAGTGGCGGAGTATTAGAATTATCCTTTTTACTTACAGTATAATATGAAGCAATAGAATTCAGTGTCTACCTTCTTAAGGAAATTAAACCAGTTTTTGGCACATTTTCCAGAATTTGTTGTACCACTCTGCCGGTTGTTACACTCTTTTTACCATCATTTTTTAGAAAAACAATTGCCAATTTTCTGTTACCTTTTGACACCCCAGACAACAGTTGTTCTACAAATCTAAACTTCAACTAAACGTCACTTGTGTTTGGACAGAATTTAACTTTACAATGAAGGGAGGCTGCTAATAGCTTGTGTATGTGCAGGAATGAGTGACTTGTGTCATCAATATTGCAGATTTGTGAGCCTGACCTTCTGCTGGAGGATGTGGTTGAAGTGACCTAGCCACTCCTGATCTCCTGGGCTCTCTGAATGGGCCTCTGCACCCTGCAAACACAACAGCAAATACATACATCTCAGTGACAGGATAGAGACTAAAAGATACACATGGTGACAGAAATCATGCAGATGTTTTGAGATACAAAAAATACAAATACAATAAATCATAAATCTTTTATGTGGCTAAAATATGAACATCTCAAGTAATTAGACTAGGGGTACGGTATGTTTCTAGAGCGAACCTGCTGCTATCTTTAGATTGGCCTCTGTGAGTCTCCTGCTTGAGGGCAGAATTGTAGCATCACACCAGCCAGGACCTTGAAAAAGCTCTCTGGAGACTCAGTGGCAAGGTATGCCAGTATACGTTTGCATGCTACTCATGTATAAAGACCTAACAGAAAGGTAGCCTTGTTACTGCTAATGAAGAGAAAGAAGAGCGACTACATGGCCATGTACACCTCAGCACTAATGCGTTACCTCTTCACTTCAAACCCCAGGTGTTGCTGCTTGAAATTATCTGAGGCGCCTCGTACTACCTCACAGGGACGTGGGAGGGGAAGAGAAAAGTCTCTGTGTGTCTGAATCTAAAAGTCCCTGCACTTGCAGACTAGCAGACCTAAGAGGCACAGTCCTGTGAAGTCTGGGATGACAAGAGCTGCCCAATGCCACCAGTCCACAGGAGGGCTCATGCAGACTTTATGTGAACTTTGTGAGTCCGCTTCAGGTGCTGACTCCCTCAGAGTGCCCTCTGAGGATCACCCAATATTCATAGCAGTATTAATGTGAGACAGACAGACAAATGATGGACCAACAATGTTTTAGAACTTTCAGTTGAGAAAATTATTAGCAAATATAAAGCTACAAACAGTGCCTATCAATCATTATTTTATTTCTATTTTTTCACCTAAAGCAGCCAAACACAGGTTGCATAGATTATAAAGAAAAATTCAGTACCATAAAATAGTATATAAAAATCAATCCGTATGTGTCTTTTCACTACCTTATTTGTGTATTTGATTGTATTTTTGTGGTTTTGTTTTTATTGTATAGCCACAATAATAATGTACAAACTTTTGTACTTTATGGGCACTTTCACACCTATACTTTAGTTAGGTAGACTTAGTGATTCAGGGGTGAAGTTGCAACATTGCTACATTTTACACTTAGTTCAGTTAGATTTCACACAGCATTTTGTGAAGTGCCCCAAAAAGGGGAAACAAATGTAATGTGTTCAAAGCGGCCGCTCATCTATTGGACAGAATATTCGAGTAAAACGCCCCAACACTTCCTGGTCTCAGAATTTTGGAGCAATACAAAATGTATGCAGCCGTGGGCTTTCTGTTTTTGCCATTTTAGAAGAGGATGAAAATTGTGAGCAGCTGACAAGACAGTGAGCTGTCGAGCATTTTATTCTTCAAATGAGATGAGTGACACTGTGCCAAAGGAGAAGGCGGGTCCTGAAGAGAGCGAGATGGATATCATGTGTTGTTCTCTTTACACAGGCAACAAGCGCTGTTTTTTGGTTCACCTCACATATTTGGGGATCGTACTCTCACCTAGAATTAATTGAAATGTAGTGCACTTGGAAGCAGCCAAGACCCATGGTTTTATGCGGAGTATTATATTTTGGCTGTTTGGTCTTCACCGATTTAAATTAGCTTTCACACCACCTCAAACTGGGCTGATGAAATGTGCCAGGGTTCAGTTTAAAATGGACCAAACAGCTCAGGTGTACAACAAAGTAGTGTGCCTCTTAATTTTCAAAACATTTGTGGTAGATATGATGGCTGGAAAAGTTATGATTTTGGCAATGGTCATATCCATGGCAATGAGTAAGGTCTGGAGGGTTGACATTTAGATTAAGCATGTGTTTCTCCCTGGTGTTCCATAGCTTCCTGGTAGCCTGTATGTGTGATCCTTGGTAAAAGCATTTGGTCTAGGCTAATTTCAGGGTATGCCTAATTGTGCCCGCTGCACTGAGTAACTGAGAAGTAGATAGAGACCAGAGGTGGGGGGTTGGTGGTTAAATTAGCAGGGGAGGTAAAAGAGGGTGAGAGAGGTGACTAATACCTTCAAGCCTCCCGTAGGGGGGAACACGGTGCCTGAAAGAGTGCATGTGCGTGAGAGTGAGTGTGCTTGCCCAACCTTGGTAGATATATAACAAAGCATTGACCCTCCATCAAACATTAGGTGCAAAAACAAACTGGCCTGGCAATTGCAGCCTTATTACAGCTGGATCATTAACTCCACAACAAGTTGCCAGGGGAGCCTGGAGCTGCTCGGCCCTCTCGGGTCCTCTGTTGCACGCTATGGAATGGACAGAGGCAAATAACAGTGTGCAGTGTAATACACGTGTATGTTTGGAGTATTTATGTTTGAGCACACGCCTTCTTTGCATCTATATGCATACATATTGATTTTGTGTGTGTTATGTGCCTGTGCGCAAGGGAGCAGCTGGAAGTTTCTGTATGACTTTTAAAAGCTCCGAAAATCAATTAATGAATTAAAAATATAAAAACACAAGTGATTAAATTCTCCATTCCCATGAAAGGGCTCAAAACACATTTGTTGCTATGCTGTCCACAACTACAGAGCCAGCTGAACAAATAACCTTGTCACAACCGAATTTCTGTTCAGTAAAACATCTCAAACAAAAGCTCTGATTTCTTTGTAGGGACAAATCAACAAACCAAGACTAAAGCTCTGGAGGGAGGAAAATATGCAGCCTTCAGAAAAGATCGTGGTCATTACACAAAGGTCATCTATTCCCAGAATCCTCTCAAAATATAACCACAATCAGGAATAATTAATCTAAATACACCTGAAATTCAAAAATGCATTGATTTCAAAAGCAAGTACCGGTGCACTACAATGTTAAAAAACCTCTGCAAATATTATTGACAAGAGAAATCTGCAAAACTAAAGACAAGTAGCTATGTTGGCAATGGAGTATTCTCATTTAAAAGTGAAACTGAAGAGTAAAAACAATCCCATTGAGCCCTGAGCTTTCATTCAGCACAACCAAGTGAATAAATGAATACACTTGCTATGTGTTGGACTTCTTGAAAACTTCTGGGACATCCTGATAACCTCATGTTACGTCCTCAAGTCAAAAGAAAAACATTCGATCTACAAAGATTGTGCAAAGGCTCTGTATATTTCTTTGAGTGAGGGGGAAAAGAAATTCTGAAACAAGAATCATTAAATTTCAACTCTGTACCAACCTTTTAAATCTTTTTCAACATTGTTCCAACAATGTGTCGCAAACTAGCCTTAGTTCAGTTTGTGGATAGTTGAAGTTGACCATGTATCCATTTTTTAAATGCTCACTCAACTAGTGGAGCCGCTTGTGCAGAGACAAAGCATATTTAGGTTCAGGTCGGTTTAGGTAGGGTGCTCCTGATTTTGAGCTACATCCAAGCCCATTTTGACTAACATCTACATGGGACACACACTTCCATATAGACATTTTAATGTGTCCAGTAGTAGAGTAGAGCTTCTCCATCACACCCACATAAACGCACATCTGTACAGATGCATGCACAGAGACAAACCATTAATCTCTGTATTTATTTAAGACATTCAAATCACACTTCATAACCCCTTTTCCACCAACATGGAACGAGTTCTGTTACGGTTTGCGCATCTAATTCTAAACCTTTTCTAAGCATTTTCAACCAAAAATAAATTGGTCCGGATCTACAACGGCTGCCACCTGGAACCAAAAAGTAGCAGGTTTTCCTTGACCTGAAGTAGTAACTTTAACAACATCAATGGGTGTGTCAAATTCTACAGGTTGGAAAGAGAGGGTGGAGAAGTCAAGTGAAAAATTGCCAGAAAAAAAGTCTCATTAATAGTACAATGCTTGTTTTTTCTGTAAAGAAATATCTGTATTAATAGAGCAAAAGCCTGCAGGGAATTAATGCGATCAACATTCATGCTACTGCTTACTTCTGTTTTGCGTTGTGCAACGGCCCCCGTTGAGTACACATCCTATATAACAATGGTTCTGCCAGAGCTAATTTGGTGGAAAAAGGGTGTCAGTAACACATACTCGCACCTAAACTGTTAACCTCACTGTGACACAAAATGTACAATTCACACTAGATGCTTGCATTATCCACAGCGCTGTGAGATATGAATGTTCAATTACCAAAACAGGAAAAACACACCCTCCATGTTAGTAAAACCAAGCAGCCTGCCATTAACCACAATTAATATGCCAGAGAAAAAAAAGTGGAGAGGTGGAGACAGTGTTTTTACACGCAGAGGTTTCAGCTCTGATGCGGGGGACTTTTTGTCAAGTGAGAAACTGTTCTCTGTCATCTCTTGGGTGGAGCTGGGCTGCAAATGGCTAAAATTGGTTTCAAGTGTGAGTAAGTGCTTGGAGCGCCCTCTCTCATCTTGTGATAGATGGGAGGAAGTCCCCGGGGATTGGAGGTTGATTGTAACATGGGATTGCTAATTGATGACATAGCTGGGTATGATCTATGGTAGAGAAAGGGCCCAAGAAGTTGTAAAAGATTGTGAAACTCAGGCTTTTCCAAGTGGCTGACAGTCAATTGCAAGGATTTTCAGTGCAATGACTGCTTTCAGCTGAAAGGAAATTGTACTTACTCAACTTGTGCTGTATTAAATCTAATATCAAGTTGAAAGGCGATGCAGGTGTTGACAAGTTTTTTATCTTGTCAAGATCAAGAACACCTGCTTTAAACCAGCCACATTCTCCTCTATTGCGCTGAAACTTCCCAACTTATTAGTGACATGCCTTGGTGTGTGGTTCACCTTTACTTGGTGTTCAACCTTGCATACTTTCCAGAATCTATCTACCCATCAATAAGAAAAGGTCAAACAGAAGCAGAGATTTCCAGCGAGGCTAAATATTGTAAGATACAGGCCAAATGTACTAAGAACAGAAGGCTCCTGTTTCCTCCCCTCTGCACTCATCTACTGCACCTGTTTCAAGAGTTTATGCCAAAGTTACAGTAGCACTTCATATAGTCTTTTTTGACAAAAAAAGATACCCAGCACTACAAGTAGACACTAATGATATAATGTCTTTCCCAGTCCTCTGGTGTAAACACAATGCAAAACCCCTGAAAACTTTTAGGATATGTTGAAATTTTACAGTACAGAAAATCTATTATAGGTATATTAGGTGCTCTGAGCATAATCTAGACTTGATCCTAAAGTTGGTGTTTATATGAAATGTTGACTCACTGTCCCTTGGCCTTACCTGGTCAGTGTCCATTATGTCTGCGAGGTCATTCTCTGACATATTGAGGATGGAGGCAGCGATGGACTTGGCTTTGATCATAGACTTGGCTGAGAGGCCGCCCTTTGCTGCCACAGCGTTGGCCTGCTTCAACCTCCTCCTCTTCATCAACTGCTGCTTGACCTCTTGAACGTCTAAAAGTATTTCACTGGCCAGGGCCTGAAGGGGGAGGAGAAGAAGGAATAAAAAAAGAGAAGAGGATGATGAAATGGATATAGAAAAACAAGAGGGATAGCTCTGCCTGGCAGATGAATAAATGAAATTGATCAAGCATGCGCCAGAGATGCCTAGTACATTATGGAGGAATATTGAGTTTGACACACTCAGATTCTCTTCGGTTGCGCCTTGCTCTCCCTTCTAGGAATGTGAACCTGAGGGTTTGTTGCCCTGTCGATTGAAAGCTGAGGGAACACAGCTTTGATAGCAAACGTACCCCAAGTTTTGCTAAAATCTCCACAGACAGAGAATCATGCATTAGACGGAAAAAAACAGAGAGCTACTGAAAATACGGCCATTCATTTATTTATTTACTTTCTGAATGTCTCACAGTACAACAGGGCAGCATAACACTGTTAATAATTAAGCTATAAGGGGCCGTTTCAAATGGTGCCCGAGTGAATGGCAAGCGAAACGGGGAAGGCCTGGGATGGCACAGTTGACGGGCACTAAATGGGAGTTTGCTCTAAATACAGAGAGACAATTAAATGTTAAAACTGCCACTGTACACGAGGAAGTCAATAAAGTAAACTCCCCTTTGCTTCATTTTGAGCTTATTGATCGAGGCAATAATCTTCTGTATCATTCCCTTGTAAGCCTGCTGAAAAGCTGACCTTGGAATAGATGGTCAGATGAGGGAAAGCTAGAGACAGAGAACTCTCTGTACACAAAAACAATATAAAAAAAAAAAAAGTACAACGTGCGTTTGGACAGTACACAATATAGCCAAGCAAGCAACACACACAAAACACATACAAAAACAAAAGTACAAACATATGAAAACACTCAAGTGCATTACAGTAACAAGGGTAATCACACATGAACAATGTTGAATTGCGGCAAACATCTCCACTCCCACTCTCTTAATTTCACACAGGTGGACCAGGTGCAGTTTACAAGCAAGTGGTGGTTCTCACCGGAGGGTACTGAATGAGTGGTTGGAGGCTTGCAGCTGGAGTATGTGAAGTGTTACTATTTGTCTATTAGCAACATCAAATATACACAAGCAGGGCAGAGACATTCAGAAATTCAAAGGAGACATGAAGGAAACCCAACAGGATCACATTATTCAGAGCCCATACAGATTAAATTAATGATAAAATGAAGAAAACAGAAAAACAATGGGTTATATAAATGGATCCACAGAGCAAACACTGGTTTCTCAACTCTGGTTTCTGAAGTCTAATGTATAAACTGCTACACTTTAAAACAACAAAATTGTGTCTATGAGGTCAACAGTTCTAGATGCGTTTGATTTGTGCCTTCTAGTAACAGAGGTAGGACCAGTTTAAATGTCCCTTATTGTAAAAAGCGAGATTTCCATTTTTTTTTTTTTTTAATTTTAAAGCAGTTCGAGGTGATATATAAATAATGTGAAAGTATCAAAATGCTGAATCCACAGATAAATGCACACAGTCTGCATTTTGCTACTGTCCCTTGAAACGACCAATCAGGACTTCCGTACAGCTGTGATGTCACAACTATACTATACTATATATAGGTAGAAAGTGTCCCTACAGTGTCATTCTAGTCATTCCCGGCTGCAATGACAGTGCAGAGATGCAGGGAGTGCAGACGCAGAAGACCTGGGAACGCAGGCCAATAAGAGCAGACTGGGCTTTTCGGGAGGGGGGCTTAAAGAGACAGGCGCTAAAATGGAGTTTCAGAGAGTCAATACAGGTATATTCAGACAGACAGTATGAGGAGATGTTTTCCTTTTAACATTAAAACATAAAAACTTCAAGTAGAAACCCCAAATACAAACCTTGAAATTAGCATCATGTCCACGTAGGTGTAAAATAAGCAGAATAGCACTGATTAAAGAGGATGAGCAAAAATCATCATAACCATCGTCTACCTCCTAATCAAAGAAGGCAGCTTTAGCTCTTTTTGGTGATCTGAGGGCTGTGTTTACCCTAAAGGAACACACAGCTCATTAACTAACAGTCAGAGATCCTATTCTTTTATTTACAGCCTAATAGATATTCACTGTCACTAGTCAAGGGTTACATTCAATTGACCTAAACCCTGCATGTGGAAGAATCCAGAAAGAGATTAAGGGGTGAATTTATCACTCATTCTCAGCCCTGGGAGAGGGCGGGAGGGGGATATGCAATTATTCACACGCACGCACATACGTGCACAAGCTATTCAAATACATACATGGAAGCTATTGTGTCTGAGTGTGTTTGTTAAGAGCTCTTAGCCCGACTAGTACACAAGCTCAATTGCCAGAGGAGCAATTTAGACAGGACGAGGATTAGGGCATAGAGATGGGGATCAAATGAGCAGCAAAAAGATATCCTCTTTAATAACTAGCTACCTATGAACCTCTTCACACACACATGGACACAAAGGGCCATTCAAAAACATAAAGAGCAGAGAGGGAGGGAAAAATGCTTTCATTTTGTTAGATTAGGCAGGCACTGATGTTAAAAAACTGCTGTTTACTATTATTCAAATACACAACAAATTCGGGTAAGATCTTTAATTAATGAAGCACCTTTTACAGAACGTACATTTGAAAGTTATACTCTGTAAGGTAATGTGTTGTTACATCATTGTTGTAGGGTACTTCATATCCAACACCATGTAGCAATTTCCAGTGATTACAAAAATACTCATACATCCCCCGCTAGAAAAAAAAAAGATATTACTCAAACTCTGCACAATCTTGTACTTTTCAGCAGGGATGACAAACCAAAATATTCCTTCCAAGATAACTACCTTGAGTGTGTGTGTTGTGAAGTAGTCCCTACATGCAGGGCCACTGTTTAGCAGTTCAACAGCAGTGCTTACAGCCTGGGGCGTGTGCAGGGGCCAAAAGGGTTTGCTGGCACACAATAAAAAAAAAATCTCCACACACAGTACACACAGAGCACATACAGGCACAAAGAACAAAAACAAGCTCATAAAGACGTGCGCACACACACACACACACACACACACACACACACACACACACACACACACACACACACACACACACACACACACACACACACACACACACACACACACACACACACACACACACACACACACACACACACACACACACACACACACACACACACACACACACACACACACCCCTCCGGTCCTGATCAATACATGACAAGAGTAA
The DNA here is from genome assembly GCF_963691815.1 of Echiichthys vipera. NCBI lineage: Eukaryota > Metazoa > Chordata > Actinopteri > Perciformes > Trachinidae > Echiichthys > Echiichthys vipera. Next base: position 12,090,711 of record NC_139827.1, read on the forward strand.
ATCTCCTCCGGACGTCAGGCAGTCCAATCAAAGGGCTTGGTGTTCTTATAGGGAATCACGGGAGCCAGGGGGAGGCAAACAATGATGTGAATCCTCAACAACAACACAATGGCCCCACCAGCCTTGGGTTATGGGAATGGAGGAGAGGAGTTATACGAGCGTGAACTGTATTTCTATGCATTTCTATACGTGTGCTTTCACATGTAATGCAGCCTCTATTTATAGGTTACGTGTATACTGCATGAGTGTCTTCACTTTATAAACGCATATGTATAAAAATAGGAAGTCTAAAGGTTTAGATGTGCGAAATAAATCAGAGGTTAGGAAAAGGAAACAAGATAACACACACATGCTCTCCACCTCCGATTCTCTTCAGATGTAAGTGAACCATACGAGGACAGGAATAGTTTCAGTCATTTCAAATATGTCTGGCTTGTGAGGACAAAAACAGTGGAGAATTGCCACTGAACTGTATCAAGGATCTGACACTTGATTTATGTGTGTGTGCAAATACACTGCCATCCCTATCTATCTCTGCCAAGCGGTTTCCTTCTTTGATAGACAGGTGTCAGCTGAGCAGAGTTGATGGACAGTCTTTATCAGAGTCTGCCAGACACACACGCAGACTAACAAAGACACACAAACACACCAAGGTGATGGATTAGGCTGACACATAGACAATAGTGCCCGTACCCAATGGGGGCAAACACGCGCGCACGCACGCACACAGGCACACACAGCATTCTCTCAGTGGTAGCCTGTGTCTCCCTATGTATCGGAAGAAAGTGCAAATGCATAATGGCACATATACACATTGTTAAAACTCCATCCAACCAGCTGCTGACACTTATGAAAGATCTGGTTTTGATGGCTGCTAGCTAAGCAGGGCAGCGCTGACGTCTGTCTCCCAAACCACATCCCCTAGCTGCTCCTAGGAGACCCTTTGGCTTGCCCAGGCCAATTGGGATGTGTAATTCCTCCGGTGTGTTCTGGGTTTGAGTTTCCTCCCAGTTCGACATTCCCAGAACACTTCTACAGGGCTGGCATCAGATGCCTGAACCATCTTGTTTCCTTCAATGTGGTGGAGAAACACCTCCACAATGGGTTCCTTCTGGACATCCTTCTTGTAAATAAATGAGCAGCTCTTATTCTTTTGATCACTATCTAGACCTCATGAGGCAGACATTTGGACTGACAGGTAAATTGCGAGCTTTACCTCTACACCACAACAGTCTGGTAAAATTCTTGCATTATTGGCGACACACCTGTTTACTTGATGATTTCACTCTCCAGCTTATTATCCACATATCACAGGGTTGGCGATTAAATTTGATGTGAAGTGTCCTTGAGTTACATACTGAATCCTGCTTCTGATGGTTAGGCTAGTGCCTTATGTTGGTGAATGAGAGATAAGCAATGCATTTACTTCCACTTAGGAGCAACTTCAACTTCTTCACTAAAGGTAGAAACTCGCTTCCAGGCATAGGGGCCAATCCTCTGAACCATTACCTCGGACACACAGGCACTGACTCTCATCCTGACCATTGTACACTTGGTCTGAAAATGATGCTGGAGCTCATTGTCTAATGAAACCATCAGAACTACATAGTCTTTAGAAAGCAGTGATGCAATCCTGCCCGCCAAACTGGACACTCTACACTCCTTGGAAGACTCAACTGTCATTGCCTTTATACGGTTATTGCACACACTCCAAATTCCTCAAGATGTCCCACAAGATATCCTAAGGGAAACGGTGAAAAGAGTATAAAATAAATGTAGGTTGGATTGCTACCAACCTCCATGTAATATTGAAGAGAATAAGAGACATGTCAATAATGACAGCTGAACACTTCTGCTAAAAAGGACAGAACAGGCAAGGCCCTGCTTCCCCTTCCTATATGCTCTCTTACAGAGATTCCCCAATACTGCCGTGAAGAAGATCCTCCATTACGCCTGCTTTGCCTTTGTACACCGAGCCAATCAACACTGGCATAACGCACCCCACTGTGTGATTTTAGATAGCATTCTGGAAGCAAGGCAGGTGTGACATGTAGCACAACAGCATGGGTGTCTAGTGTGTGTGTGTGTGTGTGTGTCCCTTTTACACAGTTGTCGATTTAGCTCTGCTACTACCTCTGCTGCCAACTTAAAGCCAGAACAAATCTGTCCCTCCGTTCCGTGTCCATACCTTTAATACAAAATGGTGAGGCAGAATAATACTGCAACATTTTTGTCTTGAACAGCCTACGTAATACGGGCTTCTTTCTTTTGACAGGTTGCCAGAACCTCTCTGAGTCTCTGAATGTCTACAGAGCTGTAATTGCAATAGGCATCATCCAGACTTTCCTAACAACAAAAGATCACTCAGGTCTACTGTACATGAGGCGGGTGTTGAAGTCCAATAGGACCTCAACTAAAGAGGTTAGATAGATTATTTGACCTGGTTTTATTGTGTTGATCAGAGAAGTTCCTCTCCATGACATATACTCACATATAAAATGAAAGACATTGGCACTCTACTGGAGACTGATGAGTATTTCAACAACCACCTGGTCAACTCTGGAAAAGGGTAGTCCAGACCTTGAGGCGGTGCTGTTCATAGAGTTGAGTCCTGCTATACAGTTTCTAGTTGGCACGGCGCCATGAGGGAGGCGACTTTTTTTTATTTACAGTGGTCAACATGACAAGCCCCCCCCCCCCTCAACTTTTGCCCAATTAAATAAGCACCCAGCCTTGCAGGAGTTATACCCACAAAGAATCCTAACAATTCATAGGTGAAGAACTTGCAGACACACACCACACCATACTGGTTAAAAACAGGTTCGATGATTTCACTAGACTTTGATCCGTTGCCCCTTTAGTACAGTACCTTGATGAAAGAATGAAGCTGCTCCAGCTGGGAGTAGGCTTGGCCTAGCTGTCTCTGAAGCCGGTCCAAGGCATGGGAGCTCTGCTGGGTCAACCCCTGCATTTGCTCAGTGGCTGTCTGTTCCAGTGCAGCCAAAGCCTCCTCACTGGCTACCACACGAGCCTGCAAGGCATGCATGCGCTGCTCCTGCAAAGAAAAAGAGCAGAATTGGTCAGCTGAATGCAAACGATCTTCAAAAAGTAAGGAGTCTACATAGGCCTGTGAGAATTTGAAATATTTTCCTAGTGCAGTCTAATCTGGGAACGTGGAAATGAATGGGCTGAGAGCAACATATAGACCACTCAATTTATGACCACATCATTTTCAACAGGATTCTTTCATTTTTGAAATGTCATCAGAGTAATTTTAAAGATGCTATTATTACAAAACAATATTGTGCCTATGGAAATATTTACCCGTTTAAGTGCAATGTACTATGGCAGTGCACAGGAACCAGAGTTGATTATACAGGTAAACAATTGAGCTGAACTTGCCTCTCACTGCTAAAAGTGTTGAAAGTGTTCAAAACAAAAATTCTACTTTCCAAAACATTTTAAATATTCCATATGATAAAATTCTAGTGATAACTGGCAGCGTAGCTGTTTCCTACCTTCTTTTCCAGGTCCTCCTGCAGTTTTTTACAGGAGGCCTCATACTGGCTTTTCTCTGTGTTTGCAACTTTCAGTCTCCTCTTAAGAGAATCAATGAAGGCCTTCCGGTTTGTGGCCTCCTCTGATAAAGTTTTTACCTGTTGGAGCAATAGGGAGGTAAAAATGAAGGTGAACAATGGGATGAGGACACTGAAGTTCTGTTGTGATGAAGGTACTCAAGATATACATTTATCATCAAGTTTCCTTAAAATCAATGACATATCTATTCTATTAAGTTACTGTAACATTAACTAAGATGAATATCTTTCCTTTTTAGTCATCCAGGACACATATTTCCGGGATATAAGTAAAGCTGAGCATTGCAACACCTACTTTTCTTTGTCTTTCCTCCAAGAATCATCAAAGTAATTGGATGACATACATGATGATGGATGCAGCTGTGGTGTATTTTTGTATACCTTTCTCTCTAGCTCCTCCACCTGTCCATGGTAACTTTTTTCCATCTCCTGCAGGAACTTCAGTCTTGTCTTTAAATCGTCCACCAGCTGCCTTTTCATAATCACATCTCGCTCAGTGTGGCTTGCCCTGGAAACAAAATATATAAAACCAACAACAATAAAAAAAAACCCACACAAATAGTGTAAAGTATATATAAATCAAATAATAATAAATATATAAATCACACCATCTCTGCAGGGGTCCAAGCCCCACACCTCTCCTCTTTGTTACACACACACACACGCACACACGCGCGCACACACACACACACACACACACACGCACACACAGACACACACAGACACACACAGACACACACACACACACACACACACACACACACACACACACACACACACACACACACACACACACACACACACACACACACACACACACACACACACACACACACACACACACACACACACACACTTAAAGCTGGCAGGAACAGTGTCCCCATGCAGTGCATCAGGCATGACAGCTCATTATGACAACTAAATACACTGGCATGCTATTTGGGTAAGTGGAGGGGGGTGAAATAAGGATGCATATATAATTCTAACTGGCATATATTAGAACAAGTGCTCTGGCGGGGAATGCCACACTTAGTGTGACTGGGGAGTCCTTTTTGACAAACGGCGTTTCGAATCGGCAGTGACACGACTTGAAAGACTGTAATCAAGTATTTAAATGTTAATTTTCTGCTCAGCATTACACCAGTCACATATAAAAACAAGTCAGCATGGGGACTTGGGTCATGGGTAAGACTATGATTATTAAGGGAATAGGCTCTAAAAAATATTGTTTGTTTGTGTGCTGTACTGCACTAATACTTCCCTAAAGAGAGGCAAGTTCTCTGCATTGTAAGCTATTTATGTTTTAACTGTTGCTAACATGCACCGCGTGTCACATCCTATTTTGTCAACCTGCCAAATTGACATTTTTTATATTCCACAGCCATATTATAGTGAGGCCTTGTGTTAAATCGGCGCAGTATGTTAGTATGTTTTATTCTGCTTTCATAAAAAACTGAATAAAAAAATATGAAGCATTTTTCATGGTTGTCTATACCTCAGGGAATTAGAACAAATAGAATAAAGATCATAAGGATGCTGTTAATTAAAATGGTTTTGCTGTTTTTTTATTTCAAAGATGTAGTGCGATCTCTTCGCTCCCACACGCATCATGCCTTGTGTGTTTTGAATAAACAGATGACGAAACGCAAGAGCAAATGCTTTCGTGTAAGTAAATGTCCCTGTCTCCCTAGGTGGAAGAACGCCTGAGGGCAGACCGGCTAAATAAATGTGAGCTTGTCCTATTGGAGTGACATTATATTAAATGAGAGAGGAGTCTAGCCTGGGGTCTTTGGGGGGAAGTAGCGCTGGCTGGTTACCCCATGGATTTGGCCATTAATGAGAAAACCCATATTGAACCTTTCAGATGACTGTCTGGTGTTGACTTAAAGACGGAGAGCAGCAATAAGAGCTCCAGAAAGCTCCCTCCGTCCCAATGCTAATGGCAATTAGATTGACAACATTTATTTTAGATGTTCTCTTCTTCTGCACCCCAAAAAGAATAGAGGATAAAAAAGAATGAAGGATATATGGTGCTTCTGCCGGAGCGTGTGATCTCTATTTATGAGTGTTAGTGGAAAGAGAGAGAAAGAGAGCCTCAAACTATATCCCAATCACTCACACGTTTGTTCCCTTTGTTCTGCGCTTGTTGGCAATATAGTTAATCATAAATGCGTGTATTGTAATGATAACAGTCAGTAGTCTGAAGTGTGTGTGCGTAAAAGAGAGCGAGAGCGTACATTTCTGTGTATGTTGTTAAGAATGAAGTGCGGGTGGACGTTTCATGTGGCTGATAGACAACAGGGCTAAAGATGAAAGAAGCAGCTTCATAAATAAGGCAGGGCCATAGTGCCGGATATTGACTGAGGACATGCCGGTATACTTTGAAATTCATTTCTTTTTCCCCCCTTCTCTTCTTTAAGGCGAAGCAGCCTTGCTCCCTCTGTGTGTGCTGAGATGTATATTTCAGAGACGTCTAGACATGTCTTTCATTCTGAGAAGGGGTCCCTCCATGGAGGCAAACGGAGAGGTAGGCAAGAAGAGATGGCGTGAGTTAGTGAGTGTGTGACAAGAGCCAGAGGAGAGGCTGAGGCTGTCGTGGAAACTCAGCTGAGGGATGTTCACTCTGTCTGGCTGTGATCCTCTGTGCTTTGGTCACACACAAACACATACCCGCTGTGATTGTACACATGCCCTGGATGCATTATTGAGAATGGCAGGCAGAGGACACAGCATACTAGACAAAGAGAATGAGAGGGAGGAAAGCCAAATTGTTCTTTGTACCTTTCTTTCGGTTCAAAAATTCGATCCTAATACAGAATGATGATATAGGCCTGTTACAACACTGTTCAAATCTCAACTCTTTCCCTGAGTGAATTGTTTATAGCTTTACATTCTGACTATGTAATGCAGCGGGTGCTACAGTAGGTGAACCATGTAACTCATTAGGGCTTGTGGCCCACAGGCCAGAGTGATGCTGTGTGGGTTTTAGTGTCATGGGCCAAAATGGTCCCTCCTGCGGCACACAAACAATCAATACACTGCTTTGATCTGCACTCCGCATCAGCTACCCACATAAGCAACACCACTCTACACGACACACAAGACACCCACACATACACATGTGCATAAACACTAATTCCTTCAGTCATTTTTATTCACTAGCTCATGAGAACATGCATAATTTCACAAATGATCCACGCAGAGGAGAAGCATGCCTGAGTGGAGTGCTGCAGACAGAGTGCTGCCACATGGTGGAATCAAACACTACAGATGGGAGCTGCAGAGAATGTGCAAACATGCAGACAGAGACACAGGGAGACGGAGAGACAACGACAGAGAGAGGGATGTGTATAGAAAAGAGGGAAAGTTGTACTGCAGAGCAACTGTAAGAAAGAAACACAAAGAGAATGACTAAGTACTAATGAAGAAGGTGTGAAACTAACTTGTCCTGCAGCTGGCGGAGCTTGTCCTCCTTCTCCTGGAGTTGGCCTCGCAGGGCTTTGTTAGCTGCCACCTGCCTTGTGACCTCCGCACTTGCACTCTGGGGGGAGGGCATACGGTGTGTGTGTTTGTTAATGTGTTGGAGTGTGTGTGATAGGGGGTGGGGGAGGTTTTCAAAACACGGCTGATGACAGGTCAGGCACAGCATGCCTCCTCATTATAGTTACAGCGGGAGGGTGGAAGGTGCTAAAAGAGGTTAAGAGGAAAGCTGTATTTTTCAAAGTGGATAACATATGGAGTAATAGGAAAATTAACAACTTATGGACCTAAACTATAAAATATATTTTAATTAAAATGTTTACCAACAGATAAAAAAATCGAGCACCGGATTTAGTTCAAATATTAAAATGAGTGTCATATTTATCTTGCTGTTTCTATCGCTTATATCTCTTTGTATTGTGAGATATTAAGATGTGGCTCATGACGACAGCTTGAGTTATGATGATGAGACTGATGGATATTTGAACGTGCATGTTCACTTTGGTTTAAAGGGCCCTGTGTCTCTTGTGGGAACAGTACCAGTACAAGCTTTTGACAATGTGCTCACTCTGTGTGTGCACCCCCACAGTACATCCCATGCCTCTCCCTTTTGCTGTCACCTGACATGACTTCCTTGGCTGTGTGTAACGACAGCAGCAATCTGCTCGGTGACACTGATGAGATGGCTGCGGAGAGGGTGATAATACTGTGGTAACCACTCACACCTCATTCCCTGTGATGTAGGGCATGTCTGTACTGTTATTCACCATTTTTCATCTTTCTGACAGGTACTCCGTAATAACATCAAATGATAAGAAATGCTAATTCATGTCGAAATCACATGCAATTTCAGGTGAGGCTGAGTTTAAATTGAAAGGCTCAAGAATTTCTTCTTGTAATGCTATATGATTTGAAAGTAAAACCTTGACAGACTTTCTTTCAGATTTTCCTCAACTCCTCAAGGACAGCAGGCTAGTCAAAGCAGTGAGGTGTTCATGTGGCTCAGAAATATCAATGTTTGATAATATACCAAGGAAATTATCTTTTTTCTAACTAAGAAACATAAATGCATGTGTACTCCAACAATGGGAGATTGATATAAATCTGAAGCAAAAAAGGCAAAAAAAAGGGAAATTCAAAATGAAATGTGCAAAATTCATAAACTATATTTTCTTAATTTCGTCTGTAAACTTGCCTGTGCCAACCAAAATGAATGTGCAATTCCACAATTTCCTTGTTATTCATGGTATTATCCACTCAAGCTTCATAGTGCACGAAATTGGAAATGAACACAATCCTTAATACCATCATCCTATTAAGAGATTTATCTCATAAGCCGTGCTCTATAAGACAAAGCATGAGGGCCATTCATTAACCCTACAGTTCAACTTATAACCACTAACCTTAAGTTTGGCCTGAAGTTGTTTGACCTCACCCTCCAGGGCCTGGGGGGCTGGATTAGCTGGGGAGGGCATGGGCCTGCCCTGGCAGGAGCACTCTGAGTTTGCTTGTGCTGGTGGTACAGTTTGCTGGGGTAATGTGATCTTCCTCCACTGCTCCAGCTCCATCTCCAGAATCTTTTTCTGCTGCTCCTTACCAGCCAGGTCAGAGGTCAGCTTCTGGAGAACGACAGACAGAACTGGTGGTCTAGGCCACTGCTAATGATGTTAACTAAAAACAAAAGTTGTGTCTACTGTTGTTAAAGCAAGGAAACCTAATTTGTCATGATAGGATGTAGAGAGTTACAGTAAAAAGTAATGGGAGACATGACATACTGCTATATATAAACTGATGTTTACCTAAAGAAGTTTTAGTCAAACCAAATCCCAGCTTTACTATTAGTGCTGGGTATCATTTAAAAAAAACAAACAAACAATACCAGTACCAGTATACTACTTTCAGATGATAATAAAGTAGTACACTTCAACTTATTTTGATATAAATCCATCTTTAAAGCGTTCAAATGCTCTCGACTTCACCACACCACAGACTGTATAGGCTGTAGCTTCTGCCGTAATGGGACATTCATTCATTCATCTTCAACCGCTTGTCCCTGTCGGGGTCGCGGGGGGCTGGAGCCAATCCCAACTGACATGGGGCATGAGACGGGGTACACGCCAACAGAGACAGACAACCATTCACACCTACAGGCAATGTAGAGTCATCAATCGCACGTAATATCAAATCAAAGAACGCTTGCAGTGATTAGCTGCGAGCAAAACCAAATAAATATTTCTTTTCTAAATCAAGTTACAAAAAGAATCAAATGCAAGTACCGTTGAACTGAGGCGTTCCAATACTACTTGGTACTGGGTTATTTTGATCAATACATTAAAAATCCAGATGCAAAAATGTATTACAAAAGGTAAAAAAAATATCCTTTGACTTAATTTAAATTCACATTACATGAATATGATAAACGATGAGACAAAGTAAACATAATATGTTGGAAATACTGTATGTGTTAGCCACAGGAGAGCTGTGGGCTCCTGCCTTAATATCTAGTCTGTGATAAATCTCCTTTTTTATGTTAATTAGGAGACAGATGATGCCGTTGCTCGGTCAATAGGGCCTAATTCTAACTGTGATTGGCATGCATAATAATGCCGTCCTGCAGAATCAGAGAGCACTTTGGGACAGGGGGAGTTTAGCATTTGGTGAGGGGTTGAGTTTACAGTGATGAACAATAATGGCACTAGCTGATCATGAACAATGTACAGTGTGGCAGATATTCTAAACAAAAGCATCTGTGGTGAACACTTTTAACCACATGTTAACAAAACACAAAAAATATCTTGCCTGCTTATTAAGGAAATATGGGGAAGAAAGTCTGGTTCAATACTGACACAATTAGCTGACCTGGTATCATTTCACACATCAAGAATGCTTAATGGCACAAATAGGAGACATGATACATGAAGATGTATGCTGCACACATAAATGGGTAAATGCTGAAAAACACACACACACACACACACACACACACACACACACACACACACACACACACACACACACACACACACACACACACACACACACACACACACACACACACACACACACACACACACACACACACACACACACACACACACACACACACACACAAAGTAGCACAGAGAGTGAAACCGCATATTCCCAGGGGTTTGCTCTCTGCTCTGCATACATGGAGGTTATTGATATCTGGTTGCTGGCTGACACCTTTTAATAGAATCCCTCTTGTTTTAGGTTTCCTCTGCTCTGTTGAAGACACACATGCCAAATCCCCAGCGAGGATGGGAGAGAGAGAAGAAGAAGGAGGGATAGAAAGAGAGAGGAGAATAAGAAGAGGAGCTATGGCTGCAGTGGCACACGAATTAAGAGTGGCATTGATGACACTTCCTGTAAGACAGGCTTTGATTTCACAGGCCATTTTCAGCCCTGGTGAGAGATGACACTGCCATGGACTGATATTCTGGTGGTCCATTAGGCTGGAAGAGCTCTCTCTCTCTCTCTCTGTCTCTCTCTCAGTAGTGGTCTACCTGATGCTGTTCCAATCATTAGCAGGGTAAATAAGGAAATGGAAGTTGCTAAAATAGTCACACTAACAAAATATGTGCAAAAATCAAAGTGAATTTAAATAAAACACTGGCGTAATGGTCTAACTGTCCAGACTTGATGTGATTTGTAGTGCAACTTTCATTTATATTTAAATAATGTCTGGAGCTTTTGAAAATCAGCCAGTTGTGTCTGTTGCACCCCCTAATCCTGTGATAATCCTAGCTCCTTACATGTTAGAGGAGGGTAGGACACTCCACACGTAAGGAGATAAGGCTGGTAAATTTGTGAGGCGATGTCACAGTAGACTGCAAAGTGAAGTTAACGGAGAAGTAATGACTGAGCGAGGTAGATAATCCAAGCAACTAAATGATCCTGTATTTGGATGATACGCATTACTAGCACATTTTGTGAAAAGCTAGACTTGCAAAAAATAGGAGGGTACGCTTCACCTGTCACCTGAGTGTTTTAATATTCTTATGCCACCTTAAAGGATAATTCTAGTTTATTACACATTGAGTCTTATTTTCATCATTTATGGTCATAATTTTACTTGGTAATAATGCAATTTATATCTAGGAAATATTTACCAAAATCCTAGATCTCAGTTGAACTGTTCATCACTAACTTACCTTCTGTCAACTTTGACCTACAGTACTTGCCTTTTTATCTTTTTTATCTTATCTTTCCCATCTCATGGACTGGTAACTAATCACCAACTGGGCATTACTACATGTTATAAGACTGTATGAACGGCTAAGCAGAACTGTAACTTTGTTATAATCTGAATTATAACTTCTTAGATCTTCAGCTTGCTGGCTTTTGTGTGACTTAAATGTTCACACCATCTCTGCAGGGGTCCAAGCCCCACACCTCTCCTCTTTGTTTCACACACACACACACGCACACGCACACGAGCACGAACACGCACACACAAATACATTGGCTGTTAGCTTTAGTTAGTGTATTGTGTTTTGTTTGTTGCATTTATTAATTTGTTAATAAATGTTTAAGTTTACAATATATCTGTTTATTTAATATTACACACGGATTGACAAAATATCATTTAATATCACCTATAAAAATGCTGTTATTAAGACAGTTAGAAACTCAATCCAAACTCATACAAAGACCCCAGAGGGAAGGGGAACAAAAAAAGGAGCACATGGGGGAGATGAGCAAGTAAGAAAGGGAGGAATAAGAAAATAAGACTTAACGATGGAAGGAGGTGAGGAAGGAAGCAACACTGGAAGGACAGGATCAGGGAGACACAGCAACACAAACAAGTTTCTGAGAAACTGCCATGCTACTCCTCACATGATGGCCCCTGTGGAGGCTGTCCTAAGCCAATTACAAGCAGAGAGTTTTAGTTGGAGAGTTGGCAAGGACCGGCTGGAACAAGCCCAAAGTCCATCACCTCTTGCCCTTTCCAGAGAGGGCAACAAGACATGGCTTTGGCCAGTCAGTCAGCTCCAACTTTCTCTGGTGGAGCGCCATTAATACTGCAGGAGGAAAGAGGAAACAAACAGGAAGACAACAATTCCCTCTCAGTCCACTCATTCACGCAAGAGTGTGTGTTCGTGTATGTGTGTGACCATGTGTGTCTTTACTGCTGAGTTTGAGTCTAAGGTCTCGTTGGGCCTTAGCAATCAGATGCCTGGGTGGGAGCACAAGGGCCACTTCCCAGGTAGCAACACTATGAGGGCTAGACTCTGACCTGTGTATACAAGTCCAATATACTGCATCTGTACTATTCTACTCAGTAAATATACAGGCATACAGACACATGCGCCTTATCAGGAATCCAGTGGTCCCTCGCTGGCTGCTGCCATTCCTGAATTCACAGAAAAAAGTCTCCTTCCTGTCCATGTATGTGTGTGTGTTGGTGTGTACAAGGAGGCCCTGGCAGGAAAGGTACTGTTTAGGGCCAAAGTGCTTGGTGTTTTATTTATAGTCGATACCAAGTCTAAGAGTTTCCTACCTGGAGGCAGGTACTAAATAACTAAATGGGTGTGTGGCAGAGGACTCAATGAAAAAAAACGTCACCTGTGTGTGTCTGTGCACGCAGGTGCATGGATTTGGAGAAATGTAACTGATAGTGACATAGATTGTTGTGGAGAACTGGCTTGTTGAAACATTCAGTCAGAGAGTCGGAGGGAGAAAAAGAGAGAGGGAGATTCTCCTCCTCGCTTCTGCTCTGAGGTGCTGACCTCCACAGGCGAGGATAGGGCTGTCAGCCACACTTATTAAGCATGATAAGGGCAAAGGACCTGCTACTGCTGCACTCCCCAGCAAATAAAAAAGAACCACAAAAAGAAAGACAAAGACAGAAAAATAAGAAACTTCCCAACACTTAGAACTGCCTTTCCCTTTTTCCTCACGTCCCTGTTTTTTTTTTACCCAAGTCACCTGTGTGAGCTGCTTGCTGCTGCCGAGTTTCTCAGTGAGGGAGTTGAGTTGTGCCGTGATCTTCTCATTGGCCCTTCGCAACTCTCTGGCTGAAAGCACAGCGTCTTTCCTGGCACTTCGCAGTATGTCAACGTGACGCTGTAGGGACTCTATGCGCTGCTGCAGAGAAGAGGAGGAGCAGTGCTGGGTCTTCATTAGCATCCTCTTCCTTCTCCACCTCCTATTCTCTCCTCTCGTCCCTCGGTCCCATGGCTCATTCTGTTCATCCTCTAACAGGAGGAAGTACACGCAAGCACCTCAGAGTTGACAAGTGCATGAAACAAATCCCTATTTAGAAGCTACTGGTGGGAGTTAACAGGCTTATGTAAAAGTGTCTTTGTGTATGCGCAAGTGAAAACTGTGATATATTTAACAACTCCATTTATAACCAATTCAGGTGTGGAAAAACGAAACAAAAAAACAAAGCTTGTTAACTTCTTGAATACTTGTTTCTGATCGACAGCATGTACATGCATTGAGTGTTCTTCCTGCGTCAATTAATAGTCGATTAGATTTTTGTAGTTTTGCATGGGTGTGAAAAAGGAAAACTTATGCTACCTTGGGCCAGAACATCAGGTTGTTTTCTGTCGGATTTTGCTGCCGGTGCTGCTGTGTTAGAGATTAGGGAACACCTGTAGTACTGAAAGAACAGAAAAGTCAGAGACAGAGATGAAAAGCAGCTGTTAAACATAACACAACCGGTTGACATGTTGTGCTTCCTGAAACGCAGCTCATAATGACACCATGATCACAGGGTGTGCTCAGTTTAACGCGACAAGACAAATCACCCTGCGCTTTAATAATTCACCTGAGCGTGTTCAACCGACTTCAACGTGAACGTTTCTCAGCATGGATATTACTCCTGACAGATGCTTGCAAATGCTGCCTTTGTTCAATCACTGTCTGAAAGCCCTGATTCGCCCTTACAGTATGACGTGTGTGTGTTTGTGTGTGTGTGTGTGTGTGTGCGTGTAGTCATTTGCACTCATAAGCATGTATGCGTGTGTATGTGTGACACCTCCCAACTGCACCATCGTTTGTAGTGACATCAAAGAAGGCAGCCCCCCCCAATCCGCCTTCTTCTCTGCCTGTTTCCTTTGTATATGGGGTCAGGTAGGATTTGATCAGTGCCTGGTTTGATCACACGGTGCCTTGCAGAGAGGAGGGGAGGGGGAGGGAGGGGTGAACGCTTTGGTTTGTGACATAGCACGTTGTGAGGGGCCAGGGCTGTCACTGCGATGAGCTCAGGAGGAGCTGATGGGCACATTTAGCAGATCTGGAGCAGGGAAACCTAAGGGGATCTGAGAGTAAGGGTCCTGACAGCTCCCTGGCTACATGTACAACAACCCTCTCTTCTACTCCACCTTCTACCTAGCTCACCTCCTCTAAAAAACAGAAAGAGAGGGAGAGAGAATATCTTCTAAGGTCCCTCTTTTCTCTCTTCAATGCTCTTCTTGACGGACATATCTCTCTGGGGCTTGGAGCTGCCACGTCCTGCTACAAAGTGGTTTGATATGGACAAGAGCAAGGGTCCAGGCCTATTGATTTTAATGGAGGAGATGGGAAAGGCAGAGCACCTACAACCACACTTATGGAACACTTTGTGAATGCAAGAGCAAAGGAAATAGTTACTGGAACATTCATAATAATATTCTGACAATACCGCTGGCCGATATAATAATATGTACGGTCAAAACGATAAAGAAATATTAAATTAAAATGTGTATTGTATTTTTCTATATGGTTTCTACTGCAATGTTGACAAACTGCATTACAGCTATATTTAACTGCAGCGGTACAGTATTTAATTCACACAGGATTATATTATTATTAACTCATATGAACTATTTATTTATTAAATTACCAGAAAACCCGCTTTATCCAGGTAAATCTCGTTACCGCGATACGAAATGAACTACATTGGGATAGAAGATTTTGGACACATTGCCTAGCCCTAGCTGACCAATCACATCAGCCTCGATAATGATATTAGTTTTATGACAAAAATGAGCAATTTACATAGACTTATAAGATTTCAACTGTAAAGTTGCAGTGGCAAGTCAAGTCAAAAGGCAAACACATTGCCCTACACAATCAACAGTCCAAATATCATGACTATGGTAATGTGGCTGTAAATAACACAAAATAATTTTTTGACTTGAATAACATTCGAAAAAAACAGATTCCAGGGAGGTGTGCTTAACCTAAAGTGGTGCAAGCAACCGTAGAAAAAGAACCAGGCACTCCGTCTTCAAGTCAAATTATGTTGATTTTATTCTTCAATATAGGCAATAAAATCAACATCATTTCACTTGAAGACGGAGTGCCTTGGTTCGTTATCCATGGTCGTTTCCATCACTTTATGTTAAGCATTGCTTCCTTTATTCTGTTTTTTTTTTTTCACATTTACCCACCCCACCAAAGAGCACCTGTCGGATCAGCCATCAGAGCCATGCAGTGCATCCTTCCTCCATTGTAAACTTAAAAAATTCTGCTTGCAATTTTGTTAGGTAAGGTCCCGAAGTATTCTTTCTTGACAAACAAGGAACACTTTCCTCTGAATATGCTGAATATCGCTTTCTAAACCCAACTTAAAAAAATATAAATTCAGGATCAAAAAGTATAATTTTTATACTGTGCTGATTCACAGTATGCTTCAGTAACTGAGTGATATTTTGGAATCAGGGTTTTAGAGATTCAGAAATATTTTTTTTATGATGGTCCTATACCATTGGAATAATGGAACGATTAAAACATACCTGAACAACCTGTACTCACTCTCAAACTACTCGAAGGCATAAATCCAACTAAAATGTTATAGTAGAAGTAGAATATTTGACTGTAGAAGTGAATTCCTTTTTTTAATGTAAAACTAATTTAAAGATGAGCACAGACCTACCTTTCTGTTAGCGTGTTGTCTGTATGGCATTGTCTCTGAGGTGACACTGTTGAGACTATCCACGTATTCTTCACCACTGTCACTGTAGAAACACGTGAGAAGGGTTATTATTACAGGTGAGAAGTTGAACCCTGTCTCTGAAAGTACCACCACTGGACAAAAATCCAATTTACCTTTTATGGTTGATTTAGTTGACATCAAGCAAAAATATGTGCATTTCGGCCCCCCCGCCTTCCAACAGAAAATCAATGTCCCATCCAATTTCTGAGCTGGAAGTGTAAATGTGGGTGTAAATTAAGTGAAAAGCTGCAGTGTCTGGTGCTGATGGTGAATGCATCAACATGTATGAGAGCGGCTGTGGCCTTCATTAGCCCTCTGTGTGTGACAGACGTGTATGAGAGGCACGGCTGAGCGGAGCCAAGCAAAGTTGCGTCTGATGGACACACGGTAAGGGCTTCCTGGGACACACACACACACACACACACACACACACACACACACACACACACACACACACACACACACACACACACACACACACACACACACACACACACACACACACACACACACACACACACACACACACACACACACACACACACACACACACACACACACACACACACACACACACACACACACACACACACACACACACACACACACAGGTTTATTGACAGTGACCTTTGACGTGAAGGTGGAAGCCAGTGACATTTACGCTGGCGGGTTTATTAAGGTGGGGCCTGGGAGAAGCAGCGGTGGTACGTAAAGACCACAGAGAGAGGATCTAACTGGAACATGACAGGGCTAGGGGCTAGTTAGGGTTAAACCAGGGCTCGACAGGGGCGCAGGGACTTGTTGAGGATCACTAATCTCACCACCAGTAAGACCAGGATGAAATGCATTTGATGAAAAATGCTGCCTGCGTCATGCTGGTGAGACAGATAAACTGGTCTGACTTCAATTCTGCTTTGTGAATACAATTCTGAAGTCATCTCACTATTAATTGTAAGTATTTTTATACTAATTACACATCACATGTCGATTAAACTGACTAATACTACAGTCAGCATGATATTGTGGCCACCTACAGTGAACATGAGGCAAAAAAGACAAGAGCCACAGTAAGTGTATCCACAGGCTATTTAATGTGTCTCCTGGATGTGTTTCTACGAACAATACAGTTTAGGATGCTGTGTTGGCATGTTACACCGATACTTCAGGGGGGGATGTGTGTGTTGTGTATTTAAATGGTGTGCAGTTACAGGCTGAATGCAAAATTGTATGGGTCAAATGATGTGAAATGATGAAAGATGCTTTCATATAGGACACAGGAGGCTACTGAATGCTGTATGGTGTAATGAGTGTGAAAAAGAAGTGAACATATTCTATGGCCTTCACAGTCACCAAATCTCTACCCAGTCTACCCAGGAGGTTTTGGAGCAAAGTGTCAATCCCAATTCAGACCACAGATTCGCTAACGGCTAAGAACGTTGCAGGAAAAAGTGGCTCTGGCTCATCTCAGGTCGACTTAAGCTGGCCAGTTGTGTCGCCTACAACTCAGCTTGTCAAGTCGCCAGTGGCTGGTTTTATTTTGTAAGGCACACCACCTGTTTTAACAGCCAATCAGCTCGTAGCAAAGTCAGCTGGTCAAGTCAGCTACAACTGTCATTTGGTTGAAATGGCAGAGTTTTGGACAGAGGCTAAACAGGCAAGCGTTTGAAAGAGAGAGCAGCGGTGGTTGAGGGAGCTAGAGTGTGAATGAAGAGCAGGATTGGCGTTAGTGAGAAGAAAGTATTTCACCATCACTGTCCTCATTCATATTTTAAGACGCTACAAGTTATATCCATTTACAAAAAAAAGCCAAAAAGCATAAAATTAGAATGGAAGTATACAGTCATATGGCTAAACTGTCTCGTCGAATCGCAGTGAAAACTGTCAAGTTTCAGAACATTGCAGACCACAGCATTACAAGTAGTTGTGAGTTTTCAACTTCATGGTCTACATGAATCTGGTCTGAACTAGGCTTTAGGCAGCACTCTCCACCACCACCATCATCATCATCATCATCATCATCATCATCATCATCATCAAAACACCAAATAAGGGAATCTATTGAAAGAATGGCATACTGTACACATCTTTCAATAGAGGGAGAGAAATAAGGGAAAGACCTGTGAACACACTTTATGTTGGTGTATCCTTTCATGGCAAAACAAATTTCACCCATCTGTAATGTAGTGTATTCCAGCAGTGACTAAACGCACAAGCAAAACCCACAATCACAAACACACACTACATATCCCTTCTTACAAAACAATTCCGAACAATATTCCCCATGCCCCCCTGCTCTGATTCTGTCCTGCTCTCTAACAAAACTGCTGATCTGCTCAAAATGGTCAGCTGCCTCCAGTAGCTCAAAACTTGAGAGAGAGAGCCAGAGGCAGCGATAAAAAGACAGGGGAGAAAAACAAAGACTTGTCAGTAGCCTTAATGACTCTGACATCTTTATTTGGCACTATTTAGGCCAAACCTCCAACAGACATATTGCTGAAGAAGACCGCTGCGAGATAAGAGACGCAGAAGGCTTTACAGTAACAAATCAGTCGACAGGTGCCTTAAATAAGACAACATCTCAGTTTAGACCCCTTCTTCGCAAATCCACTTAGATCCTCCTCTCAGGTAAAGCGTATATTAGACTGCTGCTTATTAGCCACATGGAGAGGCATTAGGAAAGCAGGGCATAGCTTCACCCAGTCCCTGTTAAATGGCCTCGTGTGGATTGAGATGGGGTGGATTACAGCCTGATGAATTAGTTGGTGAAGATATGGGGTGTTAGTAGGACGGAGCAAAAGAGAGAGCAGATAGAGAGAGGCATTCAGGGAGAGAAAGTGAAGGGAAATAAATATCAGCGATAGCTCTGAGTGTTTGAAATCAAATCATTCCGACCATCACTCAATAAATGTTGGCTCAGTGGCTTTTTTGCATAAAACATACATGAAATAATTACTGTCGATGGTTCTTAATTTAGAGGGTGTTAAACAGCTTGTAGACATCTGGTACTGAGCCGAGTAGGGTCATTCAAAATTTATCTAACTAAATTAAGGCGAGGAGAGGAAAGAGGAGGGTGGGTGTGTCTGTGTGTGTTTGTATGCTTGTGTTGGTAGGGGGTTACGGGGCAGGCTGGAGGAAATAAGAATAGCACACACACATTTGTGAATTGACATGCCACAAGATAACCAACATGACTAGACACAGGGTGGGGTTAGCTTCCATGCATGTATGGTTGTGTGTGTAGGGGTGGAGGAGGTGGGGGGTTGGGGGGGCTTGGTACTTGCAGGGGGATCCTTAGCGCTGTCACGGGGGGGTTAGTGAATATGCAAAGGACCAGTAAATTAAATCAAACTGCCAAACTGTCAATTTCGGGTAGCGTGACTAGTGCATGAAAATGGCATCACTGGAAGGTATCGAGGCTTTGGCGGCCCCCTTATCCCTGGGCTTTTCTGGCATTGGTTCAACTTTGTGTGGAGAGGTGGCTAATTTTGCATGCAAATTTCAGTCAATAAGCTCCAAGCAAGGCGTCCCAGGATATTTCAAAGGATCTGACAGTAGTTTCCCCCTCCTCTCTCCTTCTCTCTATCATTCTTGCTTGCATTCTTCTTTTGGCTTCTGAATACCAACTAGACAGAAGATGAAATTCAATCACCCATTTGCTTATGCTTTGCATATGCACGGTGTCCCCTCGATGCTGCGTGGGCCCCCCTGCAATTCAGCCAGCCCACCCGCTCCAATGCTACCCACCTAAAAATAATGAGGAGGGAGGCTGTGAGAATAAGTGTATCTGTGTGTGTGTGTGTGTGTGTGTATCATTACCTATCTACGCTCATGTCCTCCCACTCGTCCTTAGTGGGACTGGGTCTGCAGCCTTGCCAGCTGATGGCTTGATTGGGGCTGACTGTTCGGTGGCTGCGCTGGCGTAGCGGACCTCTGAGCCTAGTTGTTTTGAATTTGACCTTGCAGCTAATGTTGCTAGCAATCCCGCCTGCCCGTGCTGGGGCTGCTGCACGGCTCCTATAGAAGTCCCTGGCTGCTCGGAGGATCCCTAGCTCCTGTCTCAGCCTCAGCAACTGAGGATGAAGCCTGGTAGCCTCTTTTTTGGAGGCAGCCAGCCGAGTTTCTAAAGCTATGATCTTGCTGCGATGCCGCTCCCCCTGGGCTAGGGTCTGGGCCTGGGCTGCCTCTTCACGGACAGCTTCCTGGGTTTGCAGATGATCCAGGGAAGCTTGGAGTTTGCGGCAGTTGTGGGCCAAGTCTTCCTTGGCCTCAAGTAGCTGCTCTTTCTCTTCCCTCAGCCTCTCTGTCTCCCCCTCCAGGGATACCATCCTTCGCTCCAGCTGTTCAATCTATTGGAATCAGAGATATGGGGCCTCAGTGGTACAACATAGTTATTTTTTTTCCCTTGCATATCTGTCATTTTTACCGTAAACACTTACAGTGCTGTATTTGTTGCTCTTGTAATGCTAGTGAAAACAACAACATACCAAGTCTGTGTTCACCCTGTTGTTATTCTACAGGATATCTTATCAGTGAACATTTCTATGAGAAAGGCCACTTCCTGATTTGACATGTGTGTGGTAGCATGCACACAGTGGTCCCCCTCCCCCAGACATTTTCTCAAGGGTACTGTATATGTGCCAATGCATATAAACTGTGTGTATGGCTGCAACAATGAGGGGAGCATCAGGCCGGGCAAGGCTATGGACATCTGACTGGTACCCCCTTAGCCTGATCGCCCTCATCAACCAGGAGCACTTAGTCTATTTGTTAGATCTTTGGTGGAGACTGTTTAAGAGAACAGTGCATGCCTGCTGGGTTTGTGCCTCCAGGCAATTTTCCCCTTTTATTTGGTTCTCACTCTACCCGCTGGTGAAGCCTGGTACCTTTCAAACAAAATTAGATGGTTATCCCCACTCTCGATGATTTACTGCCAGGGGGGCAACATATAAACTCATGCAAGCAGGGGTTTTAAAAGCATGTGTGCACAAACATGTTCAACCTACTAACAGCTCCGATATAACATTTACTGTTTTCTGGGATATCTTAATTTGTGGTTATTAGTAGAATTGTTTTTAACTGTGAAAGACTACTATCTAGCTGACTTGATAATGACTACTTGACCAATTCTCCAAAGAGTGAGAACACTTTTGAATCCTTGCTAATAGAAAAAAAAAACACACTTTCTGAGAGGCATTGTGCGAAGTTATGGCTCTGTCGGGTTTCCTTTATTGGTAATGACAAAGAACACTTAGTGACAGTGCTGACTTGTACTGTACCTTTTTATATGACTGTTCCATTCGCTCTGAAGAAACAGAAAGCTTTTTCGGAGTGCTGCTTTTGACCTGGCGCTCCTCTACCACTTTGTGAAGCAATTCTGCAAAGGGGAACAAAGCTTGTTATTGTGACATGATGTGTCAAACTCAGGCTGCTCAATCAATAGAACGATAATAGAGAGGGTACATTAAATCAATTAGCATTACTAAGGTCAAATTTCCTTCCTAAGGTACAATTTCTTTTTTTCTTCTTTTGTCAATCAATTCAGAAGGAACACAGAATCCCAGATGGTGCTTTCAAAGGAAAATGTTCACACTGCATAAACCCACCTCCTGCTTCTAAAATCTTATCAAATGGACCTTTTTCCTTCTGATTAACAGAAAGGTGTTTTATTTAGTAGTCCACACGGAAACAGGAAAACAGTGTTCAAAAGCAACCACTGGTACATGCTATGTGCAACCTCTCTCTAGGGATCTTAAACAAACGAAGAGAAGTGCTCGAATCCCTCGTGAACACACAGCCCCAGGCTGCACTGCTTTGTAGTCCACTATGTTTCCCCAATGGACAACTAATCTCCGAAGACTAACATGCTGCTTTATTCTGGGAACTTCAATAGTGGCCTTGGCAAACATATGATTTAGTCTTTATGATAACAACAGAATGCATGCAGGAGTCAAAGTGCTTGGGGATTTGATATTTATATGCGCATACACAGTTCAACAAGCCTCAGTGTCACTGTTCAACGTACAGTATAGACCTGGAAAGGTAGCAACATCTTCTCTGCTCACCTAGATGCAAGGGGCAACACAAAACAATGTTAAACTTTCTGGCTTTCATTCTCTCATGTTAAAAGTTTATGGCAGGATGACCAAAATAATTTGTACAATGAGGCTAGAAAAAATCAAATATTCAGGACCATGACTAATCAGGTCAGTTGATCTTTTGGAGAGTAAGTTGGAAAAAGAGGCCATAGAAGGGAGCGTAAAAAAAAGTGAGGGTTATGTTGTGAGGAGCGGCTGCTCCCTTGCTTTGCATTTGACACTTTGCCCAGGCAAGTTTGTTACTTTGAATTAGCTTGCTCTTTAGTCTTCCCAGCATGTCACATTCAATCAGACAGAGCACCAAATAGGACAGGAGGGCTGCCGGGTTTGCTGGGTACATAACCAGGTTGGGAGACAATTATCCAGCTCCAGTGCTGGTGGCTTGGGAGTTGGCACCTCAGCACTACCTTGATAAGAAGACGTGGTGGCTCCCTAGTCACCCACAGTTGGAGGAGGTCCGGGCACTGCAGCATACATTAACGTCCCTCCCATGTCTCCTCATGGGTTGCAGCACAAAGGCCTTGTTCCTTTCATCTGCTGCCTTTCGTTAGTGTGATCCCGGCTCCAGCGTTTCAACCCTCAATCTTTTTGATCGGGTCACAGAGGTTCTTCAGGAGCAAATGTTGTGGCCATTCACAGATTTTGTTAGTGATGTTGATAATACTTCCTATTGACTCTCAAAATATTGGTTTGAGTCCAGTTGTAAATATTTCAAATGATACATAAGATGATACAGCTTTATTAGGTATAAAATAACAAAAGCAACTGGCATTTAATATTCATACATTATGGTAAGATAATCTTCTCCAAAATCATCACAATATTCAATTTATTTATAATAGAAATAAAGTAGGAAGTTTCTCCATGACTTATTCATCTTTGTCTCTTTCTTTAAAGGCTTACTGTACAGCAACATATGTTTAAGTGTGTTTTATATTTTAAAAACTTTGATTTCAAGAATAAATGCACAGTGAGGAAAACTAGAGGTGTTTTATGCCACAAATATATAATATATTTCATGGAGGATTTGTATGCTTGGTTTGGTATCAAGATTACATTTTTAACAAAGAGAATACAAATAACATATAACATACAACATAACATAATGGTAATACAAAAAAAAAACAGGGGTACTAAGGAACACATAGTGTAAAGCCACTCTCTGCAGTTGGCATGGCTTTTTTTCCGGTTTTTATTTTTACTTGATAGAAACTGTAAAATAATTTGCACATGATAACACAAAAGACAAGAAAGCAGATGGTCAGGCTTTTGTGTGACATTTATATTTAGTAATTATTGGTCTGACAAAAGAGCTATTTCCCCGATTCCTGACTAGACTGTCAATAGGAGAGAATCCACTATTTTAATTAGTGGCATACTTTAAATCACATTCTTGCATCTTCAAACAGACACCGTCATTGGTTGTGAAGAAAATTAAAGTGATCTAGGACAGATTTGTTATTGAACTAGTTAATTAAGGCAGCGGTTGCGGTGGTCAGCGTCTGACAAAAGGTTGCAGATTGGATTAAAAGCAATGTGCTTTTTAACACTGGGAATGATGTATGCAGACACGATGAACACTACTTGATCTCTCAATCAATTTGTAACGAGTTGATCAAGTCTTAATTGAGTTGTCGTATTAATTCCACTGGGAGTTGTCTTATCAATTCTGCTCACTAAAACACATGGCCCAGAGGTATAAGGATTGCTTAAAGGTGCAGTCATGTTAAACATGTATATTTTTCACCATCACAGGTGATGCTTCTAGTACCTTTTTTTTTTTTTTTTTTAAACAAATGGCTTTAAAAATTCTATTTAGGCAAAATATTTTCACACACAAAAAAAGGAAAAAATTGGTTTAAAAAGACTGAGGACAAGAAGGGAACTTAAAGAGTTGTGTTGGCATTTATCTATGGAAAATGTTTATTTTTTTCCTATTTGCTGAAACTTTCACTACTACATGGCTGTTAAGGCTGATGTAACACCCTTTCAAAATAAGATTTACAGGTCAAAAAGCTCTGTTGAAATAAAACAGACAAAACGGCCGAACATGTAAACAATTACGATCAACTCTAACGTCAGTTAGACACCTATTTCGTTGATAGGTAAAGGTAAGATGACAATTACGTTGTTTTAAATAAAAAACTCAGATCTGGGACTTTCGGTTTGGCTGAGATGGAGTAGACATTGGTCGAGTCTGGCTCCCACTACGTTTGATAATTTCACATTTCAGGACCCCAAAAGTCACTACAAATAGTAATATTCACCTCATTTGACGGACACACCACAGAAATATGTCAGTGTATGCGACCAGACAGACTGTAAAAGACCAGGGGGCACAGATGAGGCAGGTGGCTATTGCTCACCTCTGGGCAGAGCACCGTATAGCCTTCTCCTCCGAGTTCAAAGCCCTCTCCATCGATCTCAATGCCTCCATTTTAAATGCTCGCAGCAAAGCTGGACCACGTCCATGGCACAGTGTCTGACCACGCTCAGAAGATAGGTTACTAGGGGTGGAACAGTTCACAAAATCCACTGTTCGGTTCATATCAAGGTTTTCGGGTCACGTTTTTCGGTTCGGTTCGGTTGTTTTTTTCTATTTCTTTTAGATTCTAAAAATACCATGTATCAGATCTATAGCCTAATAATTTAAAAAAAAATGTAATCAGATATTCTTAAGGACATGTCATGCAATCCTGCAAAAACTGATATAATAAGGCAGCTTGTTTAGGGATTACTGTAACAATCTTAAATTAAAGTGAAGTAAGATTTTGAAACAGTAGGAGAGACATTGCTGCATTTGTTTGCCTTCTAGGTAAGAATATAAACACTTTTACATTATCAAATCTTAGAAAAAATGAAGAAAATAGGTTTTCTTTCACTAAAATATGCACAAACAGCAATCACTGAACTGACTGAAATAGGCTACATCAGGACTGTTCAATTCATTTGGAATTGAGGCCGGTTGATGAAAATTATCCAAAATAAGGGGCTGGAAAAATATGACCATCACATTAATGGATATTGTAAAACAATGCAGTTACATAGGAGTACATACAGTATATTGTCTTTATTTTATCAATGCAAATATTAGTCATAGGCCTCAAATTGCAACAAGCTTGTCAAAAACAATCCTTGTTAAATGAACAAACCTGTGAACCAGCGGTTTTCACTAAATTATTGGACTAAAGTACAAGTTTGAGGCTCTTTTCCCTTTTACTTGAGTATTTTATTCATATGCTACTTTATACTTCTACTTCACTATAAATCAGTGTAAATATTCTACTTTTTATTGGACTAAATTTATCTGATTACTTCCGTGACTAGTTACTTTACCAGGCTTACAAGCACATATGAAACATTAGTTTATTCATCAAAAACTGGACTGACAAAAATTAACGTAACATAAATGCAGAGTAGCATGATTTATCTGAAAATGCCTGATCAACTTAACCTCTTCACACACCGATATGGCTGCAGAGTAAACTCAGGCTTCACAGTGACAGAAGCAAAAACGTTTTCTATGTTAACTTTTCCTTTTTTCAGAGTAGAAAGAGACATTGATGTGGTGATTTAACCACAGATTTAACCAGACAGAAAGACTGAGAACAAACACAGAGTGGAGCTTAGCGAGCTGTTGCCAAGAGGATTAAAAAAAAACACGAAAAAGAGCGTAGTGGGAGCGTGCGTAGCGTTGTGAGCATGTCTCCCAACACGCCGGGATTTGACGCGCTGAGACGTAGCGCTGAGATAAGAGAAAGGACAGTGGTCATGAAGACTTACGCTACGTTGCACCTCATAAACCGAACGGTACACACGTGTAGCGAACCGTGACTTGCGTACTGAACGGGACAGATTTTTTAAATAAACCGTTCCACCCCTATAGGTTACTACTCGAGATAAATTCAAATCTACAAGACAAGCGTCTGCCAACGCTGGAGGCCTCCTGTGCCACGCTAACAGAGAGCAACACTAAGCTCTTAGCAAAAGTCAGCGACCTGGAGTCCTGCAGCCAGTGGAATAATCTCTGCGTAATTGGACTACTTTAAGCAGTGGAGGGGCAGCAGCCGACAGACAGCCTTCTTCCATGGAGGTTTTTTGGCGAAGGCGTCGCCGCCGGAATGTGACAGGGCCCACCGCATGCTAGCCGAGAGGTCGAAGCCAGGGCAGAGACCACGGCCAGTTATTATATGGCTGCACAGATACGGTGAAGAAGGGAGAGAATCCTACCCATACGGGACCGGCCAGAGTTTATTTTTAGACTGCAGCGTTAATAGTTATAGTCCTGACGGGCTGGTGATATTCTGTCTGTTAAAGAGTTTTGAACAGAAATAGCTAAATGGACATTTTAACACACTGTGGACATGTTGACTCCAGATCCGGTGTTTACTGATATTTACTTGTGCCTGCGCACACTATTATGTGAATTCAGATTATCCTTAATTGGCCTTCGTGCCAGGTACTGGAAGCTTTTTGTTTGTTACTATATATTTTCTTCACAGCTTTATTTTATTTTATTTTAACTGCCACAAGGTTATCTGAATTATTCTTATTCACTGTTTGGTCAAAGGGCTTTACTGACGCCTGACACTTGTCATAGACTGATGTACAGCGGTGACCTGTATAGCTACAGCATGGCTAACTTAATTAACTTCACATGGTTTTTTTATCTGTCTGTTCTGGAATATATGTTTTTTCCGTTTATTATTTTTTCTCCTTTGTGGGGACTTAAGGGGTCAAACACTGCTATGGTGTATGGGAGTAGCCCTCAGATTGGTCACAATGTTATAGTCTTGTTTTGTGTTGTTTTGTTCTGTTTTATGTGTTTTGGCTTGCCCACTCTCTTCCTCCACTACTACAGAATGCCTTAAGGTCATGCAGTGTCATTCTAACTTATTATTATTGTTCTTATGGCTAATGCTGTAAAGACAGGTACTAGGGTGCGTTAACAACCTCCTCGACTGTGTGAATGCATGTGAATATCACCCAAAAGTCACTTCTGACCACACTCCTACCACAGTTGAAATTAGTTTTCCACGGGATACAATTCCACGTTCACCATGGATGTTCAGCTCACACTTACTGTCGGATAGTAAGTTAAAATATTTTGTTGCAACCCAAATCCGCTCTTGCATAGAGTTTAATGAAACTCCTGATGTCAGCAGTGGCACACTGTGGGAAGTGCTTAAAGCTACTATCGGGGACAAGTGATATCCAATATTTCCCAAATGAGAAGGGCTGAACGGGCTAGACTGGTGGAAATTGCAGAGGAACTGGTAAAACTCGAGCCTACTCACACTTATTCCACTCCAGCCCCCAGCCCCCCTGACCTGTCTCCTTGCGAATCTAGCCGCCTGATGTCGTTGCTAGCGATTCCACTTGTCAAATTGCCAGCGGATGGTTTTAGAACGTAACACACATCAAGTCTTAGCAAAGTCCACTGGTTAAGTCACTTAGAGACTGTCAGCTGGTTGAAAAGGCCATTATGAACGGAGGCTCAACGAGCGTGTGTGAGAGAGAGAGAGACGGAGAGAGAGAGAGAGGGTCGAGCGAGCAATACAATGAATAAGGAGAGAGAGAGCAAAGTAATCAAGAACAAAGCAGGGAATCAGGAAAATATTTTTTTTTCCTGTTTCATCTCTATATAAATGCAGCTGTAGCGAGTATCTCACTATCTCTGTCCTCATTTATATTCTATAATGCTACAAATTATATCCAGCTATGAGGAAAAGCCTGAAATGTCGGAGGTTAGAAAGGAAGTACAGAGAGGTGTTGCTTTGGAGATGATACACCGTCTCGTCACATTGGTCTGAACTGGCAGGCTTTAGAACGTTGCAGACCTGCACGTTACAAGTAGTTACAAGTAGTTACAAGTTTCAACTCGTTGCGTTGCGAATCTTTGGTCTGAACTGGACTTTAATGACACGCGTAGTGGAGAGACAGCTGCGACATTCCAAACAAAGCTTTTTTGTGCAGGGAGATAAGGCAGGGAGACTCTCTGGGCACACCAGGCCTGCGCAGCTACTGCTCTTAGACTGATCTCTAAAATTCAACTACCGGACGGTAGCCATACTTCTGATCCAGTGATTATCAGTAAGTCTTTTTCTGATTTCTACACCGCATGATATACTTCTGAATGCAGCCCAATTACTGCAGCGACCCCTAATCCCTTAGACTGTTTAACATACCCTCAGATTGATATAAACATCTCTAGGGAACTCGGTAGACCCATCTCTCTGTTGGAGGCGCATGAAGCGATCAAGTCTATGCAAAACAGGAAATCTCCTGGTCCCGATGGTTTTACAGTTCTTTAAAGCATACTCGATGTTATTAGCTCCCATCCTTGTGAGAATGTTCAATGACTCCTTTACTGAAGGCAGACTGCCAGCGACCTTGTATGAGGCATCCATTTTATTGCTCCTGAAGAACGACAGGGATCCTACTTCATGTGGCAGCAACAGACCAGTCTCACTTTTAAACGTATATTGTAAGATCCTTGCTAAGGTCTTCACCCTTCGCCTACAAAGTGTGGTGTCATCAATAATTTCGCTAGACCAGACAGGCTTCATATTAGGGAGTCATCCATTCTTCATTCTTCAAGTTTTTGGGGGTATCACCAGCTCCTTCAGGGCTCTTTTTCAAAAGAACTTCCAGCCACTATTGGATAAATGCAAGTCAAACTTGTCTAGATGGGCGGGCCTCCCACGGTCCCTTGCAGGCCGGGTTAATCTTATTAAGATGGTCATTTTACCAACACCTTCCAATTTGCCTTAAAATTATTTTTTTTTACTAATCTAGACCAACAGCTTACACACTGTACAACTGTTATCCTTTTTCTTGTGTACTTGTCTGCAAAATTTTAAAGAACCCCAACTAAGATCTGTTCAAACAACAGGAAACACAGCACTGCGGCGTTGAAGAAATACGAGCTTGGAGCGGCTTAGACCCAGAAATCATATTTTGAAACGACGTTACGTAACAGCCGGATATCCTAACAGCGCAATGACATAGATGATCTGTGCAAAAGTCATGTAGCTTTACCTCCATCTTCTGCTCCCTGCATGCTCCCAGAGCACTTTCTGTGTGCTCCTAAAGGCATCTGCTAGATTCCACCGCGCCCGACCAACAGCAACAATTAGAAGCCAAGGGGTCTCTGCTGCATTGTCAATGCCCGCTATGAACTCCGATCAAACTGTGAAACTAGGCAGCGCTGATCAAATATGAATAAAGATGCTGGTACTGTATTGACTATTTCTCGCATTTAGTGTTTTCAGAAACATGTAACTGTTTATCTGTAAAATGAGAAAGTGTGTGATCAAGTTGAGCCAAAACCCCACGCCCACCAGCCGGACACAATTTCACATTTTACAGCTAAACGGCACACTTAAATACAGCATGTTTCTGAAAACGCGTGATGCAAGAAATAGGCAATACAGTAACATGATCTTGATTCTTACAGTGTCAGCACTGCCTAGTTTCACAGTTTGATAGGATGTTCGTGTGCAGTCATTGACACTGTGTCAGAGACTCTTCTGCACTGATTGGTTGTCGGTCAGGCACAGTGGAATCTAGCAAATGCCATTAGGAGGAGACAGACAGCAGAAGGTGGTGTTGAGCAACATGACTTTTTCACAGATAATCTGTCTCATAGTGCTGTCAGAATACAGGTATAGTGACTGTTTCAGCAAATATGAAATATAAAGTTTTACAAAAAGTAAAAAACTTCAGCTTTAAAATATAAAGGAAAAAAAGGGGTCACCTTGGTGTTCATTAGCAAGACACAAGTGGAGCTCCTTGACGGTGGCCCGATCCATTGCAGCCTGGACTCGCAGCATGTCCAGCTCCTCTTCTACGCTGGCTCTGGAAATACAAAATATAGAACAGATAAATATGAAACCTCTACCACCACAAGCGTTGTATAAATAGTATCTTTTAAATCTCCACAACCATAACCTCTATAAACAGATTCTGTGAAAGCAGAATATTTGAGTAGCGGAAGCAGTCTGGTTTCTGTTTGTAGCCCGAGTAGTATTTATCAATCACGTCTAAGCAGGCTTTGGTTGCCTGCAGGTTAACAGTCTGTGTGAGGAGCAAACGAGGCGGAACGTATTGGCCATTATGCCATAACAGAACCCACTGGCTATTTAGCTTTTCATTTGCTTTTAGTTGTTATTCAATCTGCATTCATATGCAGATATCTTTTTATAGAGACTTTCAATTCCAACTCCATTATGACATCTCAAGTTGCTAATCAGACCTTAAACAATAGCCGTCACTTGGAAGAAGAAGTCTTGGCCTGGATAATACACTGGCTGCACCGGAAAACCTGAAAATATTATCCATTGCCCCGAGAGGCTTATCTGTCGTCGGACAGGTAGCCCATGGGTTCCGAGATGACCATTAACATCACTGTCGACTCCATTATTGTATAACATTTTATTACGCATTTTAACTTGTATCTTATCTCTCTCCAACAGAAAAGAGGACATGGTGAATGAACTAATTAAAATGCTTTTTAATTCACCTGAAAATCAAAGTGACATGCAACATGAAACGCCAAGGTAGGAACGTACACTGTGTGCCTGTGCATGTGTGTGTGTGTGTGTGTATCATAACAGACAAACAGACTGTGCCCAATTACCTCTCTGCAATTAGCTTGATTCCTGCTAAAGGCTAATTATGTGGAGCCATGCTCGAGACTTTGCACTTTCAAGTTATTATTAGGACCCCAACTGAAGTCTACAGAGGATACACACAAGCCCTCTGAGACAACCACACCTGAAACACACACCTAATTTCCCTCCCCTCTGCTCCACAGAGTCGGAGAGAAACACTAGAAACAAGCTCTTGCTACTGGTGGCATTCTTCCCTCAGTTAACCTCGTTACAACAGTAGGCCTTCCTTCTGACTGACTCCTTAAGGCATGCAGCAAGAGCAGCATGCACGATACACTCTGAAGTGTTTGAGAGTAACAGGGCATTTGCGGCTATGGTGAACTATGATGAGCATAATGGCAATCAACTCAATCTAGACACCTGTTTCAACCAATTTAATTTTGCTAGATTAACTAAGACATTTTTCCATACATATACCGAGAAAATGACTTGGGAAAAGTTATCGCCATAGCACAGGGAAAGAAAGTAATTAGCTTTTTAGCCCACACAGTCCAGTAGATGCTTGGTCTAATGGCTGACCGCAGCTTAAATAAGTACACAAATGACTCTCCCTGAGGGGAGGGGGGTGGGGAGCAGATGGATATGTGTCGCTCCTCTATAGATTTATCTCCATAAATGAACTCAAGTCGATGAGGCACCGGCACTGCCTTATGTGTCCAGGCTGTTAATGGGACAAATGAGCTGAAATATGCAGTATGTGAGAGGAGCCTATTCCATCTCATGTTTCACTTTTATGCCTTTTCGGATGCTGATGGTATTGACGCTAAACCAAAGTTCATATGCAAAACATTCAATTTTGTTGAAGGATAAGCATACTTTCTTGGATGGAGAAGCGATTAGATTGCAGTTGGAGTTTGTTGACGAGGGGCCTCCAGTTTCACATCATAACATTCTGGAGATGGAACACTACTGCATCCTTATTAAGTAACACACGTTGTTGCAGTGTGTGCACCAGCCTGCCATTGACAGGGAATCAGCAGAGCTTGGGATACTACAAGAGCAATAACACACATTTACTAACTCATCTTTAATATTTGCCAAGGTTATAAAGTTATTATTAATACTATTATTTAGTCAAAATGAATTGACTAAAACAAATAAAATGTTTTAACGTTGGTTTGTAGGCCAATTTGTATTTTAGGTCTGATTGTTATACATTTTGATACGAGTTCTCATTTAATTACAAAGTTGAATACAACACAGACATTTTTCTACAGGGTGTACAGCCTTTCCTTCCTTTACCACTGAACAAAACCATTTCCTTTAGTGGTTTGCTCCAATTTCTTCTCTTACAGTCTAACTCCCCACACTTTGTTTCCTTGAGTACATCATTCGACAAACAGATGCTTACTACAGTATTTTCAGCCTATTGGGGTCCGCATGATGGGAAAATAGTAGCTTAGAGAATTTTAAAGGATCTTTAGGCAACACAGTAGGGTTGTGGTAGCATTGAGCTACATCCCTGCCTCAAGGAGCTGTTTAAGATCTGCATCACATTATACAGTAGCCGCCTCCACCTGAGACTAATTCCAGGCCTTTTCCCTACATTCAACTACCTCCAGTAACCTGCAATTATTCTGAAATGAAACCACATTTTACTGTCATAACCTCGCTATCACAGATTAGAAAAGGTTCTCTGCAGCTACACCTCGTATAAAGGTCTTTTTATTTATCTGAATGATAAATCAAATGAAGCTAGCTGGACAATTTTAAATTCCCTCTCAACTCGACGCTTCACCTAAGGTAGAATAACACTCAGCAGGCATAAAAGCAAAAGACGTTTCTTGGCAGAAAGGCACCAGACAGGTATTATGTTTGGTAATGATATGGGCTGCAATGTAAGTCTGTGTCTCACGCCGCTCTTTTGGCCCCGTTTTTGAAAACATTTTCTCCCTCATGCAGTGCTAGAACTTCAGCCCTAAGCTATCCACTCCATGTCATTTGATCTCATCTCTACCAGTGTTGCACCTAACACAGCTTAGAGCAAACTGCCAGCCTCCATGCACGAGGGTGTACAACACAACATCATCTGCAGCCATTGTGCTTTCACATGCCAACCTCCTCATGGTTTCTTGCTCGGCACATAAAAATACACAGGAACAGTAGGGAATAGGGTGAGAAAGCATAAGAACCTCTGGCATTTTTATCGCTGGGGAAAGAATCTTGTTTTGGGGGGTATGGGGGGGATTCCCCTGTGGTTAAACTCAGGCTAGAGGGCTGTTCATTCTTGGAGGGAGTTTGGGTGGATAAGCCACTGCTGTCAGCAGAAATGGTGACTGGTGGAGTGTTGTATCTCAGCTCTGGGCCATGCAGCAGCAGCAGCAACAGTGAGTCTTTTAGAGTTAGGTTCTCCAGCCACAGGCCACTGATATGAGAGGTAAATGGGGAGTCATGTACTAACCACTGGTGGAAAGAAACTAGGATGTCCACAATATTTCTTGTTTAAGAGGTTGTTGATGCTGCTAGGTATGCTAATATGAAAAAAAAAACATCGTCTATGTTAAATGCACACTAATATTCCACTATTATTCTGAATTGAATATTATTCCATATTTGATAGGGGTCATGTAAACAGCATTTTCCATCTTGAATTTCCGAATTAAGCCTTATTCTGAAAATAGCATTTCTCAGATTAAGCCATGTAGGATATTCTGATATTTGGATTTTAGGAGCGTTCTTTGGACATGTCTATAGAACATGCTGAATATGTAAATAGCTTAGGGTAGAGATGCATGCCCAAAAGAAAAGCCCACATTTCTGGTCAGAATGAGAAACACACCTACTTTCAAGCATTATAAAAGACGTGTATATCAACCGGTTTTCGGATATGCACAAATATAACAGCAACCTTTTCAAGAAGACGGTTGAAGTAACAAAAGAGGGCGTCTGTATTTGCATGGTTGAACTAGTCTGCCAGGTGGAAAACTTCCTATACAAAGTCCTACTTTGTAAACTGCATGTATAAGGGAATATTAGTGGAAAATTCACTTTAATTAGCCTTGTGAACAGCTTATAAGGGATATTGTCTTTTTTTGGAATAATGGCAAAAATCTGGATATTTTTTGCATGTAAACATCGTCAGCATCCTATTGTTGTATTTATTAAACATGAGGAACAAGTGAGTACCACTTCCAGTCAGGGACTATTTGAATATGAAAAGAGATAGGCATACTACATTGTCTACTGTGTTCTTTGTGCTCTAATTTTACCTTGTTATGGGACTAGCTAAGACTTGATGGCTCACTAAAGCTTGCATCATAATTACTAAGTGTAAAGCAAGATGTTTTTTTACACAATAATTCATTTACCAAATAATTAATGAAGCAAAAAACGTAGTTGTTTGATTTAAAATCATGCATAAAACATTATGTTTGTGTGTGTGTGTCTGTGTGTGTGTGTGTGCGCGCAAATGTGTCCCTCCTCCAACTAAGCCCGGGTCCGGGGGGCAAAAGACTCTCATTACTTCTAATACCTTTTAGCAAATCAAGATGAAACGAAAAGAAATGGAGGAATATGAGGAACATCGGGGTAAACTTTATTAAACTTAATTAGTGTCAACGTCGCTTATTGGGGAGGTTCACGTCCATAATGGTCACTCTCTGCAGTGCAAATGATCTCAAAGGCTTTTTCCCCAGTAATCGCTAGCTAATTTATGCTTTGATGTCGTCTGAGTATAGCATCTTAAGTCTGAGGGTGCACTGCATGTGTTTATTCTGTTTATGGGGCCTAAATAATCCCTGCCTCTTTTTACCAACAGACCTTTAACAACAATTAACAAGCATGGACATCGAATGCCGCAGACAGATGCATAATGAGGCAAATAAAATGATCCCACAGAGAATTTTCTACCCATCTCTGCCTGTACTTTTTGCCAACCATCTACTCCTACCAGAAGGAAATCTCAATCAAAAATTATCCTCGTTGTCAACTAGTTTATTTGGTTGTGCCTTTTGCCTTAAAAGCACTCCAGCTTGCATCTGAGAGATACTGTAACAGGTTAAATGTTGAGAGATGGGTAATGTCAGATTATGTTGTTGTTTAATCAAATGACTACATAAAGGAGGGGCCATTTTTGTTGTGGGATTGTTTGCTGACTAAATAATGAAAGCAATAGGGCAGTCCTCAAACTACCAATAAAAGTTGAAATCATGAGGTTGCTAACATCAATACATGAGGTGTTTTCGACAAACTCAATTTGTTTAATCCATTTCTAATCCACATCGGTTTTGGAGTTTGCCTTGGATAAATTTAATCTTAGTCAACAGTTTTTTTAGCAACATAAAAAAATGCAACACCATAGTAATACCTGAGGCACAATGAGATGTTTAATTATCACACATGGGTGTAATGTTCTTAGGTCCACATGCTTTGGTCCACATGCTTTTTTGGTTAGTACATTTTCATTTCAGTACATTCACAAATGTACTTACCAAAAAATATGCAACAATGTTCACAGAGACACAATCCTGCTTATCCTTCTTTGCAATTTTGTTTTAAAAGGTTGTCAAAGAATAAGCAATCTGTTGCTTACTGCTTCCTTATGATTAGGATAAGGAATTGGGAGCCAGTAAATCAGCTAACAAACAGACTTGTTTCACCTTCGTGCTCAACCTCTTACTCAAGTGCAGATATTAGAGGGGGGCCTGGGCTTCATAACCTTCTCTTTACACTGTAGGGACCCACTGTGCAGGACTTATCCCAGCAATATTCATTCTGGGAAACGGTCATTTGGGCCTCAAGGCAGTGTTTTACAAGTGCTGTTTTCGAAGAAGGTGATAGGGAGCATCTGTGCACAATATCATGACCACAAGGAAGCACAAATGAGAATGAGTTTAAACAGATACTCTCCTCTAAAGCTAGCCACTTGGCATTTTAAGTATTATAAGGGGGCTTTATTTGGTCCTAAATTCGTCAGCTTCCAGGAGTTAATTACTCATTTGTGGATGATTGCTAACACTTATCTAGCATAACCTTCACAAGCACAATCATTATAATACAGTAAACAGAACAACAAGCTGCTTTCCCTGACAGTTCCCTGGGAGTTATGTTTCCACAAACTCTTGTTGTTGTTGCACTATGATGGACAACCTTTTGCCTTTTTTGTTGCCTCTCAACAGATATGCATTGCAGGGAAGCAAAGCTATTTGGTTAAGCTGGCTTCGTCCATAGTCCCAACCACCTTATTGTTCCTGTTCCTTCCTACAATAGGTATCGCAGAAAGTGAGGAGTGGAATAGAGATAGGCAGTATGCTTTTGCTTAGCTTAGTTTAACACACTGAGCTGTGCGTGTGCAGATGCGTGCCCTGGAACAGAGAGTTTTTCTAAAGCGCAAGTTTAAAGAACCCAGCCAAGTTTACTTTACACCAGCCACCCGGGTAAGGAGGGGCCCTGGGGGCGGGAATGGAGGCGATGAGGTGGAGCTGGTCAGGGGCACATGAAGGGGATCAACACTAACCCCGGAGGACAGGCCAGTTGCACAGATAGGAAAAAAGCCAGCCGCTCTCTGTCCCTCGTGGTTTCCCTTGCAGGTCAGTTCCAAGGACCCTGCGTGTTCACTGTAGTCTGCCCCCCCCAAACCATCCGGTACTCAACTCTGCTCAGCTCTAGTCGTGGCCGGGCAGGCAGGCGGATGGACATCCCTTAACAGGCAGCATCGGCGGCACTAGGGCTGCTAGCCTGTAATTAGCTTGGACAGCTCAGGCTTGGAGAGAGGCAGCCGGGCTATATCATAATGAGCTCAGCTGGGATTAGGAGGACAGGGCAGGGGGGTGAGCAGAGGGGAAAGCAGTGAGAGGGGGTGGGGGGCAAGTACCAGAATTCTGGCCTCAGCCTACTGCAGCATCACAGAGGGCCGGAGGGAGGCAACAGGGAAGACAAGTAGGAAGAAGGAAAGGGGAGGTTACAGAGGCATAGTGTAGAGGAGGAAAGAGGTGAGGAGAGGTGAAGGCTAGAGGAGATAGGGGAGAGGAAGACTGTGGCTTTAGGCCAAGCTTTGTGTAGCATCATAGAGGGTCAGTGTTAGTGGTACGGTTACAGGGGCTTCTTTAGATCAAACAAGACAATGGCTATACTACAGCTGGAGACAGACTAAAAGTAAAAACAGGAGGAAAGGGAAAAGAAGAAGGAAAGTTACAAAGAAATTAAATGAAAATCACCTCTTGCAGGAAAGTCACACTGTGAGTAAAACACTGATCTCTAGGTCAACATCTGAGCTAATACCACAGCTTACAGACTATAAGTATGTAAAGTATCTTATTGACACTCGCTTAAATAACACCAGCAACATGACTACAGTTTGGCATAAATGCTCCATTAAAAATCCAATTATTTCACAAATACACAGCCAGGGATTCTGATAATGTGATTTTACTTTCTGCACTTTTATGTGTGAATTTTTGGGCAGCCAATTTCACAAATGAGCACAGATTCTAATGATCTTGTTTTAGCCCCTGCTGGCTGGTAATGATGTGAAGGGCTAGGTGGACGTTGTGAAGTTGGGAAGGGCACACTCTAATTTTAACACCTGCAAATAAGAAGGGACAGTGGGAGAGCATGTCGGTACGTGTGTACACGCGTAAGAGAGAGAAAGACCGTTTTAAAACAAATGTGTGTATGCACACTCCAACTTCGAGTGCTGATATTATTTGTGTTTCAGCCAGGCAACTTTGACAGCGGGGAGACTTACTTTTCAATGGAGAGTTTCCTGGTGAGGTTTTTCAAGTAGGCCAGCTCATTCCACACTGAATCACTGTTCTCCTGTCTCAGCTGCCATGGCTCTGCACGCTGCATCCTTCTACTTGGTCTGGACACACACGCACGTACGCATGCACACATGCAACCAAAATATTAAAGAAGGCAAAAGAAGAAATGTAGAGGCAAGTTAAGGCATACATTTAAATTAAACAGATAGCCTCACTTATAGCACACACGCAGGCGCACACCCCAACACACACACACACACACACACACACACACACACACACACACACACACACACACACACACACACACACACACACACACACACACACACACACACACACACACACACACACACACACACACACACACACACACACACACACACACACACACACACACACACACACACACAATTTTCACAAGGGAAAATGGTTGGTACTGTACATTATCTTGCTGCCTCTGGCCAATTCACATGGGGTAACGAGGCCCCTTAGTCTCACTCTGTTTTTGGTATTCAGCCATCTTTAGCAGTATTCAAATGAGCAGCCTTGACTTTGACATTTCAGTAGCAAATCATGTACACATGTATGCGTGTTTGTTAAAGCCCAGGGCACTGCCCGTGTGGCAGGGCGCTGGACCATTCCCTGTGAGCCATGCAAATGTGAATAATGGCAAAAACACACTCGCAAACGAGGTCATTCAAATGTCTACACCTCACTTATGAATACTTAATGACACTTTGTGCTCAGTGGCTGCCCCCTCCACTGAACTTCCTCTTCAACTCACACAAACACACATCCCCACTGTCCCTATTGCCCCAAACTTCCCACCTGCATATATCCATCTCATCAATCTGTATCTTAGCCCAGCACATTCAATTCCAATTAGCCAACTACAACAGCTTTTAGCGAGAAATCCACAGATTGCAAAAGTCGCAGATGAGAAGAGGATACCATATCTTACACACACACACTTACACACAGACACAGACACAGACACAGACACAGACACAGACACACACACACACACACACACACACACACACACACACACACACACACACACACACACACACACACACACACACACACACACACACACACACACACACACACACACACACACACACACACACATTCTCAGTTTAACTCAATCAATGAGATAGA
This sequence comes from Echiichthys vipera, assembly GCF_963691815.1. Classification (NCBI taxonomy): domain Eukaryota; kingdom Metazoa; phylum Chordata; class Actinopteri; order Perciformes; family Trachinidae; genus Echiichthys; species Echiichthys vipera. The sequence goes on from NC_139827.1 coordinate 12,129,372, forward strand.
GGTGTGGAAATGTAATGTGAGGGTCACTGCTATTGCGGAGGGTGCCTTTTCCTGTGGTCATTATTGGCTATGTAGACACAGCCACACTACGCTAATACTACTTAAACCCTGGTGCCTGGGAGTTGGAGGCTACTGAGGAATGGCAAATGTTTTCATTTAATACTGCTAATGCCCCTGTGAGCAATTTGGAGCCCTTGAACTTCTTCATAGTGTATGTGTGCGTGAGTGTATATGTCTGCTATCTGTGTTACTCTGGTTAGTCTCCCAGAGTGCAAAGCTACTTAACGGATAATCTCACTGTATAGTCACAGAGATTGATAAACTTTTACTCATTCTACGGCAAGCACACAAGTCAATTCAGCCTGAACTATCTTAACACCACCTGGAGCTGTAAAAGTACATGATTTTACCCACAGCTTTGTTTTAATTCTCTCTCTGTGATTTCTAGGTATGCAGTGTATCAACTGCATTCTTTATGAACGGTGTATGAAGCTTTATTAAGTTACAGTAAAGCTTTATACATTTTAATTTGTTTACAGTAGGCCTAAAAGCTGTTGAACATGGAGCCATGAGAGAGCTATCTTTTTCAGGCCTCAGTGCTTCCTTCCCTATGGTATCCTAGTTTCCATTATTAAGCACAAGGAAATAGAGTGAACTTTTCCATGCTGCTGCGGCTAATTGCTCTGATTCAGGGGGAATCTGTTTATGGGCGCAACTTTGATCAGAGTACGGATGCTTTAATAACCTTTAATTTTATTTGCTCACCCCCATCATCCCCAGTCTGATTAAAAAACTTTTTACCTTCTCTAATATAAATAAGAAGTTGGCTTTTTTTCCCCTCTCTCCTTCATGCCATTTTGGGAAAATATGGTAGTAATGGTGAATGGCAGGGTGGTTTCACCGGGACTGGTCAACTGTGCACCAGCTGCATGCTGATGAGCCAATGGACCCTTTGTCTGCTTTGTGATTGGCTGGTAGTTCTATCCCGGATGGGACTGGTTATCACACACACCGGTGACGTCAATCAGCAGCTGGCCGTACTGCAACCAATTGTCTAATTCAATACTTACTCTGCTTGAAGAGATTGATATGAGAGAATATAAACTCTAGAAGGTATAGAAAAAATATGTTAGTGTCTAACACTAATATATTTTAGTTGGTGTATACTGTGTACATAAACAAAAGTATTTGTAAGTAAAGGCATGTGTTTGGCAGGTAATGGAAAGAGACACATTGCAGTCTTATCTTTTGGTCCTGCACACAAAAGAGGAACAAAAACGACCCCCTGCATCTTTCCAAAAAGGCAACATCACAGCATGGAAGCTACAGGGAAATCCGTAACAAGCTCGAAATGCAATGAGACTCGACGCCTATCCCCACTGACTTGTTAGGGCCCTGATTTCCCAGCACTAATGGGAGTATTTAAGTCATTTTTCTATTGTCTCTCATTCAGGCTGGCATTACCCCAGTGGGTTTTACAGCTATTTAAGGATGGGGCTTAATGCCAAATGAATGCCAGGATCATAACATTGAGTGACTGGCTGGTGCCATGCAGGGCTCTGACTGAAAAGGGCAAAGCTGCCTATTGCATCAATTTTATGTCAAATCAGTCATGAAATACAACTGCACTGACAGTTATACTACATATGTATTATTATGGATTTGTAGGTCTATTCAGCCCTTGTCTAAATCCCTGTTTGTCTTATCATATAAACCTAGGATAAAATCAAGGCAGTCTTTGAAAAAAGTACATTATTTCACCACACTGAGCATTTCTCTGATAACCTGCTAAAATGTAGAACAGCAGCACAACTGGTGTTGACTCTGAGAGTTCGCTCTCCCTACATTGCGCCGTCTTTGTTCCCACTGTCTCAGACACATGCTGTTGAGCCGCACTGAGCTGACATGAGCCGAGTCGAGCCTAGCGCTGAACACGCTCTCTCACTCACTCCACTTTCACACGGGCTCACATTGCACTGCTGTTTTCTTTAATTAACCCAGAGAGAAAACAGCTGACGGGGTCAACACTTTGCTCCCGTGCGGCTACCAAACATATGCACCTTTAGTTATGATTTTAAATGGTCTCAAAGATGCTGTTGGAGAAAAGAAACAGAGACAGAAAAAGTGGGAAAAGGCTGGGGGAGACAACAAAGAGAAAATACCCTTATATTAATTACATTTTCCAGCACATTTTCCACTTTGTGTAAAAATCCTGTGGTTTCTGGTGAAGATAACAGGTCAGGGCAGGAAATGGACCTCTCCCCTCCTCCCTCCGCAGGCCTTCTCAAACACCTTGCACCCCCCCAGGACCAGACACCTCTAGCCTCTGGCTCTCACATCCTAATGAACGCTGAGGGATAAGAACGCAGAAGCGCATACACATTTGGCACAAAACGGTCCAAATTGACTTGACTTAAAACCTCAGAGCTTTTCAAAGGCATTGGAAGGAATTTCTCCTGCTTTTCAAAATCCAGCACTCAGGTCCTGTCAGACAACATGTGGAGAGCAATGAGTCCCTGAGACTATTTGTGAGTGCTTTCAGGGGGTTGTAGCATTTCACAAGGGCTTTTAACATAAGGCACAGTGAGTTATGTGCTTTGAAACATCTCTTACTGCCTGCTGCTATGTGGAGCAGCTTTGTGTTTTATGAATCTACTGTGTGTACACCAACAGGTCCTGTGCATTGTGTGAGAGAACAGTATTTATTATTTATTTTGTCCCATTTTCCCCAACTGTGTTGTGTGACAAGAGTTGCTACTTAACATTAAACCATATACTTACAAGCCATTAGATTTTTCTATCTCTTTCAGCTGGTCTCTGACTGTCTTGTAGTTGGTCTGAATCAGACACAGGCGTTCACGGCGCTTATCATGAGCCCTCTTCAGCTCTTCATTCTCCTGCATCTGTAAGGCAGTGACAAGATTTTTTTTCTTCAGAAGTTGTACATGTCAAATGAAACAACGTAACTGAAATAGAGGGCCAGGTTCATTTAAACTGACACAGCACTGTAGCAGGGAAGCTGAGAAAGACCCCTTGCTGTCTACATATTTAAACTGGTCTACAGCTGAGACACCTTTGCCTGACAGAAACCAGCAGGTTCAGACTCTTTTCTCTCTTTGCCTTCCTCCCTGACAAGTGCTTCCACTCTCACTGGGCAACCGAGACATTATTAAGGGACGACATTTACACAACGAGTAAATGGGGCCACAGAGCACCAAGCACAGACGGACAGACAGACAGAGACACACACACACACACACACACACACACACACACACACACACACACACACACACACACACACACACACACACACACACACACACACACACACACACACACACACACACACACACACACACACACACACACACACACAGACACAGACACAGACACAGACACACACACACAGACACACACTCTCTTTAACCAGCAAAGAAACTCACTCACTGGAGTTACCAACTGATGACCAGCAAGTGTTGTATTGGTGGGGGTTTTAACAGTGTGTTTGTTGCTGACACTGTTGTTGACAGCTATTAAAACACTGCAAGATTGGACTCCAGCTTTAAAGAAGGAGTAAGAGAAGACAACATATAGATTTTTCTTGTCAGGGGCACCCCCCCTCCCTATCACACTGACCTTAACAGCGAGGGCGATGGAGAAAACACTTTCAAAGGCAGGACAAACAAAGGTGGAAAGTGAGTGAGGGAAGAGAGAAACGCAGCTGATGAAAACAGAGGAAAGAGAAAGGAAGAGAACAGAGAAATTAGAAAGAGAAGAAAGAGAGAGAGCATACCAAAAAAAGAAAGTGAAAGGAAGAGTGCAGGACAGGTTTCTGCTTGAATGGCCAAGGCTAGGGAGAGTTGTCGAGCGCTTTCTGAAGGGAAGGAGCTTGTTTACTGCTGATATGACACGGCTGCCCTGCAGAGAGGGAAATGCGAGCCCTCAGCCCTGTTATTATTAACAAGGACAAAGAGAACAGAGCGGGCGCACAAACATGCACCGGACACACAACAGGTGCACACACATACAAACACCCGATGCACATTCACACTGCCAATGTGACAAGTATGGATTTTCCCTGGTGCGGATTATTCACAGAGGACATCTGCAAGACATCCTTGGCCCCTTCAAGCTGCCCCCAACCTCTCAAAAACAAGGCTTTAATGAAAGGGGCCAGTGTTAACTGGTGGAACTAGAAGCTGGGGGAGGACACAGAAGAGTTGAGGCTGACTGATCGTTGATGGGGAGTTGGGGGGTGGTGGGGAAGTGGCAGGGCATTAGCCACATCATGGCTTGCCAGGCTCCTTACAGAGCTTCCCCTGGGCAGCCCAGTTCTGGTCATCAGGCCACAGACCCTTGCCCACAGATCAATACACCCCCTTACTCAGCCAGCATACACATCTGTGGATGTTCTCAAGCTGAAAAATAATTACACAGCAACAGCTACTGTTTACTTGAAAGTGTGGGGGTGAAAAAAAGAGGCCATTATTATGAGAATTGTTTGTTTGTCTGCTGCTGTTAGCTGCTAAGGTCAAAATGTCAATGGCACAGGCTGGCGTACCCAATTTGAAAGGCATTCTTTTGGAAAGAATTGAATAGGATCAACTGGGGAACAACGGACTGGACAGAGTGAAGTACTGTAAGATGCTCATGCTTAGGGCCCCAACTGTCGTTGAAGGAGAACATTTTGACCAATGCCAGATCCAAGCATAGGACATAAACACTACATCATGCTCTGAACTAATGCTCAGATCAGTGGCCAATCACATTTTGTTTTGTGCATACCTTTGCTAAATGCCCCTCAACTGGCAGACACATAAATGGCACCATTAACTAAGACAGCCATGCGTGTTGTCTGAATCTATGTTAAGCATTAACGTCTGACTAGGTGTCTGCCAGTGATGTAATTCAGACACTTCAGATCTGACAAGAAAATGATGCCCAATGTGTTCCTGGAATTGCGTTCAAAAGGAGATGACCTCTGCATAATCACTCACTCACTGGTCAGCCTGAAAGGATAAAGAAAGGCAACAAGGAGGACAGCTTTAGGGAAAAGTCAAAATTAAAAAAAAGATTATGGCAATGGAAAATATACTCTGCTGACATTAAAAAAATTTTGAGACCTTAAAAGAAACATAGGGGAGAGGTGAACAGAAGCCTAAGTGTATTTTGCTTGGGGTGAATTTGAGAGAGAGAGAAAAAAAAATACACGGGAAGGAAGAATTGTGAGAGAAAGACGTCATAGAGCATGTGAAGGTTAAAAGACCAATAAAGCTGATTCGTTTAAGGGTAAAAAAAACCCTGCTGCATCCTCTTTCACCAGAGCAGCTCCTCTCCTGCTGCTTCGCTGCCTACGCAAGCTCTGTTTGTGTGCACACACATATGTATTTGTGTGTGAAAGACACTGTAAGGGAAGGTCATAGAGGAGGCACTGGCAGCAGTGGTGCAATTGAACCGCTTGGAGACTGTGACTTTTACAGAGCTGTAAACCTTCCTACAACCCTGCAGCTGATAACAGCTATCATAAGACAGTGGCCAGAGCAACAAGCAGATCCACTATGTCTGACTAGCTCTCCACACTATCAGCTGGACACTGCTATGTTACTGAATGTACCCAATTCAGCAAACAATACCTTTAAGAAGTTCAAAGTCAGTGGCAGTCAGTAGTCAAAGGCATATGTGAAAAGCACTGAGACAGAAGATTAAGACAGAAAAGGCAAAGAGGATGATGCAGGAACCAAAGGACATACAGTCAGAATAAACCATAAAAAAGAGTCAGGGATAAGTTAATTAATGTAAATGAGAAAAGGAGAGAATATTATGTATATTCATCTATGTAAGCTGGTTACCTTCAATTTCAGCAGCTTCTCAAGGTCTTGAATCCTCTGTTCTGCCCCACTTCTCCTTCTGCTACCAAACTCCTGACTGCTGGCTGGGGACAGAGACCGGGATCGCTGCACTGGTACACCCTGGGACAGGTAAGCAAAGAAGCAGTGGGGTGAGAACTTGAGCACACTTCACTTACACAGACAGGAACGAACCCATGCAACAATTAACATCTGTAGAAACACTGAGTGAATGCCAATAATGGAATCATCCATGTTCATTCCATTCCCCTCTCACCCTGAGTAAAACATGCATATATTCTTCTACGGTACACACATATGCACACACAAACAAACATAATACCAGAGGAATAAAGCAAGCTGGCTGGAGCAGCAGTCCGCAGAAGCTGAAGGGAGGAGGTTCACTTTTGTGTGTGTGTGTGTGTGTGTGTGTTTGGAAGTGGGAGTTGCAAGCTGAGAGCGGCAAAGGTTTCTCCCTGCGACTGGCTAATGAGTATGTTCATTTCCATTTACATTGTTTCTTTGACAATAATGATGTCCCATTAGGGGAGACTAAAGGGGCTATAGATTCCAGAATGTGTTGGGCTTCATTACAAGAGGTGGGCAGGGAGGCCGCTCTAATTGCTCTACTAGGGGCCTCCAGGTTACACTTGATAGGACAACTGGAAGAGCAGTCGATTGGGGGGGGTGCAGTTTGCTATCCAGCCTCTTCTGTAGAAATAAATAAAGAAGTGGAGAAGTGCTGGGCCATGTTGTAGAAAAGCAGTGGGAACAATATGTTAGTGGAATATGAATATGAGCGGATAGGAGGCCCCCTGCCATGCCAGGCAGGGCTGACCAGATGGCAGGCTAAAATATGCAATGTGACTAAACGTAAAACAGTCCTTGGGCTGGAGTGGTTGAGGAGTGCAGGAGGAGAAGTAGGTGATGGAGTAAAAAGGTTCATGATAGGATGGTGGCTCAATAAGCCCCCATTCAGAAAAAACTTTGTTTTCTATTATAGTTATAAAACTACAGAATGGTAGACAGAAAGATACAGGTGCCAGCCAGTGTTCTCGTCAAAATGATACCTGTATAAACCACAGGAAATGTGAGATTAAAGACTAAAGAAGACAGTCATCATGCCATGACATGTGTCTTCTGCACGACATCTACTATGTATCTCATGTGTGGGTAGGCAATTTGAATCTGCACTAGAAGGTTGAATAAACGCTAACTTAATGATAACCAATAAGGTATCGATTGCCCTAATGCAATAGAAATCTTGGTCAAAACTAGTGGTTTGATATTATGAAAAGATAATACATATACATTTGTGTCAGTTTTTTCAGTGACGTTTATTCTTTATCACTTCCTGTAACAAAAAGTTCTAAGTATATAGGTGTGTTTGGGAATGTGCCCTAGGGCTACAGTTGACTCTAGTGACCTGATGTTCCTGCTTCCGCTATCATGCCTGCATGGGTGCCAACCATGTGTTCTAACTCAGCCTTAATGACTTTATGCAACTAATTAGCAGAGTGATCTGCATATTCCTGATGAGTGGCAGGCCAACTGGCTTCGCCTGTATGTGCACAGGGGAAACTGAGAGGCCAAAATGGGAATCCAAATCAACTAAAAGCCCTAAAGTTAAAAGTAAAGATGATGAACTAAGTATGACTTACTGAGGATTTTGAATAGGTTTTCAGTTGGAAGTACATTTTGAGGAGAATTTACTGAACAATGAGCTGAATATTTCATCATTAGTGTTCCTCTCTAAGTAAGACCTAGAGATGCACTGATCTCACTGTTTCAGTCCTGATAAAGATACCTGGGGTTTGGACATCCTCCGATAGTGAATATCGACCGGATACCAAATTAAAAAGCTGTAAGCCTCACGGTTTTGAAGGAAATGAGAGAGTTCTTTTATGTGTGAGGCAACATCTGGCTTGACTTAAACATTACTTTCTTAACTTTGTAGAACAAAATGTAAAAATGAAATACATTTATAGACATTTACTGATTTGTTAATTTTAAAAAAATTAAGTAAAAAAAAAAGTTGAAATTAATAGATCATCCCCATTATCATCAATACTCGATCCAGCTATCTGAGTCAGTATCAGCCTGATGTCAGCGAATCCCTATTAAGAACCAGAGGACAGAAACTGCAGTGTGCTTTGTCTGAAGGAGTTCAGGGGCAGATGATATGGCGACACTGACAAATGACCAAGATTTGTTGCAGATGTTCTCTCTGGTCCAGTTGGACGCCTGTCTGCTGCAGGTTCACAAGACACATGAAGGCCTTCTGTTTGAGTGTGAACCTCTATGTTGTGACATTGTTGTTAATGTTCCATAAGACAGGCCTGTAAGATAAAAAGCAGAGAACACAAGGCAAAAAAAGATGTGCCCGCTATATACCTCAGCTCGGCAGCTGGTTGGCGACCATGACCTGACCTTTGGATCGCACCCTGTAATGGCTCTGAAAACATGGGAGTGAAATGCAGACGGAGGGGAGGAGGGCATACGGTAAGAGGGAAATGAGAAGAGAAGCCTGAATATAAACACGGTCTGTACACAAGCAAGAAACTCTTAGTTACTGTGGGGTCAGTGTCACTCCGTGGAGCAAAGAAGAAACATTTCATCGACTAGTTCCCTCCTCCACCCTCTCCCTCTCTCTCTCCATCTCCCAGAGAGAGGGGTCACTGTCATCAATGGGCTTCTTTATGATTGCAGAAGCATGTCATGTGTGCGTCTGGAGCTCTCAAAGCTGAACTTGTTCAGGTTCCTTGGTGAATAGGAATACTGTGCACACACACAAGACCAGGACAAGACACATACATAGACAGACATAAACCAAAATGTAAACACATGGGTGCACACATAAACAAAAAGCAAATGTACTCCATCTCACAAAATAATCTATTAAAAGGAGTGCAAAAAATACAAAAGACCAAGATTCACTGCCAAAAACATGACTAATGTAAGGGCAGTCTATCGCTCTCCTTAGCAAAAGGCTTTCTCATTGCTGAGGAGATCCATGTTAGTATATCTTCTTCTTACTCTTCCTTAACAGAGAGGAAAACTTTGCAATGGGTCTTCCACCATGTCTAGTTAGTTGAGGCCACCTGTGCTATGATGTCGGAAAAAGTAGGGATCAACTTTTTAGTCCACCAACACCCACAAGCGGCACTAAAGAATTCGAACCAGCATTGCACTGCAGTGCTCACAGGACTCTGTAAGCGATGCATGGACGTGCCTTACTCCCATATATGCAATGCAGAAGTGATGGCTGTTATTTCCTAAGATGGCAAAATCACAGGTGGCTGGGCAAGGGTGGGCCCTACGGCCTTAATCTTGCCGCCACTAGCAATCCCTTGAAAGGGCACAGTAATAGTCAAAGTAGCTAATGAAAATCCTTGATGGTTAGCAGTAGCTACAGACACTTAAGCTCACCTTGACACGCTAACCTGTCAGTTAAAGTGGTATGAAACAGGTATAAGTTTTCCACATTGCGACAACACAACTTGAAAAAAAGGTGATATTTTCTTGATAAAAATGAATGCATCTCCCGATACCAAATAATCCATTTGGAGACTACTGTGATGGCTGTTTGAAGAGTCAAGCGGAAAACAGCTGAGGAACTCAAGTGATGTTCATAGGCAAGAAAACGAGAATACTGGGCCGGGGGTTTAGGGCAGTTATAGAGGGGGGCGGGCAGCTTCCCATAGTGAGATATCAAGCAAGGCTTGAAAGATAACAGCATGTCTGATTGTAAGTTTAACTACATCATGCTCATCGTAGACCACTAAAATGTAAAATTATTGAAAAGAACTTAATATCTATAGAAAAATTACAGATGGGTTTGAATCATCTAAATAATAATAAACTTGACTTTTATTAATCAATACGTTTTTTTCTTCAAATCAAGCTTTGCCAGTTCGAATAAAACTTTTCTTCACTCAAATCCTGAAAACATCAGTTTAACACATACAAAATAACAAGTCATGTACCATTGTGAACTGCTCGTCACCTCACATTTCACTTTAGGCACTTACTGAAAGAGCTGCAAATTGTGTCCTAGGTGGTAGCAGTGGGCACCACTGCCTCTGTGGTGCCTTGCACAGAAGGCTCATTTCATCAGCTTTTGACCTTGCAGACTGGCATTATTGTTTAAATGGAGTGTAATGAAGCATTGCAGGTTTATGGTTTCTTTGGAGCATCATCATATTTGGATATTAAGCAGCTAACAGTGACAGCTACTCACAATGTTCACATTTTCAATAACAGTATGGTGAAACATGATTAATGAGGTTGACATGGTGGCTGGTTGAATAAAGAATGTTAGTCTACTCCTACTGTAGCAACCTTGTAGAGGAAAGCAGTCATGCTTTGTAATCACCAATCAGGAAATAAAAGCAGACGGTGCTCAAAATGAAACTGAACTGTAAAAAGCTGAATCTAAAATTATATTTAAACATTAATTCATTTAATCATGTCTACATTTATTTAAGGCTTTTCCATTGTCAATCTAACTCAATTTTTAATTTTGAATAGAATTGCACAAATTGTATTACTGAATAAAATAGAAAGTATTGATTTGAACAAATATTCAGTAATTTAGTTTAATGGTTCCATGAGAGGAGGATATGGCAAAATTTGCAATTTTGATTCAATCTCTGCGGACTCTTTCTCTTTTTTCCATAAATGTTGGCCAAGTAGCCGCTATTTGATCGTGGCTTATACAAGAATTAAAATTGAATTTGCAAATGTATGTATGCAATAGATGTGTGTCAGGGGTTAGGGGCAAAAATAACTTCAGTATCATATCAAGTGAAGCTCAGGCATGTCAAAGTTGGACAGGGACACTTATGGACATTTGGCATCATCTGTGAAATAGTGCCCCATGCAGGATGCATGAGCCAAATTAGCAAAAAGAGGAATAAAAGGAGGGCTAAATGTCCTATCAATATAGATTTTCCCATCCCTATGCATCTCATGATCACAGAAGGTATATGAAAAGGTTCAAAATGCTGACTTCTAAAAAAGTGACCTGACTGTAGGTTATCTTTGTTAGAAGACATTTTCGATCCATCAGTTCAAGTAAAGTTTGGTTTCTTATAAAAGGACAACACACACACCCGCGTGCACACACACACTGTGTAAAACACATCAATTTACACTTTTATAAATCACGTTATGATTCATGTTTTTATTCAGTGTAATAAGGTATCAAAAATGTATTTTCTGAAAAATCTATTATGGTCCCACTCAAAAGTATCGGTACAAGAATCAAAATAATTAATATTAGGTGCATAACAACAGAAAGATTATGTGTGTGTATGTGTGTGCGTGTGTGCGTGTGTGTGTGTGTGTGTGTGTGTGTGTGTGTGTGTGTGTGTGTGTGTGTGTGTCCTAGGGCAAACATCACAAAGCCTCCGCAAAAGGGAAGAACATCAAATTATGTCAATACTGTTTATTTATTTTGTTAGAAATAATTACATTTCATGTATAAACTGCCTGATCAGGAGCCCCTCCATTGAAACTAAAATGAGGACAGCTGTATAAATCAAACAATGTGTCTTCAGGCCAGCTTTAGAGTGAGTGAGGCCATCTAGAGACATGTCCTGTCAAACCTATGAGGGGAATACTGAGAAGATCAAAAGCTTCTTTCTTGTTCATAATGTACTGTTGAAGCGGTAAATTAGCCAGTGCCTGAGCCCAAGGCATGCGTGAAACCAGCAGCACACGCCGGCCTGGTCACAGTAGGAGGGGCATTTGTGTATGTGTGCGTGTGTGCTGGGGAGTTCAGGACAAAGGTTGGCAGAAGCATGGTCTGATAAATCACATGATTCTCAACAGACCATTTCCTTCATATCCCTTCTCTATGGCTTTGATCTACGTGTGTGCATGTTAGCTGCTCACCCACGTGCTGTCTTTGACATAATTGGAACTAGTGTGTTCTAACCTACCTGCTGTACTTTGACGGAACTGGCGGATCTCTGCTGAAGGGTCTTATCCTCTGGCCTGGGATCTGAACCTCGGGTGGGGGCCCAGTCAGAATCAGGACTGGACCTCTGAGCTGCAGCATCAACCTGTTCGGACACACCTGCCTGTGGGAAAAGAGACAGTGCATGAGTAAACAGTCCTGTAGGTACAGAGAACAACAGAAATGACAGTTTGCGAAATGAATTTAGAGAAATGTAGAAAAACACAAGCAGACAGAATTTCAAGTAGTTCAAGAGAATAAGCCGTACATATTGGATGTCTACATGACATTTTAATATGCCATGTGGCAGTGGGACAACTATCTACCACCTTCATCATTGTGGTGTGTGTGCTATCCTGGTTTATCTATTTATCAGTGTCTATTAGCCAGTGTGTAGTAGCATCTGCACACCTCAGCACACAGCGGGGACCACCAAAACAAACTGAAGGGGACAAGGATAAAGCAGAGGGCCCACCCACAGAAGAGTAGGTAGTGATGCGGAGTTTGCAGAGACAAATACACTAATTTTTTCCACATTGTATAAGCCGAGTCCTTTATCTTAAAGTTAACACTCACCCATATACCTCTTGACTACATCACCTTCCTGCATAAATTTTCACCTTTCTTTTCTTAAGTCCTTAATAAAAAGGCGCGAAACACTAATAAACAGCCTCACCTGCTGCTATCAACAACACGTCTACTGAACACATCAAATCAAAGCCTTTTGACAAACATGGCATTCACAACTGTGGTTTACTGGGCCAGGTAGTGAAGAAAAATGCACAGGATGTCATCACCTTTTTTCCAACGAGTCCTGATTGCATTATCAGAAACCTGGCATCTGGGCGTGACCTTGTTAACTGCCAGGGTAATCAACTTTAACCAAAGGGGAGGAGAGGGGATGATAAATTATTAGTGAGGAAGATTTTGTTCATGTTTTATTAAATTGGCCTGTCAAAGGGGGTTGGTCAAATTATCTGGGGCCTCGTTTATTGGAGGCCGGCCATATTGGCGCATCTGTTACAATTATTTATAATTTCCAGGCAGTCAGGAGGACGGACTGGGTTTTTCGGCATCAGCCACATAAAGCAATTTAGAAATTAACTGATGCGGGAGTGTCTGAGTTTTTTCCCCTCTCACAATCTCTCTCATCCCCAACCTGGTTTTCATCGAGCAATAAAAGAGGGAAACTGTGAGACAGTAAAGGAGCAAAGATGCAAAAGGGAAAAATACTATAAGCAAGCTTAGTCAAAGAAATGGACAGGGAAAGAGTGTGAGATTGAAAGAGAGGAAGAGAGCATGCAGGTGCAGGGAAAAAAAGAGATCGTGGGGAGGCTGAGGCAGGGAGGGAAAAAAAAGAGAAAAGCCGGTCTTGGTAATTACTGAACACGATTAGGTTCTTGGGGGAACTTGTCTGGCACTCATGGCCCTCGCTGCTGAAGATGCGGCAGGCAGGACCATATGGAGGGAGGCTTGTGATTGTGCTCCCTGAAGCTCGTGACCCGTCTGCTGCCGAGCCCTTGAGCTGAATGTGAAATGAGACTTGCCAGGCCTAATGTTCTACACATGCACCATTTATGCCACAAAACAAATCTGATCACTGTTAATTATGGAGCAGCTATAATCAGGAGGGGACACACCGACACACACACACACACACACAAACACACACACACACACACAACTACATGCATACACAAATACATACTCACACATCTGTGGAGCGACAGCATTTGTGAAAGTGATTGGATAGGCTTCAGAAGAGAAGGCTAGAAGGTGCATGCCCCCCACCAGGCCAGGTGCACTTTGTATTCAAGATAGTGATTCTTCAAAGAATGTGTGTGTGCATATATGTATGAGTGTCTGTTAACTGGTATTGCAGTGAAAAGGGGACTTTACAGAAGGAGCACAGCAGCACACAGTGAGTAGGATGTAGGGTGCGTGAATGTTTTTGTGTGTATGTACACAGCCCTGAGTCCTCCCACACAGTCAGTTTGACCCGAGTGTATGTGCTTGAATGAGTGAGTGCATGTATCTGCAGCGGCACATGGCTGTGCTTCATTAATGAGGCGAGCTGTGCTACACAGAGGTTCTCATCTAATGAGAGCAGTTGAGCTGGTAAAACACACCACTGGAGTCCATGTCATTAGTATGTCTCTGGCCCTGGACATGGCCCAGCTCCAAACACACGCTCATACACAAACTCATGTTGACAACACTGATCATACTGATAACACACTTGGCATACACAAGATGAGTGGATGACCAAAATAGCTTTATTAGGCATGAAACATCTTTCAGACTCTAATTCATGAGCATTATGTGAATTTATACACAATGTTTTTATATGGAAAGGATGTCTGATGTGTCTGAAGAGAAAAGGGGTATGTAAATACAAGCAGCAGGTTGCACTAAATTTTTAACATACTCCTAGGGAGGTCCTGACAGTTAAGCTAAAGGAGTGCCGATCCAGATGGGAAAAAAACTGAAGAGTAGCCAGTGTCAAAACAAGACCCATGTGAAAGACAATTTAAAGATATCCGACTTAAACAAGCTATCCATTACATTTTACTGAACATCGGACGAAAAGACTAAAAGTACCCGTTCTTTACTGTGTACATATACATACACAAGAGAACCCTCCGGCTGACTCCGTTCTGTTTGCTGAGCTCTTGGTTGAAAAATGAATTTCCACGTTTCTTTGTAGACTTATAGTTTCATCGTTTTCACTTGATGGTTGCTATTAATGATGATGATGATCAAAAGAAACATCTCACCTAAACCAAACGTGACCCCGCAAAATGGTGGGTGTATTTATGTGCATGTGTGTGTAACTAGCACTTTAATTATACATCTAAAAGCGTTTAGATTGGCTAACATAAATAACAAGCCAGAAGCAGATGTTAAAAACCATCTCAACAAGCTATGGGAGATGTACCATGTGGGCTTCTTTCAGTTTATAATAAAAAGGAGGGGGAAAAAAGCCTGGTGCTTAAGGTTCATTCTATTAAACCCATGTGAGGGACTTGTGTGTTAACAACATTTTGTTTGTTTTGTTTTGTATGCTAAAACTGCTTAAAAATGTGAATGTGAATATAGGTGTACGATAACTCCATTCATTAAGAAAAGCCGTAGTAAGTGGGGTGACTTGGCCATATATAGAGGTCATATCTACAAGAATTAGAGTATTTAATAGTGTGGAAACTAGTGTTTTTTTCCAGAGATTTTGACTTGTTATAGTAGGAATAGCACAGATGTTACTAGTAACATTAAATATCTCATATACAATTTTCAGGTTCATATTTTAGGGTTTGGGTTTCTACTAGAGGATGTTTACATGCTTTAATATATGTATATAAAAAAAAACATTATTTTTCCTCATACTGTCTGAATAGACATGTATTCACCCTCGGTCTGAAATGCTCCATTTTAGCGCCAGTCTCTTTAAGCCCATCTCCTGTAAAAGCCCAGTCTGCTCTGATTGGTCAGTGTTTCAGGGTCTTTTCAGGACATCTGAGCTCTCTGCATCTCTGCACCGTCAGTGCAGCCGGAGAATGACAGTAACTCATCAAAATAGTATGGAAGTTCTGAAGGTTCATTCAAGGTCCGTTTCTGAATACAGGCCGTTCTTTACCCTGTGGATTGAGAATTTTGATACTTTCACACTATTTATATAGCACCTTGACCTGCTTTAAAACCAAAGAAGACATGGAAATCTTACTTTTTACAATATGGGACCTTTAACGATGGCTCTGTTCTATACAAGGGTCAGTGTGACAGTGAGCCACCCTGACACTGAATCAGCTAAATGGAATTCAGCCTTAATTAATTTTATTATTTACACCTCTGCTTTTCCAACTATGATTTCAAAATGTTATTTTACATGAAAAAAGTCTGAGTAAACATTTAAAAGACACAGGGGTTTCTTTCTCTTATAGTCATATGGAACTTTTCTGGAGTGAATGAAAATGCCTTATTTTCCCTTTCCAATGCTGATGAGAGAACAACCAGTGCTTTGAATCTCTGCCCACACAATTAACAACTTACCAATCATCTACTGTTGTGAAGGTTCCAGAAAGCCTGAGGTCTGCTATGGATTCTAATGCTGGTCTTTAATCACCGCCCAGATCTGACAATAGCCAAACTCAACGAGACTACTATAAATACAATGATGCATTTAGGGAGATAGTTGCAAATGATTAAATGTTCACCTTAGTTCTTTTTTGTCCACTAATGAGGACTCTCTTCCCTGCTTCTAGATTATAATGGTGACCGCCCAACCTGGCAGTCAAACCCCCCCCAACCTGGCAGTTTGTTCAGACTGCATCTCATTGTGCGAGGGGGTCACCCAGGTGCCTGATGATCATCCAGGCCCCACAGCAAGAAGATCAGGGCATGAGGCCATTTCCATTTTGACATCATGGAGAGGTCCCACTGTTTTCACTACACACACACACACAGACAAATAAACAATACAGAACACTTCCGAAAATACATCGCAGGTAGTGCTGAAACCATCCCTTGATTTGTTGACTAACCAACAGCCATTTAGATGATCGATTAAGTTATTTATGAAACACCAAACATGCTTTGGTTCCAGCTTCTACAATATAAAGATTTGCTTCCTTCTTTGTTTTAAATTACTTCAGACCGAATATTTCTGCAATTTCCAATATTTTTTCAGGAATTTGTTACACAAAATTATATATTGTAAACAAATCTACAGAGTATTAGACAATAAAAACATTTGAAGCTGCACAATTAGTCAACTTTTTTCATGCAAAAATGGCAGAAAATGCATATTTCAGTCTCTCAAATATGGAGATTTCCTGCTTTACTCTGTTTTATAACATATTTAACTGAATATCTTTAGGTTTTGGAGTGACAAAGGAGACATTTTTTAAGACATTACCTTGGACATTTCTCATATTTTCTGACATTTTATAGACCAAACGATTAATAGATTCATCTCGACTATAATCTGCAGATTAAGTGATAATGAAAATACTCATTAGTACTGTCTCATTTAATTTCTAACCTAATGCTGACCCTGCAGGTTAATTGATATAGGAGGTAACAGTATCGAAAAAAATCTAACATGACTCATATTAACTGACAAGCGAAGCATAACGGTTCTCTGGACATTGGTCATGTTTAAGCCTTTGTAAAGTCTTTTTAGGCTTCCTGCAAAGAGTTAACTTGACATAAGACAGAAGAAAACAGACAGTCAATCTTGGTGCACAGCGTGGAAGTATAACACACAATGGGTGTTTTTTTCTCTCACCCACCCTCCTCCTTTATCCCCGCTCCCCCCGCAAAAAAAAAACCCACCGCGGGAGGGGTGTTCAAAGCCGTCGCTCTGGTCCATATTCAAATGAGCGCTGCATCTCCCCCCTGTGCTCCTGTTGCGATCAGCACTTTGATCACCTCCAATGGTAACTTCCACCGAAACATTTAAAATTAAAATCAAATCTGCCTTAACAACCTGAGCATTAGAATTTAACAGGTGTTCGGGAGGAAGTTGTTACAGAATTTGCGATTATGTGCTCGGATACACACACCTTTAGTCAAACACGCACCAACGCAGACACAAGCGTACACACATACGCACAACCTGTCAGTGAAATTACAGAGTGGGAAACAGAAAGCCCTCCTGACTGAGCGCTATACCTTGGGATACCTGATCTGTTCACTTTGATGTCAGTAGGTAAGAAAGTTAAAGAAACAAATCAGCCAGACAGCAGCTACATGTGTTCTGTAAACAAAAGTTCATATTAATTCTTAGTATAGGTTATAAACACGGTATTTTTGTAATTACATCTCAGCCTTGGTGATTTGTTTGTTCATCCTGACCTGGGTGGGAGAGAGACAGGAGGTGGAGTGCATCTTCAATGTGATAAAACAAATACACATATGTGTATATGCGCGCACACACACACACACACACACACACACACACACACACACACACACACACACACACACACACACACACACACACACACACACACACACACACACACACACACACACACACACACACACACACACACACACACACACACACACACACACACACACACACACACACACACACACACACACACACACACACACACACACACACACACACACTCTAACTGCATCTTCTCTAAATGTAGTATTAATTACTGGGGGAACACTGCAGTACTGTATTTAATTACTGACTAAATGATCCATTTATATTTCACCGCTGGTTAAATTAACGGGGTTAAGTGAGACAGGGCGATTGTAACTCACTTAACATTTGAGCTGATATCTTTTAACTTCCAGTCTGGGGGCAGCACTGTCAGAAAAAATCAACTAATCAAATTAAACAATTACAGTGTGTGAAGGAACAGAAATTACTCAGCTCCAGTAAAGGTATAATATTCCACAGCATCAGCTACAGAGTTGTTTTATCTGTAATAAAACATAGTTTAAACTGAAGGGAAAGTCATGCTGTGGAATAGAGTGAGAAACTCATTATAACAACAAGTGCAGTTCCCTACAATGTTGATGAAATTAGAGTCTGCAGCTGAAGAGTACAAGATACATTTTCAGTAACTATTCTAGTCTTTGACACTGTGTGGTCCAAGAAACACCTATCACCACATCATTAGGAGTTGTTAAAGCCCACTTAAAATGTGGCTGCAGCATTAACTTTATTCTAGAACCTCTATTGCCTTGAGGTGACAGTTCAAAGGTAGTGAGCTGAAGCCAAACCCCTGCTGACTGACAGATGTAGAATTGTAACTCCAACATCATAGTCGAGAACATAACTGGGCTTCAATTATATCGCCCCTCTCCACCTTTTATCTATCTTTGCTATCTGAGGTGAGTGTGTTAAAAGTACTTCCAGGTACTCGGGTGGGAGGATAGAAAAAGATAGATAAAGTAAGTAAGTCAGAGAGTGCATGTGTATCCAGGACAGAGAGCTAGAGAAGATCAGATAGCTGACATGAAAGATGCTACTGCTAAGAGAGAGAGATCAAGGGTGAACTAGAACGATATTAAGAGAGTGATGCTCAGTTAAAGACCTCCACCTGTGTGGCATTGCTGGGGCTTGTCAGTCGTTACTGTCTCTACTAGTCCACCTACACACTGCTGTCTCCGTAATGTAGGAAAATTAGCAATACTATTGCTCTGGACAGGTGATTGAGAGAAGTATAATAATATAATGTGTTTATTATGTAAGAAATGCATAGACTCATTGTGCGGGGAACCACAAGCATACATATTTTGTTGTCCATTCCCACATATATGCATATAGTATATATAAGTTCAACAACTTCTGTAGCAGAGCATGCATCAAAGACATCTTTTTTAGCCTGGATTTGCAAAGCACTTGATAAACTCTAGAAAGAGAGGGCCTCTGTCAGGGAGAAGGTGAAAAATAAGAACAGTACTTACCTTCAAGTTGGTTTGCCTGTTTGGCGAGGGATAAAGAGGTGTGTGCTGAGCTTGTTGTTGTTGTTGTTTTTGTTGCTGCTGCTGCTGCTGTTGGTGAATCTGTTCCTGTTGCTGCTGCTGTAGCTGATCCTGGAGTTGCAGAATGTGTTGGTCTTTCTGAGCCAGCAGACTGCCGAGCTTCTGGTGACTCTGACGGAGGTTGGCCTCACTAGACACAAGGGCCTGGTAGCACTGACTCAACTCTTTGTACAGCTGTCGAAAAAAACAACAACAGGACAAAAGGGTCAGGAAAGCAGAGCAGGAGCTTAGGTGAAATGGGTTGGGACGTCAAATTAGACACATGACAATCAGACATATGTTTTTGTATGGGGAGGTTTTCTTTTTTCCATAGTAGGAATAACATATGCTAAGATAAACAAAGACAACAACAAAAAGAACCAGATAATATTAAGTTAGACCAAAAATGATTTCTTAAATTCATGTTTTATGACTCATAACTGCTCCAAATGTCTCCCTATCTCCTCCCTGCATAGGGCTGTGTATGGTACAGTGGTACAGTCATCAGACAAGTAACAGGATATGGTGAGAAAAGTCCTTCTTTTCTGGCACTAGTCATATAATTGTAGGTTATAGCTAGCTTGGAAATAAATCACCACAGCTGAAGAGGCCTGAGTGGAGTGCAATACAGTGGTTATAATAATGATGAGTTTCAGGTTTGGCATGTGTGTACCCTCTGATAGGAGGTGGCGTCAGCAGTATGTGCCTCTTCCTGGTTCCTCAGGATTCTCTGAGTGTCTAGGTTGAGTCCTTCCAGTTGCTTTATCAGATGGCTCTGCTCTGCTGCATGCTCTGT
Source organism: Echiichthys vipera (assembly GCF_963691815.1). Classification (NCBI taxonomy): domain Eukaryota; kingdom Metazoa; phylum Chordata; class Actinopteri; order Perciformes; family Trachinidae; genus Echiichthys; species Echiichthys vipera. The sequence continues at coordinate 12,149,467 of NC_139827.1, forward strand.
ACTCTGTCTGTATAGGGTCTGCACCTCTGCAAACTCACAACTGCACACACACATATATTTGTATTATACAACTTCATACTGTACATGCACTATGACTATTAATATACAAATATTAAGTGAAATATTTAATTATCAATACATAATAGAAGAGTGCACAGGTAATACACTGAAATATCCAGTTCTTGTATTAGATTCAAGCCCATAAATAGAGAAAAATCATATTGAAAAGGGTCCAAGGAGGTCAGAAAATCAATTAAATCTTTATTATCTTAATTATTAAATCTTTCTCAGATTTAATAATTAAATCAAATGTGTAAAATGTTCTAAAACGTAATATTTGATATTAATGTAATTCACAAATAAAAACTCACACTGATAAATAAATTATCTGTATTTAGTCAACAATGCCTAAATTTCCCTCAACATAGCAATATCAACATCAGAATGTAGATGTGAACTTAGTTTTGCGTCCCATGGAATGACGTGAAAGTGGTCCACTAACTTATAAGGATATCTTTATTCACCTAGCTAAAAGCTAAAGAATGGTCTCTAGTCCTGATGTGACTGACATGTCAAGAGTGCCTCTGGCATTAAAACAGAAAAGTAGTTAAAAAAGGTTGAGATTACCACTAAGGCTCCTACGGTTCTCACAGTTTTTATCATATCGACTATAGCTTAGCAAAAGCCTGCCCCGTTTCCCTTTTCTCCTTCTTTTAAAGCACATCCACTATGCAGGGCTTATCAAGTGGCTTTAGGTGAGCTAGGGTGGAAGAAATCTGTGTCACCCCAAGCCTCACAGCATAGAGCGATATACTAACTGCTCTACATAGTATCCCATGTGAGGTAATGTATGTGTATGTCTACACAGGATAGATGCATCCTTCCTTTAACAAAATTACCCATAAATATAACCTATTCAGGTGTGGTTGTTACAAGAAAACAGACACAGGTGTATTAGGCACTGCCGAAGTTGGTGGGCTCACCGAAGTTGATTGAGTTGCCCCTCTTTTGCTGCCACCTCCCTCTCTTTGGAAGAAAGCTGAGTTGTTAGACTGCTGCTGTGACTCTGCAAGCTGGACAACTCTTGCCAAGCATTGTGTAGCTCCTCCTCCAATTCCTGGTGTAGAAGAGTAACAACAGTAGTAGTAGTAAATGCAGCACCGATTGGTGAGGTTGATTACTCTGAACTGGAATCAGAAAGGTTTCATTTCACAATGTGACAAAGTGTAAATGTTGTCTATCATTTCACTTGTAACAGCAACCTAAAGCATCTTTTTCGTCTCCAATTACTTCCAACTTGTGACTACATTGACTTGGCTGTAATCACTGTCGAAACACTTCTGAGTGCACAGCAGCACTGTGACTGAACATATCCGGTGGAGACACAGACGTAGGACTGCAGCTGCTTTTACTTAATAAGAAGAAACAGGCAGGTTTGACAGCATCAAACACACAAAGGTCCCCGAACCTTGATAGACTAAATGTAATTAAACAGCTTTTCATAGGGCCAGAATTAATGGTATGCAAAATTAATTAGTCTTCAGAAATTACAATTTTTTAAAAAAACATGAAAATTGTCATAACATGTAGAGTACATAAACAGCAAGTATGTGTATTTGGTGTTTAGTAACAGCAGACTAAGGTTAACCTGCAGGAAAATGCATATTGTACTATCAATTATGTACTTTCTTAAGTGCTTAACTCAGTGAACATAATAAGGAGGATCACTAAAAAAATGTTGAGCTTCAGGGCCATCACATTGTGTTTCTTTCACTTTGTCCACCTCATGTAGCTATACCTTATCGACACATGCACTGGATTAAATTAGACATTCCTGGACAAATCTTTGCTATGTAAAACAAATTGGCATGATGTATCCACAGCACACCCCATGTTCTCCATTTCCATCTCTCAAATCAATGTATGATACAAAAATGAAGAACAGGTGGGGTGTCTTCAGCTGTGATGGATGTGCATAGACTAGTTGCTGGGCTCCATCCTGTCCAAGTGTAATTACTCTGCAGCCCTGACTTATTCAACAATTTCTGTCTGACTCCATTTGACTAGCGTAGCAATGTTTCATAACGATTAGTCTATAAGGAATGTGAAGCTCTTCTGCTGCTCCAATGTCCTGAGACTGATTTCTGTAAGTGAATGGCAAAAGACAGCAGGATGAAATGAAAACTCCTCAGAACTTTTGATTTGACTGGTTGAATATTTAAAAAGCAACACTGCTGTCACTGTCTAATCACTGTATTTTTCATATCCACAAAGAGGGTAATTATTGATTAATATCAGTGACTGGACTGATGGGCAGGTTCTGAAAATAACCTGCTTGCATTTGGGGAAAATGAATGATTCGCAACAACTACAAACTCAGCTCAACTACAGCACCCTTACAAGCAAACTACGTCACAAAAGTTATTTTCAATTGTGGTCAGCTCAATTATTTTTTTACCCCAACCAAGAAAAATCCGTCTTCCCTATGTTGAATCATAATGTTTCCTTCCTTTGAATATAGTCCCTGCATATTTAAATTGTGTGCTTTGTATTTTCACATGCTGAGGAAGAAAGGGCATGAGGGATCAGAGAGTTCAAAGTGTGCAGAAGAAAGGGAAAGCTAGAGGACAGAGTCCTTCCTGTACAACTTTGTGTGTGTCTGAATGGACTTGTCCCCTTGTTCATACCTTGACTCTGTCCTGGGCAGCATCCCTCTGGTCTCGTTGGCTGTTGGCCTGCCTCTCTTTCTCCTCCAGGTCAGCTCGCAGGGCGACCCAGCGGGAGGTTAATCCCTCTTTCTCCTCCTCTAGAGCCTGCACCACCTGCCGCTCCTCCTCCTCTTTCCTCCTACATTCTGTCTTCATTTCCTGGATAAGAGAGGTGTGTGTGTGTAAGGAGGAGAGTGGGGGGTCATGAGGGCCAAATAAACAACGGTGACGGAAGGAGAGAAAGAGAAAAAGTAGCAATTCAAACTGAGAAAATGAAAAAGAGAAATGGAGAAGTACAAAAAGAATAGGAACCCATGGGGTTGAGAATGAAATGAATATGTAAACAGTGGACCGGCTTTGCTGCGGGAGCCCCCTGCATGGGCCGCTGATTGGCCAAGGTCACCTGTGCGGTATGACTGGGCCCATGCGGCCAGATGTTGGCTGGTGTGGGCCGAGCCTTGCCGCAAGAGCTGGGCTCATGCAGGTACAGGGGCCAGTGTGTCGGCTTTAATGACAGGCTCCTAATGAGAATGGTGCTTGCTGCAAGACCCATTAGACTCAACCTAGGTCTCCTTTGATGCTGTCCCCCACAATTTCTCGCCATGAGACCTCACCAAGACTGTGTAAGGACCATTCCTTTATCAATTAATCATAACCAGGTCCCAACTAAGCATAATTAGGGAGAAGCCACAGCATCACATGCATACTTTTCACTTTCTCCCACTGAAGCAGTCATTAAGTATTTATCTGCAAGTTAACAACCTGCTTTACTTTCTCTCCCTCTTTATCTCTCACATATACACTCTTTTCCAGCTGTTAAGTATTCTCTGTTGTCAAGTGCAAGAAAGAAAGCTAAAAGCAAGAAAGGGTGAGATAGAGCGAGGGTGAAAAGCGAGAGGAGAAGACACAAAGACATAGAGATTGTGTTCAGGAGGGCTAAGCAATCCTCCTGCTCCTCCAAATGATTCAAATGCCTGTGGCTATAGCCATAGGGGACTTGTCATGTTCAGTGTCACACAGAAAAGAGACTTTTCGACTCTGAGCCCAAGACTGCCACAGAAAATTTGTTCCACCAACCTTAAGTTCCTGACTGTTATTGACCAGTTGCTCACGCAGAGCTGTCAGCTCCTTCTTCATTAAGGCACTCTCCCCGTCCGCTTTTGTCCTCCTCTGTACCAAGTTGTTAATCTCCTGCTGCTGCCCTGTCACTTTCTGTGGCAGACAGCGAGACAGAGAAAAAGACAGAGAGTGACACAGAAGGAGAGAAAAGGGAGCACCAAGTTATTTTATGGATTTATGACTTGGAAAACCCTTATCAAAAAAAGGATCTGGATTGTGTCCTGACCAGTGTCTTCATGTCAATAAATTTTAAATATATTATATTATATATATATATATATATATATATTATATATATATATATTATATATATATTAGTATATATATATATAAGTTTATTTATATATAAACTTAATAAAACCAACTAGCTTAAGGTTAACAGGCGTCAGTAAATGTTTTGTTTCGTCAGTCTAACAATCCCAAAAATGTACAATGTTGTTAAGTTAAATTGTTAGGTTAAGAAGCTATTTCTCACATTTAAGAACCAGGAATCAAATACTTTTGTTTAAATAATTACTTAAAGATTGTTAAGATTTTAGCAGTGGTGTTTTATGAGCTACTTATCCTATTATATATTGTTTAACCTATAGTAGATGGCTTCTGCCCTAGCAGTACATTTCGTAGCTTCTGTGCTGGTACTGCTAATCCAAACTGGTGGTGTGCCAATCGTTATCTACTGTAGGTAAAACACTGGCTATGTTAAGCACCTCACACAACCCTACTTCAAAATAGAAACAATCAATTGATTATCAAAACAGTTACAGATTCATTTTACGTTAATCATATTTGTTAATCCATCAATTGTTGGAGCTCTAAAAAGATAAGTTACCACACACACACACACACTCAACTGTTAGGATCAAACTGATACTCAATTTAGATCGTAAGTCACAAAATATCCTAAAGCTCCATGATGAACAATTTAATGAGCCAGAGGCCCGCAGAACCTGTTCAGTGATTTTAATGACCACACACTTCACCACCCTAATGCTCGTATGGGTTCAATTCATGTTTTTGGCAACCTTTGTGGCGTTTGTAGGAAGAAGCTGACCACCACCACTAACACCACATCAGCTGGGGGTTGGCATTGGCTGGTAATCCACAGCCTTCTGTGGGTACACCCTCCTCTCAAATAACACTGTGCTCTGGGATGCAATTAATTGCCATGTTGAGGGAAATCGCTCAGATATATCCAGATAGTGGATTTAGCGTTCCTCGCTACTCCTAGCTTGCCGTGCTAAGAACAGAGGGGCTTTAATAGAGATTTATACTGGAGAGCAGAAAATAAATTCAAACGTTGATAATGAGGTAGACAAGAACAATTTGAAACCCAGTAGTGCTCAGTTGATAGAGGAGAAAAAAGGGGGGTTCCGCCAAGTTAAGAGGTCTAGGACAGAAAGATTAGCATTTGGAAATCCCCAGTGCAGTTCAAAAATGAAAGCTAATTATGTTACAAAAATGGAAAGGAGAAGCAAGGGAAAGTATATAGAGAAGGAGGTGGACTGAAAATACAGAGTAGAGAAGAAAAATACATCCTAAGTTGGAGAGTGGAGATATTAAGAAGAGTGTGAAATCATGTGTGGACTCAGTGGGCCATCACATCTCATCACAAAAAAACAGGAAAAACGAATTAATCACTATTTGGGAAGACTGTGGATGTGATGATGATTGTCAGAGGGCCGAATGACAAAGCACAGAGCTAAGTGCTCTTAATGAGACTCTCAAATAGAATGTAAGTTTCATTACCAACAGTTTAAAGAGGAGAACAAAACACTTTCCAAACACACAGAAATAGAAGAAAAAAAGTATGAAAATTGTAGAATTAATTTTATTGGCTTGTCTGTGAAAGCCAATTTAGAATTCATTATTTCAGTTGATTGGACACCCTCACACAAACTTTTAAACCAACCTGAATTGTGAGTAATGAATGAATGAATCACTCAATTATAACAACTTTTAGGGCGTGTAGAAGAAGAAGAATTCCTTTATTAGTCCTGCAACGGGGAAATTCAATTTTTTCACTCTGTTATTGTTATTCATGTTACACACACACACAGGCCCGAAAAACACACACATGCACAGACAGGACCTATTTACATGCAATTAATGAAGAGATGTTAGAGCGAGGGGACTGCCAGTGACCGGTGCCCCGAGCAGTTGGGGGTTCGGTGCTTTGCTCAACAGCACCTCGGCAGTACGAAGGAAATGAACTGGCACCTCTCCAGCCACCAGTCCACGCTCAATTCATGGTCCACACAGGGACTCGAATCGCCAACAAAACACCTCGGGTTCCCAGCCAAGTCACCTATGGACTGAGCTAGTGTATGACACACTGGAGGAAATAGTTAAGTTAAGAGTGTTATCCGCCTACCAGCCATTTGTTTTAGCTACTAATAACAGTTACATTATTGCAGTCAGACCAATTCAATTTTCAGTTTGCCCAGGCAGAATTCACTAAGATAGAATGTAGCATTTTTTAGTGGATACCTCTGGTTCATTCCTAAAATGGTATTCACAGTAAAATAAATTTTCTTGCGCACAATAAGTAACAGCAGACCTTTTTTTATATAGGCAAAATAAGTAGTCCACACTTTTTACTTTCAGGCCTTGTATAGTATTGCTATAATGGCTTTAAACCTGGTGGATTGTGAATTAACAGTGAAATCAGAGCAACTACAACACAGTAGTTAAAGGAGAAATAAACATTACACACTTGATTGTACAGTATGTTCTTATCTTATAAATAACTATGTTCTACAGTGAGTTTGTCATCTCATATGATATAGCAGCCTGGTTTTTGTAGCATTTTTGATTCTGTCCTATCCAGAGGCAATACAAATACATTTTTTTTCTTCATTTTTTTGTAAATTGCTATCCATTCCATTGCTATCCCGGTGAAATACAACAGTATACAACTATGGACACATCGCAATGCAATGTAACACCAACAACGTTCCAAACAGACAAACAGACCTAGGGGACCAAGGAAATCTCTGTGATGTCAATAACAATTCAATTTACATTCATATTTCAGCATATTAAAAATAAGTGATTTTGCCACCTGCAAACATTGGACTAGTTGCTTACCTTTTCAATTAGTTTAAGCAATATCTGCTGTTGCCTGTAGAGGTGAGGTTGGCATAGGTAACCATGGTTACACATCTCAAACACAGCACAGAGGCTAGTATTTGGGAGTCCCTGTTATGGGATATTTTGTTCGCATTTGTGTGAAACCTGTGAGAAAACAGTACTCTATGGTGGCTGATTGCACTGCCCTCAAACTGCCCAAATATTGCAGTGAAATAAAGCTTGATGTAATCACATATGCTTTGCTCTTATGAGTTAATACTATAGCTACTGTATCACCTGGATCAGAGTTGAGATGGGTGAGAAGGGTAATGTGAAAAAAAACACTGGCAAGCTGATGACTCCATTATAGCCCGTCTCATTAGGAACGAACACGATTCTGGATGAGGGACGCTGAAGGAGACTGACGGATAATTCAGTGAAAGGATGATGATTTGGAGTAAATTACATTAGTGATGTCATTATCGTAAGCCATCATACCATCAAGAAATATGACTCTGGAGGGGTGCAAAAGACAGCAGGTAAGAGAGAAAACAAGTTTACGGTAACACATACATTTAGTTGGTTCTTATATTTTACAATACACATGGTTTCACTTTACTCGACCTTTAAGCAAGCTAAGAATAAACACTTAAATTGTCAGATAGGCACAGTCCAGTCTAGCGTTGTAGCTGGGAGAAATTAATGAGAAATGCACTCCCTGTGGACAGTGTTGAAGAGGGCATTTAACTTTCAGTTGCTCTAATGGAGCTAGCTGATCATTGGCCAACAACAAATTTGTAGATTTGTATATAGAAAAATGTATTTAATTATTAAAAGTGTCAAATACACGTGTACCTTTTGTAAAGTGTAGATTTAGTTTATGTACATAATCTGATTCGATTTCTCTACTTGTTTTTCTGAATCATCCCACTGCATAAAACTAGTAGCCATTGTCAAGTTAATAAACCTGGTTGAAAAGAAAGTTACTGCCTGTTAGACCAAACTGTAATTTACCTGTTCCAGCTCCTGTATCTTGTAGTCTTTAGACTGGAGGATCTCTAACACCTTCCTGTCCTTGATCTCAGCTTTGTGCTTCTCACTAGAAGACAGAGAAAGGAAAAAACAAATAGGTGTGTGCCCTACAATTGAGTGACTTGAGGCTATATAGGATTTAAACATTTGGACAATGCAAAGTATATCATAACTACAGTAAAGTAACACTAACTCCATGTCTGCCTATGTTTTATAACTGAATCACAGTGGATGTACAGTAGCTAGAGGGACAAAGAGCAACATACATCTGTAATATTTGTTAGTTTGATTGGTCCAATGTCATACAGTCTGCTGGTTTGTAATCCAGTAATTTGTAACAATCTTGTTGAGTGTCAAGTTACTACTATCAATTTCTTATGCTTTGTGCACCTGCTGTACTTGGTAAATAAAGCTGGCCCCTTTATATATATATAAGCAATGGAAGTATTGTTCAATGTTTATGAAAACCACTCTTTAAGAAAAGTATTATCAATGTAAATAAAAATGAGAATTAGTTATAAAATGTTAGCTACTCTACTATCCTGCTGCTGCACCAAACTCTTAACTTTTCTCTGTAGCTCACTAGCACCTCTTTTATCATAATGAACTTTAAGGGAGACAAAAACAAGGCATCAATCGGGGACCTGTTTGTTTCAACTTCTTTAGGCCACCAGGGGCCACCCATTCCCTCCACTCATCACTTGCTCCTTCTACACCTCCCATCTGTGAGGCCTTTTCTCTCGTCTCTGCCTCTTCTGATCAGCCCTTCCCCTGGCAGACACTGAAATAAGTATCTGGTGTCCCTGGAGGAGCTGGAACGCACGCTGGCCTAGCTACATCTCCTTGTATATTGGGCTGTATTCACCATGTCCTGAGCAACCAACCAATCACTCTACAAGATCCACACAGGAAGGGGAGGGGAGGCTGAATGGCGGTTCCCAGTGGGCACCAGCGCTTGACTGGAGTCGACACAATTACCATGTCAATATCCTCCTGCGCATCAGGTGATACAATACACATACGCTCTCTGGGTGCATGTTCCCCCACGAGTCTCTGCGGACCAACATACTTTGATGGGTTTCCTATGGGGCTGTAAAGGAACTGAAGAGGGTGTGGAGAAGGAATGAGAGGCACAGGTGCTGAGGAACTCTCTGCACATTGCTACACTGTATTTTTACCCCTATTAACGGTCTACTAACAACTGACAACCCTCAAAATGTAGGTGATATGCACCCATGATAGATATCATTTTAAAGTATCCTCCAAAGGAAAAAGTCAGTAAAAATTAGTGTGAGTATTGAATAAAGCACTTTTAAAGCAATTTCAAGTAACCCAAACCAAAAATGTATTATCACACCTAAGGCTTGTTTTATTTAAAATAGTATGAGAGTTTTGGTTAACATGATTGATGTAAATGAAAAACTGTTGAAAATTAAGCATTTCACAGAGTATATTTGAATAGTATACACTGATACTAGCATCAAAGAATGTTTTTGTTTTTTTTAAATCCTAATAAAGAGGAATATATTTAACTGTGCATCAACTGTGAAAAGGCCTGGGCCTTTGTTCTTTTGTGAAAGTTCCCATACCACTGTGTTTGGTGTAGCTTAGCCACCCTGCAAAAGAGGTCATATTCAATCTCGCAATTTATCCGATAAAGACAAGTATTTGGCAGGAGTGTTTCAACTGTCCAGAATGGATGCGGCGGAGGAGGAGTGTTTTCATTAAAAGGGTTTCCATGGTTGAACTGCTAGACCGGGGATAAGAAGGCTTAAATCAGCATCTGCACCAGATTCCATCGTAACCCCAGTAGAATGGCCAAGGTGCCTTAAACACCCCTTGAACGACTTTCACACATATTTCTCTTCACTTGTGAGATAAAGGAATTTTCAGCTATTGAGCCTCTCAGGTAGCAATTTGAAAGATGAATCTACTCACCGCTCAACCACCAAACTGACAGCCTGGGTCAAGTCTGGATTTGCCACTTGCAGGCGTTTCCATAGGGACCACACAAACTCCTTGTCTGCCTGTGAAAACAAAGGATTCAATGAGTCACCAACTGCTATTCTTAATTGAGATAGATAGCTTTTGATTGTCTCAAAATGCAGTTGGGCCTACAAGGAAAGCCACACCACATATCTGCTTTTCTCACTGAAAAACAAAAAAATAAATAGGATGCTCAATGACATTAGCATAGGACAGAAGGGATAGCCAATCAATAATTTAAATATCTTGTAGAACATAATTTTTGATCTGGCCTGCCCTCTCTAATCATGAGCTTCTCTTAACACAATTTTTCATCGCTGAGATGTGACCTTCGACTCAAGGGGAGCCAGCATTGACACTTGTCATTATGCACTATTTATGACTAGGGAGAGCTGGGATCCAAATCAAAACACAGCAGTGGAGCTTGCATTTTCTTTATTAATCAATTGCGCTCCAGATATGTTTTCTGCTACAGCTCCAAAGTAACTATCCCCGACTCAAAACTGATGACAGAGACAGTCATCTTCAAGTAGAAAAACCCAGCCAGCCCTTGACACATTTCCAATTCAAATTGTCTCGATGTTTTTTCAAACATTTTTAAGCTACATTACATTTAATGAGGGACATCTAAAAACTACATTTTCTGACATTAAAAGACAGAATTATACCAAATCGACTTAATATAAAATTATCTGATAAATTATGTTCACATCATCATAAGATAAAAGTCATCCCTCCCACTGGAATCTACTGGTCTCCAATTAGTACATGAATCTTACCCCCCTTTTCAAAAGTGTCTAATCAATTATTTACTAAAATGGCAGAAGCAGACCTTGATAAGACCATGAGCTGAACACATAAGTGGAAGGACTATAGATCTCTGTCTCTGTATGCATCTGTGTGCATGTGTATGTGTGTATACAGAGTTGGATTAAGGTGAAAGAGGATAGAGATCTCACAAAATCAGCCCTGCAATGCAGCTAACGATGAAATCAAGCAGTGTGGCTGACTTGAAATAGGTGGCCTCCCTCTGCCTGGCCTTTGGCTGCCATTAGCCATTCAACAGACAAGTGTTCAGTCAGGATCCTCATCAAGATCTCTCCACTGCCATATGTCTACTTAAAGATGCGTTGAATGTGCGTGTTTGATGGTGGCTGAATTATTCATTTTGAATCTAGACACAGAAACACCATGGGCTAAACATACCAGAGGAGGCCACTGGAATTCAGCCACATATTAATAAAAATTAGCATGGTCTAGTAGGAACATTTGCTGGCCGACAGATGAGACTCTTTGTAGTTAATGGCTGTCCTGAAGTATATCTTGCCAGAGACTTAAGACATCAGAGGTATTCAAATGCCACTATTTAAATGGCACACTGCACAACTAAAGGTTCTTATTAGATAAACAGAATCACTGATGTTCTACTCTAGACAAGACCACCAAGGATGGTGTTCAGTGCAGGGCAGCAAGAACTATCTGAAGTGAACAAAGTATCACTGCTAGACTGAGACCTAGTGCTTTACAACTTAAAAAACGTTTCCTGGTTTTTAGGTGAACACCAATAATGATAAAAATTCCTTTATAGACCGGGTGTTGGACCCCAACACAAGAAACACCTTTAGAAAACGTCTGACAAAAATATACCTAAGGTTTCCAATAAATTGTTTCATAAATTCTAATTTTAAAACCTAAAAAAGGGGCTCAAAATATAAATGTGAGTGTTATATGGTTATCTTAATAGATGTTCAGCATTTAAGATGTCAATTATTCATACTCAGAGTAGTGAATTGGAAGTAGGGCATGCATGTATTTTGCACCACTATACAAGTTTGTCAGGACGCCTTATGTCTGAAACTTCCTTTTTCTGAGTAAACTCGGAAATAGTTTGCTTCAAAAGTCAAACGTTATACAGATAAATAAGGTAACAGGTACACATGTGGTTAAAGCCAAATAGCACCACAACAAATGTTCCTGCCCCATGTGTCAGGTATCTAAAGTCTAATAAAAACTCAAATGTAACACATCATCTGCTGAAGCCCACAGCTGTCTACATACCTGTACAGCAAGGTACTGCGAATATGCAAAGTGAGAAATGCTGGGTTGCGTTCTCTCATGTTGTTAGACACCACCTGGTGGTGAGCATGCAAGGACAACCTACTCCTCAATCACTGACTCACAAAGTGAAGATGAAAGGTTCTCAGATCCGCTCATGAGCAATTTCTGTGTCTTTGTGTTTCTATTTATTTGAATGAATAGAAAGATGGGGTGTCAGTGTATTCAAAAGTTCTGCTGTACATTGAATGTCTGCTGAACATTCAAAAAAGTATGGTCAGGTAATTTACAAAGCCTTAAAGTAGTGACAACTAAACAATTAAAATATGATTTATGTAATTAAGTGCATAGGTGCTAAGTAGTAGTAAGTAGTTTGTGCCTTATGAGTTAAAATTAGTAGAGGAGTAAGAGGAAAAAGCTGAATAATGATGTTACACAATAACATATTATGTATGTATCACAGGTGAATCATTGGTCTTTATCTGTTCAAAAGTAATATATAACAGTAATTACAATTAGAAATGATCTGGAACATAATAGTGTTTGATAATGACAAATAGTGAGAAGGCAAAAAAGCTTGTACTGCAAAACAAGAGGTGCTGAGAACTTTAAGATGTCTGTAGTAGTGACAGCAGAACATAGGATCAATAGTCTTTTTTGAAACACATTTCACTCATCAGTCTCGTGATTTCAATAATTCAATCAATAAATATCACTATTTTAGGGCAATTTCGTGTTGTTAGGTTATAAGCAAGCATTAACCATTTGTGTTTCTTACAGTATAATTTATTCTTCAGATAGCAGATAGCACGATCCAGCAGTGTGTGAACATCTGAACACATGTTTATACATACCTGGCATTGCATTAACTCATCTGATAAGCTCTTTACTTGCTCCTCCAAAACTAGGATGCGTGTGTCGTCTTCGGAGGACATTTTTGGGACTGAAATGGAAGTAAAATAAGAACTGAGGTTAGTTTTGGACGCTTTGCACACTTGTGGGAGTGAATACACACATTATACAGACAGGGCTGTTATCAGCATATAAGCAAGTTCGTATTAAATGGGTAATAACAGTGTTATTAAGTGTACAGTTTCTCTCTTACCCGTGTCGGTGACTTCTTAACCAGACAGATGTCAACTCTTCAGCAGAAGCTTTACAGTACTTCGCTAATACAACAGCGCTACTGTAGCTATCCTAGCTATAACATTAGCCACATAACAAACATTCATATTTCCGTTTCTTGTGTGCCGTTAACAACCTTCCGCGTTAAGTCACAACAACGGCACTGTGGGCTAAAACGACACAGTTTGGTTATCCATTTAAAGGCACAATTTGTAGTCTTTTTGTACAAAAAGCAAAACAAACTTGAGAAACCCGTGAGTCTCGCCGTTGTCAATAACTACCGAAACGCTTTCCTGCTTTCAAACAAGCCCGCTGTTTCTTCCGTTTCTGGTTCCTTACCTCTGCGTCACCGTAATCACGTCATTTTACGACGGTTACAGTTGACGTACGTTAGAGGGATCCGAATGCACTGGTTCCCAAACGTGGGCCCGCGCAACATAAGCAGTCCTCATGGTTGTTTCAAGCGGTCCAAGGAAAAGAGTCTCACTTTAGTTAAAAAAAAATTTTCACACCCTGTTTTTTGTTTATTTGTTTGGTTTTTTTGGTTGTTTTTTTTACCACAAATCAAACCTAAACATTTGATTATATATGATTACCGGTGAGCCTACAGTTGGCTAAATCATTGGGCTATAGTCTGTGTGTTTGAAGACCCAAATTAGCAGCCTATTATAATAATAAACATATTTGTTGGACTACAAATGTAGGTCTATAAATTGTGTGCATGCATGGTTTGATGTAATTAAATACCACTCTAGTGACTGATTCATCCTTCATGGCATATACCTATACTGTATATCATATATAAATAATGTACCCTTTATGTACCAGTTATATGGTTTACATTTTATAAAAATGTCTGTTTTCATTGTTTCGCTTAAATTCTCTGAAACGTGCTGATATATTGTTTTATTGTTCATTTCTTTTGCTAAATATTTTATTTAGTTCTTAATTTTATTTCGTTTTTTACTATTTGTTTTGGAGCTAGGTACAAACTAATTTCCCTGCATGTACTGTGTATTATTGTGTATAAACCTGATTATTTATTATTTTATTTTATAGGGTCTGAACTTGACAAAAAATTGAAAATTACCCTGGTGATTACTTCAATCAGACACCCCCCCACCAGGCTCTCATCAGAAGCACGTTTTAGCTGACCAAGACCAACTCTGTGCAACGATAAAAATCAAGTCCGTACCATCATGGGCCAAATCTGTAGGCTCTAAATTATAAAAAAAAAAAAAAACTATATATGTGAAAGAATTTTTAATGCTGTGAATGAAGAATATGCTGCAGTATGTGCACTGATTCACTTGTGTGTGTTTTTTCCCGCTTAATTACTTTTAGGACTATCTCTAAGTGGGGGGTAGGTCATGTTAATCTGCTTAGGATCTTAAATCTTTCAAACGTAAATGCTTTTGTTGTGTATGAATGAAAATATCAAATAAAGTGGAAAATTAATTTGGATCATTTTACATTTTTTTTCCATTTCAGTTGTGTCACATTACAAGCTGTCTCTGTTTCAGAGTCCTGCTTTTGTGCGTGCTGGCTCATTGCTTACTGGGACACAAAGAAAGAACAAACCATCAATCATTTTATTAGTAACAACTGCGATTTTCCTGTTAGAAATTCTAAAAAGGCCTGTGGAAATCAAGTACCCAACAAACATTATTTTATGGGACATGCAATTTTCTAATAGTATGAGTTTTATTATTCTTTACACACATTTGAAATTGTGAAGTTTTGTATACTCATTATAATTATCATTAAGGGTAATAAGATGTTTAAACAATTGATGTTTTTTTTAAATTCATTACTGGGCCTTTATGTAACATTGAAATATGATATAGATAAATGTAAATAATTTATTGAAGTATTAAGAGAACAAAAGGTAAATGTATATGTGAATGTATATATTGTGTTTGTGTTAGGTTGGTAGAGTTTTGTTACATGTAAAAGACGGAGATGTGAGATCAAAAGTGTTGCTTCGTAGCCATTTTCAGTTTGGCTGAACAATGTAGCAGCAATGTTAAAGTCTTCAAATGGTCAAGTTATTTGTGTCTTTTGGAAGTTTAGTCTTAAGGGTCTTTCACAATGCCACGTGGTAACTCATCGCATCTAGTCTCAATGAGGGTGGCAGCAAAGGGGAACCGGTTTTGATCATGGCGGTCGTGAAAAATATTTTGCTTTTTTGTAAAAAACTCAAAAAACTTAGGTGGTTGTTAGTGTGGTTGCTGCGTGGCGTTTTGAAAGCAGCTTTAGAATAAATATCCTTCTGTGCTGTACAGGCAATCAACACACACACAGACACACAGACACACAGACAGACACACACACACACACACACACACACACACACACACACACACACACACACACACATTTATTGTGCCAGTGAGAGGATTCGCTGTTTGTGGTTGGACCAAGGTCGGTGACATCTATGGATACCTTTCCCAATCAGAAAAAAAGAATAAATTGAAACCGAACTAAGTTGGAATACACAACTGAACTTGAACTGCATTGAATTATTGCACATTTTATGCTGTACTTGGTTTTTCAGGATTGTCAATGTTGTGGTTTTAGTTATAGTCTAACAGTGTTTCACTTTGGTTTGATTTTGGGAACTGACATTGTTCTCTTACCTGTTTAACGATGAATTCACTCAAGAAAATAGCTAAATAAAAGTAGTTACAACTTATTGGCCGGAATAAGATACGTACTTAACTATAGACTGGTCTAACAAAACAAAACAAATAAATATTTCTAACTTAGGAGAAAGGAGGGAGTGAGCTCTACTTAGCTTCTTGTTACCTGCAGGATTATCAATTGGTTCAAATACTGTAACTGTGTTGTTTTAGTAGAGTGCCATCTTTTGTATTTTAAGAATCTGATCTTTGGTCTAATTTTATGTTGTTATGCCTACTCCAGAACCTAGAATTTGTCCAGTGGCTAAACAGTGTTGTATTGAAGATACAAGTGCTACATTAAGGATATTAAAGCAGTCATATGGGCTTTGATAAGCACACCGTACTTTTCAGGAAGAAGAAGACTATGTGTATCATGTCCATATTTTAGCCTTAAAAATTAACAGTGATGTAATTGAAAATAAATGGTGTAATTATAAAAGCATCAGAGAAATATCTGTGTCACAATTACAGAAGCGTTAAACGAAAATTGCTAGATATCAATGGTAGGGAAAGTTTTTTCGCCTTTACTTACACACACACACACACACACACACACACACACACACACACACACACACACACACACACACACACACACACACACACACACACACACACACACACACACACACACACACACACACACACGTACTACATAGAATGAGGGTTCCCCTGTGTCTGCAAGTGCTGTTTTACAAGCCTATAAATCCCTGCTGCTGTTATATCAAAGCTCAACAGCCACACGAATGATGGCAAAAAGGAATGACATTGAGGTATGATATTGATCTTTATATGACAATTTATGTTTAACACGTTGTTTTTCTTTTAATGGCTACACCTCACCCCTGATGACATTTGCCTGGTTTTATGTGTGTTTAATGATCTGTTTAAGGTCAAAGACATTATGCACAATACATTTTGAATCTCTGAATCTTCAGTGGGAGCTTTGAGAACTGGATGCAAGCAAGGGAAAATGAACAAAGAAGCGTGTTTGACATCTGTTTTGCTAGTGAGACAAGACAACTCCATATTGTGTGGCTAATGTACTTAAGTGTCCAGCCAGATTTGGAGCACAGGGTGAGAGAGGAAAATGAAGAAATATGAGGGCTGGCACTCCTTTTCCGTCAGACAAATGTTGGTTCATCTGCTCCATGCTTCACACACATACACACAGACACACACACACACACACACACAGACACACACACACACACACACACACACACACACACACACACACAACCACACACACACACACACACACACACACACACACCACACACAGAAAGAAAAAAGATGCAATTGACTTAGCATGATTAGGCTGTTCCTTGACCCAAGAACACTGCCTCTCATTAAGCTCCTCATTTGCGGAACAATTTTAGAGGCAGTAGACTGGTACATAATGTGCAACATCTGCCTGCCCCCTGTTTCTTGTTCAGATGCACAAACTGACACATGGTATGTGTGTCTCTCTCTCTCTCTCTCTCTCTCTCTCTCTCTCTCTCTCTCTCTCTCTCTCTCTCTCTCTCTCTCTCTCTCTCTCTCTCTCTCTCTCTCTCTCTCTCTCTCTCTCTCTCTCTCTCTCACTCTCTCTCTTAGTCTGTTCCGTGGAGCTGGACCTTCATCTTCAGGTCAAAAGTCATTCACAAATTCTCTTAAAAACCATGAAAGGGACTGATTAGAGGGATAGTTCCAATGTTTTGAAGCAAGAGGTATTTTTCCATAATCAATATATTATGTGTATTGTGTAATTTTGTGACTTTGGTGTTTAAAAGTGTTAGAAACTAACTGAACCAATCTTCATGAGTGGGCAGCCCAGGCTCTCTGCCCATGAAGCTCTGCAAGAAGGCTGCACTGCTGCCTCCTGTCTGAAGCCAGCTAAAAAATGTAGGCCTATGGCAGAATCTCTCAGATGTCTCTCGTCATCTTGATGCGCACTGTTTTTTCACCGCTCATCAGCAGGGAGAAGCTAGAATGTCTCAACTGTGGCACGAGCATCCGTGGTAGGTGGGGCAAGGCCAGATCCAGAATTTCTCAATTAGGGAGAAAGTGTAGATGTGCACCTTTTCAGACTTTAGGATTTATATTTTGTTTAACATGGTTTTCCCATAGCATTTTTACATATTTTAAAACATGCCTGACAGAGTTGTCTGACGGCAAGGAAAAGCTGTGAAAATATTCTAAACATAGTGTACACTTAAACTGATATGGATTCTTTTTAGGTAGAACTCACCAGTAGCAGTAGTACAATATGGAGCTTCTGTGTCAGGACTCCTGTCTACTTTTTCAAACTGGGCGCATGCCGAACAGCCATCTACTGTAGGGATAATAGACTGACTATGTCTATAACTACCTCATACAACCCCACTTAAAAAAAACAGTACCATCCCTTTAAAAGGCAGATCATATGGTAAAATACGGTCCAGAGAAAGTCAAATTAACACAATTCTCTCAGAGGAAGCTGGTAACTCAAAGGGATCATTTTTTAACTATGCCCTCTTTCATCATCAAATGCGTATAATTTGGCCCCAGACATTTCCAGTTGCTTACATGTTCTACACAGGCATGTTCCACCATGTTTTGACAGTGCCTGCTGCTGCCCTTTCCTATGTCTGAAGCAAACTGTATCTCCCTCTTTTAAGTGTTTGTTGTCTGTCCCACTAATGACAGATTAATCCAGATCTGAGGGCATTTTCAGGACATAAAAAGCAGACCTCCGCCTTTCATATTACCAATGACGTGCTCCGTGCATTTGCACACTCACTTCAACCTCTGTCATTATTTGATTTCACTTCTTTCAACTAAATGCTTTCACTGGATGGATGAAACAGGTTACAAATCAGCTTCTCATTTAATCAGTCATTTTTGTTCTGTCTTCCTTTTTGTGTCTTTACATTCATTTTTGCCTATTTGTCCATTAGAAGTGCATCTTGGTCCTAAATTACACTATTACTTTCTACTTTCGCCAGATGAATTTCGTTCCGCCTTGCTTCCGTCTTGACTCCGCCTAGCTCCACTCAACCAAGATCGCTCCATAGGAAAGTGATTTCAGCTGGTCGAGCCAATCAGGACGGCCGGGCAGGGGTTTAATAGATTTGACGCAGTGGAGAAGTGACTGTTGTGATTCAGACAACATCGAGGAAGCAGGCGTCAAAATGCTGCTATTTCATCCGTGTTGTCCAATCTAGTGAATATTTCTTCTTTAAAAGAACACCAGAGAACGGCTCTGAAGGCTTTTGTTATTGGAAACAACGTTTTTGCCCTTCTCCTGACCAGGTTTGGCTTTTCCCTGCGTCATGGGTTGGTTTCGTTGTGAGTGGTTCAAGTAGCACGTCAATAAAGATGACGTACTAGTAGTTTATCCGATCATATAGCAGGATTTTTGATAAGACCCAGCCTCCTGAGATCATTTTCCCATGGAGCGATCCCAGATGTATGAGTGAAGCAAGGCGGATCGAAATTAACCTGGCGAGAGTCAGGTTACTAAATCACCATAAATAAATACCATAAGCGTCAAGTTAGTTAATATGAAATTTCCCTTACGTAATTAAAATATAAATGATTATGATGGATTGAGCCAAATACCTTGCAGCATTACTGACATTTGACTAAACTTTCTCCAAACCTCAGTGCAGACATCATGTGACTTTGGTGTTTTAAAAGGTTTAGTTCGATTCCCCAAAGTCACACAATGACACAAACTGACTAACCAATTGAGGCAACGGTAGACCAGCAACTCCTGTGTTCTGCAAGGTAAAATGATTGTTTTTGTCTGGTGGCTTTGAAGTGATGGATATAATGGCTTCAGTTCCCCATCCGAAAGGGCTGCTGACAGCAAGGTAAAGTGGTAAAAATATTATAAATATTAACTGATTTTGATATTTTTAGGTGGCTAAAATATGTTTACCTGCTACACCCATCCACAGCAGTCCATTGCTAAGCTTCCCTTGCGTACTCCTGCTTCTCTAAACCAGTACTGTGCCGACCGTCATATCTACTAAAGGTGACACACTGACTATGGATAAGTACATCATACAACCCCACTTCCAAAAAACTGAACTACCCCTTTAACCTACGGTAGAACCAGTCTCTGTAAAGGAAATGAAGCGATGAAAGAATCTTTAATTTAACACCCGATCATTAGCTTGTCTCCTAGCAGTCATGGGAATTGGGGGTTTGGGACTGGAAAGAGACTTACCCAAGACTCATTCTAAGTATAAACGAGATCTCTGAAAATTGATATCTGTTGACATAAATCATAGCTCAAAGGATATTTTTCCCGTAAGTGACTGTTATGATCTGTGGAGTGTAGAGAGAAACAGTCAGTGATAAAACTCACTCATCTGATTGAAACAGACTCCTCTTCTTCTCATAAGGAACATAACACTGGTAGATATGTGGAATACTACACAGTTGGATCAAACAGATTGTTTTGTTGTTTTGCTGAGATTATGTGCCCTACCCAACCAAATGACATATGCTGTAACTAAAATTACACGGTATGATTTAACTTCTTTATTGATGATGCCACAGAATATGATTGGCCGAGACTTATAGCTGTAAATCTAAACAATACGGAAGCAAATGTAAACCAACCCTTGTTTGAAGTTGTCTTTGTGGGCCTTTTGTGTCTAATTGCCCAACAGTTAAAATTTGAAGAGCCACCCCTTGAAACAAGACAGCTCTTGCATTGACAATCCCAATAAGCATGCATGTCTCACTTCTGTTCTGCCTCAGCGGCGTCACAGGTTCATGTGCTGGCAGCCTTTAATCTATCAGGGGAAGACGTGACAAAGAACTGTGATCATGCAAATGCACCTGCATGAAAAATTCAAGAACTAAATGACAAGCCCTGTTGTGTCGATGCTGACAGAGAAAGGATGAGAGGCACATACCTGAGAAAAAACATGACACTCCATGGAGAATTGTGAAAGCACAGTCTCCGCCTGCCGCCTCAGGTAAGTGGGGATATTGTCTGCATTAATGTGGCCCAGCTTTGATGCTGAGGGAGGAAAGAACCTGAGAACTGCGGGAGATGACAATAGATACTAAAGAGTCACAAGTCCCCAGCTTTAAAGGAACACTGATTGTACAAATGCTAGTTGGGATGTCAAACCTGAACAGTGTTTAGTAGAACATTACTCCCACTGTATGGAAATGAGACAGGCTTCAACATGTGAGAGTTGCAATAAGTCTTTGAACACAGCCACTTTGTAGCAGGGCTGATGACTATTTGTTCAGTGTCTAGTGTTGTTCAATAAGATTAGATAATAACAAGCTTTTATCACTGGGTGCCTTTTGAAAATTGAAAATCGCCCATGACAAATCTTTGAAACCGCTCTCTAAATTCATGTTCAAGTGCTGACATTTTGTAGCTTGTTTGTACACATTTCTGTTAGAGCGATGCCCTGAGGAGGGATATTATATCTCTCGCTGGAGTCCGTGGGAGCATTATCAGCCACTCTTGACCTCAAGCATGAGCCATCCTCATGTTGAATCCTGTGAGACCTTGGACTGCCTCACAAAACCCCAGGACAGAGAAACCATTGATTACCACTCTTCCCTTTTTTCTGCCTTTAGACATACAATATCTGAGCACCTAAATCAGACAACTCTACTGTAGCTCAAAACCTCCCCTCATACACTCTGTCTTTACCATTATGTGCATTCCTGTATGCATGTGATGTCGTTGACCCACCCCAACTCACACACATGCTGTGTGCACAAGCCCCCTTGTTCATGTCCTGATGAGATGGTGTGGCCCTCTGTTTGACTCCCATCTGATGACCTTCTAGTCATATCCCCAACAGACAAGAGCCCTCATAAAGGAGGAATTGATCCACACAAGATCCAGTAGCAGCAGCTCACATGTGCATGTGTGTGTTTGTGTGTATCCACGGTGCCATGAACCTCAGGGCAATGCTCGCTCGCGACTCACCCAACTAGTGTGCCATCCCAGCCCCGGTTAGCCCCCTCAGGATGTGTGGGAACAAGGAGTCAGGCTATTTCCCTTGGGCTCCTACAGAGCTTGTCCTTTGCTTGGTGAAAGGGTAAATTAAGGTGGTGAGGTTGTATTAAAGTTCATATTTCCCTTGTGTATGAGAGAGGAGACCAAGGACATGGGACATTGATCGCTCTGAGTAAATGTTGTCATGTTGGAAGACAGCTTTTAGATGAGAAAACTATTTGTCTTACTGTATTTCTAACAGCTTCCTTCTCTATGATGTGTCACATCACTGTAAGTAGTAATGAAGACAATAGTGTCCCAATGGAGGGCTCAAGACTCGACCCATCTCCATGGCCAGGACCCATGGTGGAAAAATGTTGTCATGTGTGGAAAACTAAATGTGTTTATCACATTTCCTTAACAATAAATAGCATGTAAATGCTACTGTATTATATTGCGCAGTGTATTGTTTTATCATTATATTATCGTTAATTAATAAAGTAGCCTACTGAGCGTATATACAGTAGCCTACGCTCATGCCACTGCATAAGTAGGCCTATAATAAGCTAAGCCACACAACCTCCACCAGTAACACCAATGTAAACTATACAACCTTAATCTTTAAATATAACTGTTATTTATAAAGTCAGGCAACGTAGGCCTAATGTTAAGAAGCAAATTACTTAGCCTTACGAGTTTTCTAATGTGAACTTGCTATGCTAATGTAATTAGCAAACTGTGTAACATTATTTTATTAGTTTGTATTGTTAGCTAGAATTCTGATCAGGATACAATAACATATATCTTTATATAATCATAGTTTTCTAATTACATTAGCATGGGTTGCTAACGTTAGTTAATTCATAAGGTCAGTAGAAGTTACCTTGGTGTTATTAGTAGAGGTTATGTGGCTCAAACTAATGAACTATGAGGCATGCTATCATATCCTGATTGTATCATCTCTGGCATAGGCTACACAATTTCAGGTGTCACTATTTTCTTCAAACTTGAGACCAGAAAGGACCTGATGGAGGAGCTGGGCCTGAGCCTGAAGCGCTGCAGCTTGACACTTCTCCAATAAAGAAATAACCATGAAGCCATTAACTACCTCCTGCTTTGCAAAGACAACTGCAACGTATGAGCCAGTCCCTTGGAAAGTCTCAACTGTTCTCTGGGATGGTTAAGCTGACCTTTCTGGACCTACCCAGGTAGCCAAAATGACCTGGGTTTGCATCGCCCGAAACTCGGCATGCCAATAGAAAGAAGTCTGGGTTAAGTCCAGAATAAATGACTTCCCAGAATTTGGGTGAAATATACCAGCCCGATTCCAGCTGCCGACACTGCCATCATTGAGTATGCACTATGTTTTGGTAGTGACTGGAACTTAATGAACAGGAGGACCTCTGTGGATTTGATGGATCTGCGAGTACGCTGCTAAACTGATGGCCTTCCCAGGAGGTAGAACACTTCAGTAGCAGGTTCAATAGCTCATTATCAGTGGTCCTCTCTAGATAATTAGTGGACAGCGGGGTGCTGTCACAGGGACAAATAAAAATGTACTCTCTTTCTGTATTAAGCTGCCTTAACTGGTTACTTGTACAGCATACATTAAATGTCAATGTCTACAACCCCAGTTCACATTAAGCTGGGACAGTGTCATGATTTATACCCAATCGTGATTCCTCAACTTTCCCAGTCTTTTGTTTCCCCCGACCCAGCTTTTTGGAACATATTGCAGGCATCAAATTCAAACTGAGTGAATATTTGAAAAAAACAAAAAAACAATAAGGCTTAACAGTCATATCTTTGTAGTGCATTCAATTGAAAATAATTTACAAATCATTTTATTCTGTTTTTATTTACGTTTAACGCAATGTCCCAACTTCATTGGGTTGTATTTAAATGCCAGGCTGGTACACAGTAGAACACATCTCATACTTGATTTTTTAAAGCTGGTACTAATATTAACACCAACATTTTTATTCGTTTGTTTATGTTATATTTGTTCATTTTTTTTAAAGACTTAGGACCACAATATGTACTTTTTTTTTAAAAAACTTGGCGGTGCGCTCTGGTGGACAAACTATGTGATGGAGGTAATGTTTTTTAACTCCCTGTCTAGACAGGAAGATAGCGAGAGCAGCCCATCACATACACTGTCATTTAGCATGGAGAACAGAAGAAACCAGACTGAAATGGAATCTGTTCTGTCAGCAGCAAGATGAACAATTGATAAAGTGGCTGAGAAGCATCCTGACCAAAATATGTAAATGACCTCAACCATATCTTTTTGTGCTGCTATTCCTTGTTACTTTAAAGCAATTCTTACCTTTCTGGCATGTTACACAGCACTTAGTAAAAATTTGAACATGAACACAAATATCACTTTCACAGTCACAACATCAATCACACAGCATTACAATTACAATTACTGTACGTAGTTGCATGTTACACTTAATTTAAAAGTTGAATTCAAGGATTTTCTTCATGGATGTTTGTTAAATTAACCAAAACCTAGTTACGATTTGTTGTGCCATATTCCTATACTGGCCTACTATACGTAGGTGTGACTCTGTGAAGCCTGGGATCCAGACAAATTTGCAGAGCTCATGTTTCATTTGCTCTGGCACATACGTCTGGTCCCTCTCCTGTTCAAACAGATTTCCAGCCGGACAAGCCCTGGGCAAACCAATCACAACTAACGCGATGCAGGTTTAGGACAATGACTGACAGAGGTGCGTTACCGAACGTAACTAAGGTTGTCCTTCCAACACATCTTTCTAGGCTCACAAACTCCGATCAATTTACCAAACTAGGCAGAGCTGATCAAATCTGATCAAATCAGCACGCCGCCGAAGCAGGTTCTTAATTTGGTCACAAACAACAGTCTCTTGCTGCTCTTTGAATTTGTCTGATGATTTCTGTGTCAGTCCTTTCTGACAGAAGTTCCCGAATCTCGTTGTCTCTCCAGTTAGACATTTTCATTGCCATCTTTGTGTAAATCACCCTTCCTATTCCCCGTTGGGTTACCAAACAGACACCTACAAGACTGTATCCCAGATATTACATTTACAGTATATGCTGCTATTATTATTTATTTGTTTGCCTGGATTATGTTCAGTAGTGAAGTTTTTCTGAGTGTAGGAAGTGCGACTTTCCTTGATTTGATTTGCGATAAAGGGCAAAAACACAACATCCAAGATGACATGGGACATAAATCACAACATTTTGGTTAAGGTTAGGTAAAGATCATGGTTTTGGTTAAATTTTAACAAAGTTATTGTGTTTCATGCTTCAACTTTGTGTAGACTTTTGTTCAATCAAAACCTGGATCATTCCCTAATCATAACCAAATGTACTTTAACAGATAACTTCAACATAACAACAGAAAACATAAACCATGCTTTAGTTACGGATAGTTTATTGGAAGAGTGGATGTTGTAGGAAAAAACTAATGAAATACTTTCTACATGTATTTTCTACTGCAAACTAGTGTAAATATAATTTGTAGGAGAAAGGCTCTAACAAACACTACCCTGTGCCTGAGCTTAGATCTTTATTAGTCAGAATATTACAATTCTAAACAAGCTTTTTGCATCAACAGCAATACTGTAAGCTAACGGGATGATTGACCCTGCTCACGCAGCACACCCAGCACTACAGAAGCACAATTGCTCTAACAATTATGGACTAAAGAAACAGCTTGAAGCTGGAAATACAGAAGGGCTATCCACACACCCACTATCATAACGATGCTATCGCACATCTTGTGTTCTTCATAACAGAGATTTTACATCTGATTATTTGTAAACTTTCTTTCTGCAAAGGAAAAAAAAAGGTCATGTTTTGCTTTGATGTGAAGTTTATGTCATATTACTCATCCACAGCTCCCGGTGTCTATATAGTTAATCAACACTGCTGAATAGAAAACACTTCCTGAGTGAAATTAAAGCAGCTTCAAAGCATTTGCAGTCTCAAAGATTCAAACACCTATTTTTTTCCTGGACAATCCTTTAAAGTCTTTTTGTTTTGTTGCTCACATAAGTATGCAATATCTTGTTTAATTAGCAATGTAAGCCATCTGACAAACTGGCATATGGTCCTCACTCTCCCACGGCCTTGGCCAAGGAATGAATATGCATATCTTGGGACCTCAGTAGCTTGTTACCCTGGAATGAATTCTACACAAGTCTAATCCCTGATCTATTATTTACCCCTTGACCAAACATGCAAGTGGGGCTTCCAGACGCTTGACTGGGATTCTGCTGCCTCTCTCACCCCAGTGGAGGAGCCAGGCTGAGGCAGGCAGTCACTCTGAAGAGCGCTGTATGTCTCTCTTTCTGCTCCACTCTACCCTCAAACACACACACACACACACGCCCCCCGCTCCTTCAACTCTTCACTCTTGAGATGTCTCAGTCAAATGTTGAGTAAATCCGCATAAAAACAAGTGCAAAATGAAACTTTAATGAGCGCGCCCACTTCTGAGGGATACGCGGGACACAGCTTAGGAAATCATCAGTGTCACATCCCTGCAGTACACAGAGAAACCATAAACTATTTCAATCTGCTTGGAACACGCGCACGAGACGTGCGTGTACCGTACCCGCGAGGGCAGAGAAAGTGAAAAAAGTGAAAGTTGGCTTTAATGAAATGCAGCTTGCAGCCCCCCCCAAAGTTAGAGTTTATGAGATGTCAGGAAATTCAAAAACATTTGTAGGTTATTTATTTATTTCCTGTTTGGCTGCATTTGCCAGATTTTCTTACATTACACACAGATTATTTTGACAAAAATACATCTGAACTAAATAGACACAGGGGGAATATCACAGAATCATTGCTGTGTTTTCACGCGCTGTAAATCCGCCGATGCCTTATCTTGGAGCTGAGGATTTTTGTCGCACAAAGATGTGACTCTTCCTCCTGACTAAACATCGTAAATCAGCTCATCTGGCACAGAAACTCTCTGGACCCTCAGTCACTCGGGTTACAGTCACACACGGCGTGTAAAACACTGGTCTGAATTCACAGCAGCCACCTTCTCTCCAACCCGGACCGGCCACAGCTCTCCTCGGCGCACTGCGCTGACTCTGCAGAAGGAACTCATCGGGGGAGTGTAGGAAGGCGTTTTTTGTGTGTTTTTCTCAAGGTAGGACAAGCAGTTACAACAGAGCTTCTGGTTGTCAGCGATCCACACTGTCTCCTTGACTTCTTCAGTTTACGGTTTGGGAAAAGAAGAGCGGGACAGCGTGTCGCGGTCGTGCGTTACTCTCCGTGAGACAGACGCGTTTCCTCACGTCTTGACGCGCGTTTCTCTCAGCGAAGAAGCCCGGACACAGTGATTCTCGGGATAAGAAAAAGACAGTTTTGCAGTGTTTTAGCCTATCCTAAAAACTGTCATAGACGGCCAAGATACGACTGTGAAAGGAACACCGACCGTGAATCAACTCAGACAGCGTGCAGCATTGAAGAGGAGAAAGTTCCCCACTTGAGGGCGAAATCAGACTTTTTTGAGGACGCCAAGTTTGAAAAGTGCCAGGAGCCCCGGGGTCTGTCAAATACAACATGCAGCAATGGTAAATATGATTTTTTTTCTGCTCGTGATGACTTAAGTTATTGAGATGAAACACCACAAGAATAAATTATGGCATTGGTCATTTTTATATTTACATTCTGTGCTGGTTTGTCATATGCACGCATCAGAGCAGATACAAAGTTAATCAAGTCTTTATGAGCACTTTATTCCCCCCGTTTGCTTCTCATTTAAATGACTCATACGCTGGATTTGTTTATATGCCTGCTTTTAAAAGAAAAATAATTTCTTCTGCTTTTGACCACTTTCCTCCCCTTCTCTTCCCTCTTTGTCTTACAAAATCAATAGAAATCACTGTAACATTTGTGAGCATATTAAGGCCATAATCAGAAACAGAGAACTAGAATCTGTCAGAACCGAAATAAGTTCACTATATGTTACTTTTACTTAATGGAGTTGTATAGTTTTCGTCACGCATTGAAAGTGTCCTCTGCTCCCCATACACGTATTAAAACCCTTCATGAGACGTTAAGGTGCAAATCGTTAAAACACGTTTCAGTGTAAATATTTGTTTAATTGACATGATATTTATATGGTATGCCACTTTATGCCATACCTGTAGATTTGGGCCTTCACATTTACATATGCATTCAAACCACTGAATGCTATAACTCAATGAAATGTATTGTCTTCAAACACATTTAAACAGGGCTGATAAAAATGTATGATGTGTGTTTACTTAAATAAATGTGAGCAGACTTTATTTCATAGCTGGCAGCAACATTTCTCAAGTTATTTTCCAGGCCTAAAATCCCTCTGCTGAAAATCCTGCTTCGGCTTTCAGCAGAATTCATCCTTGTAGTGCATATTATTTTTTCTGCAACATTTCTATTGATTTCTTGAAAGTCTTGTTTCAGTCTTGTTTCGGTTGATATTTAATATTTGATCTTTTCTTGGAAGTCTTTATCAGAACGGTTCTTATTCAAAAACAGACAAGTTGGTCTGTGTTAGATGTTAATGCGAAAAAAGATTTAGCTGCACTGGAGATGATCAACACTGTAATCTGACAGATTCTTTTTCTAAACACTTTTTCTTCAATGTCCTCATGCTAGGGTTTCTCTAAAGACAAACTCGAGGAGCCCTTGGCCAACCTGTGACAGTGAAACACACGCAGGAGTACACAGAGACATTTCATGTCAGTGTAAGACATTTCAGCGAGGACATATCTGAACGCTTCAGGAGACAGAGACAGGCGGAAAGGGCTAAAAAAGAGAAACAGTGAAAGAGGGAGATTGAGATGAATAACCCCACTTAAAAGCACCACAAAAGTATCTACACACTTTCATCAGTGAGATGTGTGCGAGATTAATGTCTAGCACACTGTTTTGGCCTGGTGGTGAGTGTGTGTCAGGGATGTTTCATGAGCCTTCGCTGGTACTGCTGCTACTACACTGAAAAATGCCAATTTACATTCCTGAAGTGTCATTTCATTAGTTTTATCTCCATGCTGCTTTCTCCCTTCCAGACCAGTCAGGGATGTGTGCCATTCAAATTTCCTTTCTGCACATGTCACACAAGCTAAAATGTCAGTAATCCCTTTTGTGTATGTGCGTTTCTGTTTCTCTCTCTTGTGCGTCAGAAAATTATACACTTATTACATTCTCAGAGTTATTGGCAAAGAATAAGTGCTGGTGTGTTGCGGCAGTAAAATACATAAAAGACAGCAACAAAAGAAAGGTTTGACAAAACTCCACATAAAAAAAATGGAGAAAATGCAGAGGTAAATGTCCTATTTATGCACTGAGTAGATTCATCCTATTGTGCTGCTACGTGAGGTTAAAGAAAAAGTTAAAGTTGTCAGCGATGTTGCAGCTAGGTCGTGATTCCTCTGGGTCTGTGGGAATCAGAGAGGGGAGAGTGTGTGGGAGTGTGTGTGTGTCTGGGGTGGGAGCCACTGGTTAGTCGGTTCAATAATCTGCTGGACAGGTAGGCCTGTGACGCCCCCCTTAGAGAGGCTGCTAATGAAGAGAAAGGCTGCTTAGTGGTGCTCCACTCTGACCCCTCCAACCCTCCCTGTCCCCCCTGCTGGCTTCCTCTGATTACTGCTCACATCGAGAAGTCTTTCCTCCTCTTCACCCTCCACTCCATCCTCTCAATTTCCCCTGCTTTTCTTACTTTCTCACTCCCTGCCTCGTTATTTGAAAAGAATCTGTCCTAAGTGTATAAAGGATCTGTTGATAACCCATTTGATGGGTGCGTTCATATATCTTCTGCTCTTATTTATTTTAAATTGTGTTGTTAATTTCCATATTTTATATGATTCATTTGGGGTTATAATCACTACTTGACCTTCATGTTCAGACCCAATTTTCGGAGCAATTTTAGTCATGACGAGGCTACAGTCGAATGTCAAGAGGTTCACCTCAGTGATGCATGGTTGACAGGAAATATGTGCAGAGCAGGAAGAAAAAACAAATAAACAGAAATCATTTTAGATGAAGGGAAGTATAAACTTTCCGGTACAGGTATTCAGCCTGAGCAACATCAAAGCAACATTCTTGCAGTTTTTATTTATCCAGGAGTGGGTCATTGCTTCACCGATACGGCTCTGCGCCTCTCCATCTGTCCTCAGCCCCAATAATCTCTCGAGTGACTGATAGTGTGTCTTGGCAGTGACAGAAAAGGTAATATTATGAAAGGGGGAATGGGGTCATATACCTAGTGGTGACTTGAGATGAAAATCTTCTGAACAAGACACTGTAACCAAAGCTGCAGGTTTCAGCGACTAAACAGAGACGCTGTGAAATGTTCAAACAAATTGGATGGCAGGAGTCCTAATTTAATAAAGAGCGCAGTGTGAGGCATACTTGATTTAAGACAATACACATATAGTTGACATAATTGTATTTTTTGTACCTCAGCACACAAAGTGAGAAACTAAATCTTCACACACTTACACCCATGAAAGCTCTCCAGTTTCTTCAGAATACATGATGAAATTTGGTCTGTGTTCCTGTGATTTTAAAGTTTAAAAAAGAAAAAGAAATAGCAGCATAAGTAGAACAGGTAATGAAAAGGATTAACAGCTGTTATGACATGAGTATTTAAGATGTGTTTAGTCTTCACACAGACTGATATCTCTAACAGCTTTAATCTACTGTCTTTGTAGTGTGAATATAGATAACTATTGGAAATGGCAAGTTAATCAGATTAAAATCAGGCGCAGTGCTACAAACTGTTTAAACTGTAAAATGATACTTGTACTTACACGTGTTACATCTTGGTGTCTTTTTTTTTTTCAATGGGCTTCATTTCTCATGCTAATCCAAACACTATCATATTCCTTAAGGAAGGAATCAGGAAAACTTTGGTCTTGGTACATGAACACACCCAGTGTGTGCAGAAGCCACACACTCCCTCAGTCTTTATTTGTTCAAAGTGAGAAATGATAGAACACATTTTGCACAACTCAGCCTTTAGAAATACACCCTCTGCTGCATTCTTCTGTCTTCCCAGACGCGGTCATGATTCTTATATTTTCAGCTGTAATTTGGGGTGGCCTTAATTGATTCTGTCCAGAACTAATTACCGGCAACTGTGTAAAATAAACACTTCAGTGTCACTGGGTGGCAACTGTCCGATCGGTAGGGAAATTACATTTCACTTGTAATCCATACGTTCTTCAGCAGGGCTAGAATATAATTCATGTCGACGGTATAGAAATACCAGAGAAGCTGGACTTGTGTTACGAACAGGAGTATAGTTGTAACCAAATGGCTCAGTTGGGAGGTATAGGGTTATGTGGTATAATTTATATTTTATAGCTCCCTTCTGCACTGACTGCACTCCAAAATGAAGTTGTTCGATTTTGTTCCATGAACAGTGAGTGAGAAAATCTGGGATTTCACTTGTGATGGAAACTCCAGACACCACTTTGTTCCTTGCTTTCTTCTTGTATTTTTTATTTTCCTGTTGAGTCTCATTTCTTACTTTCAGATAAAAAGACGCTTAACTGCTGCTCTTTCAATACATACTGGATATGTCATATGTTTGTATGATTGTGTGCTTCTTTTTTCAAGGGGGGGGGGGGTCGCATTGGAGGCCTATGCCTCAGTGAGTGGAAAGATCTCCTCGGGCCATACAGAGTGATTTGATTAAAAGAGAATAATTTGCCCTAAAGGTGTCTTTTCTCTTCCCTCCAAAAAGGCTGGTGGAAGATATTTGATATGACAAGATAAGTGGTGGCTCATGAAAAATTCCTGAGGTCTGAGACGTAGCATGTTGACTTTGGAATTATTGCCCTGAGTGTCTACTTCTTTACTAGTAACTGTGCCTGACAATGTTATTTTTACCTGAGTGGCCTTTGAAATTATTCCTCGGGTTTTCAATCCCGATTTCTCTCATTTAAAACGTTTACGTACTGTCCCAAAAAAAGTAAACTTTGCACTTCATTCCAGACATTTTCTTCTTCAGGCTTCTTTCGCAGTACATCAAAATACTCTAATGATACTTTAATGATACATCACATATAGTGTTATTCCAATCAGGATAAGATCAGCAACCCTCTGACCTCAGTACTTGTTGCAGATATGGCTGTCGTGACAAGTGAGAGGATTGACTCCGATCAAGTGTGGCTGTATTTTCTGACGCAATCCTTTTCCTGCCCTGGTCTGCGTACCAGGTAAATGTTAGGCAATGACATGTGCCTGAGAATAAGCAGGCTGCTTTTAGGACTACAGATCTGGTTTGTACCTCTGTCCATCTGTCTTCCACTAACACTGACATAGATAAGAAGGGAGACACTTTCTTGTTCTTTCACTTGTGACCTCTGAGTACCAGAGGTGCCCCTTCACCTCAGAAAAGCAGCATTGGCTGGGGGTTTTGTTGTTGGCCTGGTTTTAGTAGTTTGTATGACCACTCAGGATCAGTTTGCATTGCCTTGCCTTATTCCTTCTTCTGCAGTTGGTACTCTATCAATAATTTCAGTATCACTTCAGAGGCTTCAAATCTTGGAGTAAGATTTGAGTTCTGGCTGCACTCTCCGTCATACATATATAATATGACATTGTGTACTTAGTTGATGATCCTATTTGACTTCCACAAAGACAAAAGTTGTTTTCCAATGTGGGGATTGGTAAAAATTAAGTGAAACTGTCCAGTGACGGCATTTTCAGAGCAGAAATTCAACACAAATGACCTAAGAGAGATTTGAGTTATTCTGCAAAATGTTCATGGAGGAAATTTCTACAGTAGGTTATACAATTTTACTGTTTTTAAAAATGTTTTACTGCATTATAGGGAGTGATCAGAAAACTATTATTCCAGATACATGATCATCGTGTAATAAATTCAAGCACCGTAAAAGGTCAAATATACGTTGTTAGTGTTTAATCTTAAAGATGTGTCAATTAAACAAATATTTAGTTTGTTCTTCTCCAGGCCAAACAAGGCTATACTATAATGAAAAACAGAAGTCATTTTTTTGATTTAATGTATAAGCTATATGTTTTTTGTATGTAACTGTATGTAATGTTCTTACTTGGCTACACAGTAGGCTCTCGAGCTGCATTTTTAAGGTGTCCATCTCATGCACATATGACGAACAGATATGCTCCCTTTTAATCAATACAGCTGTGCTCACAGGCTGAGTAAAGCGCTGGCGATATTTGTGTATCAAGTAAGGAATAATGTAGAGTGAGCAAGTCATTATTGCAGATTGAACCCCAACTGGGCGATGCTTGGCCTCAGGGTCTAGAAACACAGCTCGCTCTAGGATATCCCGCTTATTACTTAAGAAATCAATCATTCACTCAAAGTCCAAGATCAGAACTGTGTCCATAACAAAGGTCTGTTATTCTATTGGTTCTATTATTGACCAATCAGAATTGAGTATTAAACAAAGCTGTATAATAATGTATCTGTTGGATCAAGAGAAAGCAGTTATCACCTTGTTTTTTCAACACCTTACTTTCACCAAGTTTTATCTGATAATGACTCTTATCTGAATACATTGATAATTATTCAGGCACTCTTTTAACCTTGTGGGCTGAGTGTGTAGTCTAACCTCAATCAACCAATGTGTTTATGCACTTTTTTTATCCTTGCTTGAATTATATCTTAGACTATGGATATGGATGCGAGTGCATTGTGTGTGCATTGGATTACATTGTGTTTTCATGTTCCCAGCAGAATGTGTGCATATAACAAAGAGACTGTCCTTGGGACAAATCCCTCTAATGGCCATAGGAATTATGACTCTTGTCTGTCAGAAGCAAAGATGTGTTTTTATATAGATCTACATATGGAGGAGGTCATGGTCGATGGATGTGTCCACAAAATGTGGTCCATTGCCATGGGAGCCTGCCGTTCTCACCCCATTTCCTACCAACTTTAATTTTACCAAGATCCCAATCGTTTCCTGACAATGAAGGTCCCTTTCCATTAATGAGGTACTACTCTCCACCCAAACTACAATATTTATTTACCTTAACTAAGTCTTCATTTTGAACCAAAACACACTCTTTCCCTACCAAGCTGTGTTTGTGCCTAAATGTTAAAGGGGCTTTCCTCGACATTCAGAACATTAATATAGCAGCAAACAAATATTTGCTATGCAAAGGTATAGTGAAGAAATGGCCTGAGCCAAGAATAAAGTCACTCCTCCTATTTGTTTTGATAGCCAGTGAAGCCACACATGCATATGTGTTTGAGTGCCTTGTGTGTCATATGAGGCCGTGCAAAACATCAGTATTTGACGAGTTGGGGAATGGTGTTTGATAGCTGTTTGGAAACAATCCCAGCCCACTCGTCTTCAGTATTTCAAGTACAGCTCCTTTAACAATACTGTTATCACATCATAAAACATTTATTTTTCAATAAGGATTTGTCACAGTTTTGGAAGGCACTGACAAATCATGCTGTCTTGCTGTTAGATAAAAAAACAAAACATCAGCAAACGTAATGCACTCGCTCATTCAGAGATGTCAGCCTTTAAAGGTCCCATATTATGCAAATTTTCAGGTTCATACTTGTGTTTTAGGTTTCTACTAGAACATGTTTACATGCTTTAATGTGTTAGTGTTTCAGGTTTTCCGCATCTGCGCTCTTGGCGTCTCTGTGGCCCGTTTAAGACAGTTTCTGAATATGGGTTGTGTGCATTTCTCTGTGGATTGAGTGTTTTGATACTTTCGCAGTATTTATGTAGCACTTCGACCTGCTTTATAATTAAAAAAATACATGGTTTCTCACTTTTTACAATACAGTAGAAGCTATGCAGCTACCTATGATCCCAACACACCTGCTACCAACCACTCAAGGTGAGAATCTACATTCAAATTGTTTGCAGCGGGTCCTTGACCTCATGAACCCCTTTCACACAGCCTGTTCATTGCGGAGCTGTTCTCACTTTATTACGCCCCGCCGTCTGTGTGAAAGGTAGGGAGACAGATCTGTTGCGCCTCTGAGCCAGCAGTGGAGGTAGTCATAGAGCTGCAACAGCGCTGTATGTAATGTCTGTGTGAACGGGACCGTTGGAAGGGCGGAACGCCACACAGTAGTAATGCACGAGCTGGTTTTATATCAATGAATATGGGTCTGTGTTGCGTGTACCATCATTGCAGCGCTGTTGTGGAATCTCTGTGTGAAAGGGGCTGTGTTTTAACAGAGACTCTTTAGTTTTAGCAGTAACACATAATAATTCATTCTACAGCACTAATTTGATGCACTCTTATAGAAACCTCCTCCTTCAATCTGAGGCCACATATTAAACCTGACTGTGACATTTACATCTTTAACTTTCTATGAGTGTCTTAATCTACCTCACAATCTCCAAGGGATGTGTAGTTTAAATTGATTATGCAGCATCTGTGTCATGCAATACATCACCACAAACCTGGATGACATTGTAGAAGTCCTACCCTGTGATTGTTGGTGACAAAGTTGCTATTTACGGTGATAATCATAGTAATTAAGCAGGCTAAGGATGATGGGATTTGGTGTGTTTGTTTGGGCCTTAGTTCACTTTTCCTGTTTGAGGGAAACTAAACTGTGTGAAGTGCACATCTGTATGTGTGGGTATGCCTGTGTGCATATGATTGTCTGTGTGTTTTCACATGCATCTTTGGCAGTGTGTTTTTTGGAGCTATGGGGAAATCTGCTGACAGGTAGTGTGTCAGGAGGGGGACAGTGGCGCTTTTGAGACGGACACAAGAGACGAGTCTCAGAGAGAGGGAGAGAGAAAGAGGGCCTCTTTCATGTGACTCCACATTCCACCAAGGCACAGGCAGAGAGAGGCACAAGACGAGACATGCGTCCCCCCTCGTCACTCCCTCTGCCTCCTTCCCAACTGCACTCGATCTCCCTCCCGCCCCACTCCATCCAGCCTCCACCCCTACCCTCTGCCAGTGACCTTAACATTTATCAAAGAACCCCATGCTGGAATTCCTCTTTAGCATCAGTGTCTGGTGAGTCAGTCTCACAAACATACATGACGCAAACACACACACACTCACACACACACACACACACACACACACACACACACACTCACACACACAAACACACACACACACACACACACACACACACACACACACACACACACACACACACAAACCGTATCCCAGACCAATCTGTTTAGAATATTGTGGTGCTGTGGAGGGGCTGTCCTCGTTGTTCCTTGAGCTAAGGAGGCTGGCCTCGAGACACTCACACACAGAGACATGGACACACATTCTCTCCTCCTTCTTGTTTCTTTATTGTACCTCCTGTCACTTTGTCCTATTCATTTAACCTTTCATTAGAGCCAGCAGACAGCCCTGTGTGTGTCTGCACAGCTTCAGGAACAATGCCAGAAAAGCCCCACTGTCACAGTTATTAGATTCCTCTGGCCCCCTTTTACCCCGGCAACTCAATATTAAGAGAGGGAGAGTGTAAGAGCAGAGGCAGGATGAGGAAGAAAGGGGGAAAAGAGAGGAAAATGGGGAGCATGGTTGGCACCGCCACATAACTCATATGGTGAAGGATCCTCTAGACTTGTCAAGGACATGTGCCACATGTTGATAGTAGACAGGTCTCAGGCAGAACAAGGAAGTGAATGTTAGGCACGACAGAAAAGAGAGAGACTGAGAGGAGAGGACAGGCCTCGTGTGACAGTCTTGTGCTGTGGAAAGCAGCACCCTGGAGGAGTGAGACTGACAACACAAACCGTTTGTGGAGGAATTCTGTCTTTAATGGGCAGCCAGGAGACACAGCTAGGTCCCTGAGGAAGGAAGGACAGAGACAGACTTTCTCTCTAGCCCCATTCTCCTTCTACTTGCACAGAGTCACATGAAGAGGATCCTCTTTTATGACTCCTGTTATCTGCTAAGCTCCAAAGTGATGATCAAAAATAATTTTCTCCTTTGATTCATTCTAAAGTGTAAACAGCCATTATGGTATGTACATGTTTAGAGGGCCAACAGAGGAAGTCAGAATAATTTCTGAGAAACCATAAAATCGAATAAGTCATTCACTATTCCCTCTATATCAATATACCAAATACAATCAATAGCTTCTTTATGCATTTCAGACATTATAAATCATCATCACCACCATAAACCACCACTGCCACGGATAATCAGTCCTTTGAGAGACGGAACAAATATTTCTACAAGCAAGTGTGTAATGCTTCTAGACGCTTTGTACTTTTTCTAATTTAAACCAAAATGATCTATCTTTCCCTAACCTTAACCAAGTGCTGCCAGAGCCTAACATTTCCATTAAAAAAGTTTAATAACAATATATAATGGCAACTACAAGTGAATAATGAAGTCCAAGATCAGGTATTTTGGCTAATGTCTTCAGTATCAACATTTTTGCAACTTGCCCGATGTTTTTTCATTAACAACATTACAGCATTATCCTGCGAAACAGGCGGCTTTATACATTTCCTTCAAAATGTATTTGCTGTTGCTGTCATTATTTCTGGAGACAAGGTTAGAATAATAAAAAATCATCTGGTTTATAGTGCACTTTATTTAGCCTGATTCAGATTTCCTGATAATATCTTCAATCTCAAGACTTTCAATCTGCAAATTATCTCTGCACCGCCTTTACTTCGAGGCACAGGTTTGGATGAATTTTATTAAATCAACCCAAACTAAACTTTACGTAAAATGCAGCGGCCTGTGCAGGTTCATGGTTAAAACTCGTATGTGTAATCTGAACACGGCGAAGAAACGCCTTTGGATCTGCTTTGATGAAGGCTGTGCTGCTTCTCTGGTAACTCTCAGGAAAGCCCAGTGCAGTCCATTGAACCTCACTAAAGCTGTGTTTTGGTCAGTCCAGCCCAGTCAGCAGACAGTGATGCTCCTCCACTAATACATTAGCTGAAATGGATCAAAGCCTGGAGTGGAAAGGCATTGGTCACTCTGGTAGGGGGGCAATGAATCGCTCACCAGTCATTGGTGATTGAGTCAGTGCACACACATGAATACACACACGCACTTTCCCTGCCCTGAAGACTGAAGAGCGCTAGAAACAGAGCAACAGTCTGATCCCTGGCCATCAGGCTGCAGTCTTGATGAAGTCCATCTCTCACTTCTGTCACCCCTCTGCTCCGGAACCCCCCCGTCCCTCTGAGGCCACCACTCGCTCTGTGTGACTGACTCTTTATTATCCTCATCCCGTCACTTAGTTAGAGCGGTGACCAGCAGTCTGTCTCTCCTCTGTCATCCCCTTTTCCACCCTCTCCCTCTGCCTTGAGGCTGTCGATCCACCTGTCTGCCCCACATCTCTCTAATTCTCTGATTGGACTCTCTCTTTGCTCTCTCAGGGCTGTAATTGATGGTGGCATTATTGTGTCCAATTCTCTGGCCCTAAAGCCATTCCTTCAGCTCAGCATTACTTTGCCATTTAAGACATGCTGGGAATGGGTTAGACAGTAAAAACCTTTTTTTTCTTTTCTTTTTTCATGTGTGTGTGTGCATGTCTCTGTATGTGTGCAAATGTGTGAGAGCTTTAAAATCAGGGTTACCCATTTGCTTTGTATGTTTAAGCAATCAAAGCATACCAGATTGGTTTTCAAACTGTTCTTCTAAAATTCACAACAATCTTGACATTCAAACATGAACTATTTTGTCATTTTGAAAAAGGGACAATATTTCCTCTCCATGAACTCCATGTTCCTTCACAAGTAGTGTTTGCCCTTGGCCACCATAGAATGCACACAGTGGCTTTGATTTTGTTCTTTGTTTGGTGGTCCTTTCTTGTAGCATATTTCAGCTGAATTTTAAACTATTTTACAAAGTAATTACAAAGTGCAGTGTGAAGTACTTTTCAAAGTATTCTGGAGAAAGAAAAATCTCTGTCTGTTAAGGACTTATAATTCTATTTTATCCTTTTTTCTTACTTGTCACCTGTACAATAATCAAGGTCCTCATGGTCCAAGTGCATGTGTATTTTAATTTTTTTCCCACCTTTTTATCTCAATGGAAGCTATCTTGATGTAGTAGTTGAAAGATTTACGAGGTTAAGTAGGCCTTCAGCTTGAATGATTTGGCACCTTCAAATGTATTCATAGTTACCTACCTGAGCCCCCCCCAGCTTGCTTTTGCGAAGCATAAGGATGCTTGTTGGACATGTCTTCTCTTGGACAAGATTTCTGCTGCAGCATTTGATTAAAAAAAAAGATGTAGAGTTCAGGTTATCCACTAAGATTTTCCTTTCTCTATTTCTCTCTCTCTCTCTCTCTCTCTCTCTCTCTCTCTCTCTCTCTCTCTCTCACACACACACACACACACACACACACACACACACACACACACACACACACACACACACACACACACACACACACACACACACACACACACACACACACACACACACACACACACTCTAGCCCCCAGTCCCTCCCCAGCATGGACCTTGTATTTATTACCCTCTAAGTAATCACTTTGCTTTCTCTTTTGATAGACTGTTATTGCTCTAACTAGCTGAAGTCCCTATAGGTATTTGGAGGCTTTCCAGTTTTATTAGACAAAGGCCTCATTATTCAAGGCCAGCATTAAGACTACCATTAGATCCATTTGCCCCCTAGTCACATGTATCAAGTTGCAGCCAATTCATATTATAGCCCCTGCACTCTTAGTATTTACAATACAAACATGCTCATTCCCTCTTGTCGAAGTTAAATATAGAAAATATTGAGAAGGCTTTGCCACTTTGTCAGAGGTAGCTGTGAAGTTGTCTATGCTCTCCGCTACTTTATAATAATAGTCTTTGCACACATTACGTACTAAATGTAGTCAACATCAATGTCTAGTACTTGATAGTTTTGTTTTGTTCTTTAGTCAAACTTTTTTCAAAAATAGCCTTTTCAAAAATTTTGGATGTGTTTGCATTTAAGCCTCAAGCCACTGGGTGGGCATTTTAGAGCCGGTATTATATGCTGTCCTTTTTTTCAAGATTCCCACATAGCATTGGTTGCAGACCGTTATAGATCCTTTAACAGGCTTATGAGCCTAACATTAGGTAGTATTCCACCCGGAAAGTTCTTGGAAAGTGGAAGCTCACAAGCAAGGTTAACTAGTATAGCTTGCTAACTAGCCTAGCTTGCTAACATTCATATCGATTCCAACTAGACAGCATTTTTCAGTTAAGTCAATGCTGAGTCATTGGCAAGTTATCATGAATCCCACCGCTTTTCTTGGCAAGACCCAACCTGTGTAGCAGCTGAGTGGTGAGGCAGATGGTTGAGATTAGGCATTTACCTCCAGTCGATAGGGTCAGGATAGCCCACTGGTCAGGGCATAGGATTGTGTCTTGCAAAGAGAAGCAGCAGGATTCAAAATAATGTGTCATTGGCAGGGTCTAGCTAACATCAGTTGGCTTTCTTTCATGGGTGACCAACTTAAGTGATTTTTGAAAGCATTTTTGTGTCCGAACCAAACCCAATTCCATTTGGTTGGCATTTGCAATTTTGACTACATAAGTACACAAGTTATACAAATAATACTGATTCTAATTTGAAAATGTACACTCAAGCATGTCTGAGGTAGCCTCCTTCAAACTATAAAAACACTGTAGATATCAAAGCCTTAATACTATAAGAGAGAAATATATAGTAGCATTATCTCAAAAGAGACATCACAGCTGTAAATGAAAAAGTTGAAAGGTCCATATTCTGAAGATCACCCATGGGCGTCAATCACCAATTTTAGTCAGGAGCACACTGAACGCATCTTGTGTTGAGTCTTTCATGGTCACAGTTTACGACTTTGACTTCCTCTTAGAGCAGCCAACACACCCTCCAACCGGGGGATCCAAAACATAAACAAACAGACGCTCAACTTGTGGCGGGGAGACAAAGAGATTTAAGGTGCCCCAGTTTTGATTTCTTCCATTTATTTGTTGCAGCTTTTTAATTTCTTCGTAGCCACCTGTGTGTCCAATATGGTGCTCAGCCCTCCTAATCGATGGCCCCTTATTGGGTTTCTGCGTTTGGTCAAATATCTCATCGCTTTCTGGCCCCTCAGGCAACAAGATCCAAACTAATAAGAAATCTCCTCAGTCTCTCGGGTTGAGTCTAGATGAAAAAAATGATTAGTGCAGAGATATCTGTGACGAAACCAGATTTTTCAACAAGTTCACCAAGTTAAAACTAAAACCTCCAACAAAGAAGTTGACATGTTGACTGATCTTGAGGAGGATGGTAATTCATGTCCACACTGTGTCCATTTAATTTAACTTTCCTCTCTGTTCGTATTAAGTTTATCACAACCCCCAATTTTTTTTAGATATATGTAAAAATGCTGGTGTGGATGGAGAATAAAATTAACTTTTCCCAAAACAGTGGTATATATATGTGATGCCAACTTTCGCTTGCTTCTAAGTGTTCAGTTTGAATGTCAGTGTAGCTGATCAAATACTACTGTATTTATGTCATGACAATTTTGTATGGATAAAAAAATCATTTTAGTCATAGTCTTAAATCCAGGAGTGCAGGAATTTCTATTGACCTTGATTAACAGGTAGCTTTTTTAAGCTGACATTTCTGCTTTAACCTTGATATAATCATCTTTCTAAACCCTAAAAAATAAAAAAATAAACTCAAGTTTTAACAACGACAAAAAGAATCCTCAAAGAATGAAGTCTGGCAAAAATGTCCTTGATCTTTAAATCTCAAACTCTCACAAAGACAAACATAAGGGATGGTAGCACACATGTATGCACACACAGGCAGGCTCTGAAACACACATCAGGAAATAAAAGGTCTCTTTAAAAGTGACTCAACGTGCAAGGAGGGTCAGGTAAGAGAGGGAGAGAATAATGCATTAATGTACTACAGTAAAGTAACCTTTACAGTATCTGAATCTATCTATATCTATATGATTTATTTCTCTCCTGTAGGCATACAGATAAACAGGGTGTAAGACAGAGAGAGTGGGAGGGGAGAGAGTGTGTGTGCACACAGAGAAAGAGGGGAAGAGAGAGAGTGCCACTTTTGAGTAAAGCTGTCATTACTCCGGCTGGCGCACTCCCTCATAAATACTGATGATGAGATGTTTTCAGCAGCCTAATCATTTGCCAATGTAGCACTAGGTAATGTGAGAGGAACACTCTTTCCTCTACTTCTGTCTGGAGATGACACTCAGACCCAAACAGTCTCTATTTAGTCATTACCACAGCTAGCCTTATAGAGTGGAACAATAGAAAAGGATAGATTTTCTTCTCCTGCTCAGTGGTTAGGAAAAGAAAAAAGCTGTGTAGATTTTGAATTGCTTGAAGCAAAGCAAAAACCAGAAAAAGAGAAAATGTCCAAGTTAGGCTAATTATGTCCCTCTGTATAGTTTTTATAGGCAAAATACAATTAGACTTAATATCATTGATCTATATGTGTCTTTTTTTTTAAAAGGATGTATTGTTTTTTCCTGGATTAAAAATCACA
Source organism: Echiichthys vipera (assembly GCF_963691815.1). Classification (NCBI taxonomy): domain Eukaryota; kingdom Metazoa; phylum Chordata; class Actinopteri; order Perciformes; family Trachinidae; genus Echiichthys; species Echiichthys vipera. The sequence goes on from NC_139827.1 coordinate 12,191,654, forward strand.
GTATTGATGAGTTGTCAATACAGTTTATGTAACTTTTATTCATTCAGGAAAGTTTTACTGAAGAACCACCTGACACCAGTACAACAACAATCTGGGGTTTGTCTGCGGCTAATCATTGTTACCAATTCATGAGCCATGTTCATCTATCTGTGATGCTGCGATTAGAGCATTTGTCGATTAAGGGCCATGGCCATGTCAGTGGTAAGGAAGATTGATTCCCCTGGCCACCACCACCCTTAAAGGCCCAGACACACAAAACCCACATTAAAGAATTAGTGGCAACGCCTGAGTCTGGGCCAAAAAGTTGCATTTTTTTTGCACACCTCTAGCTCACTGGGTAGAGTGTGCAGCCTTTATAGGCTCAGTCCTTAGCAGCGGCCCTGGACCTGCTGCCCTTTGTTGCATATCATCCCACTCTCTCCCCTCTTTCCTGTCACTCATTAGCTGCTCTAACGTAACATTAATGTACAAAAAGGAAATAAAAGCCAATACGGTTGTTAAAGTCACATGGGTTGTTTTAGAGCACTGACAGACAAGCTGTTTTGTTTTTCACTTGTACATACCTTCTTTTTTTATTGGTTCTTTAGCTCCTACAGTATGTAAGGAAAGTTAAGTGTCTGATGAAGACATCAGGCAGATTTGTCACAGAGGATATATGTTTTTTGGCAAACCTTGAATATCCATGTCAAAACATTGTCTGTTAAGCTTAGGCAATATTGCATAAGTTGTTTGTATTTGTGTGTAGCTCTAAGTATTTGGAGTTTCTCTCTCATCATTTGTACCAACAGGTTCACTGTGTGATGTCCTAAAAGAGTTAGGGAGTTTCCCTAACGACAGCCACATGAAGGGCCTCAGACACCCCCTCTGCTCTCGCCTCTTGGCTCAGAATGAACTGAGATCTCTAGAGGCATTCCTAGGATAAAATAAACAAGAAAATGCCTTTTGAAAAGCAGCCATTGACACACCACTATATATATCTTTCCTATGGGCCATCACTCTAATGGCTGTTCCCCAGGAAGCTCTATGAAAGCACTGTACAGCATGTCATCTTCCGCTGCCTATCTTCCACCGACCATTAACCAGCATCCTTGATCATTTTAATAGTCCCTCCATATTGCCTCTCTCCGACTCCACAGTGATTGGACAAACACTGGTGTCCCTAGTGATCAGAAAGGAATACATTGAGGAGCTACTGTGGTTTTTCCATGGCCTCGCTGTGTATTGTTTACTGGGTCTGCTTGATTGCCCTCTGTCCAAATCAGAGGGTACAGGCAGGCAGGGCAGTGGTCTACAGGGACGCACTGTGTTGTAGACTGTCCCAACGTGCTAAGAATATTCACTCAACCCATGGCTCTGAGGGGCAACCCATCCATAGCTCAGTAAACACACACAAACTCACCCATAGTGGGAGTCATACATTTCTGCTCCAGGGACTATATGGTTGTGCATAAATGTCGGGGTGTGTATTTGAGAGTGTGTGTGGTAGGAAGTCATGTCTGTCTCCACGTCACAGATAATTACCCCCTGTGTGACTTAGCTTCTCACAGTGGGAAAACACAGCAGACCCTCCTCATTGACAGTAGCATATATAATACCAACCATATGGTATTTGAAATGAAATACTAGTTTGAATATATAGATAAATCTTTTCCTCTGGCTTTGCCTTTTCTTCGCTTTATTTTTAATTACCTTTCATCATCTCTTACCATAGCTTCAGGTCTTAACTCATTGCGAGTGGCAGCCATTTTCACAAAAATGGAAGAGCTGCTTTTCTCTGTTGTAATCTTCACCCACCTCTGATTTTTATCTGTTAATCCCTCGCTTAAAACTCATAATTAAGCTAATTAGACACTCTATCTGAGCGCAGTTGCACCTCATTGGTCAGATAATCCAAAGAGCAAGGTTACATCTCTGAGTTAGAATGTGATAAATGCTAAAGGCCAACACAGTCATTCAAGCTTTAAATACCTTTAGTAGATGGCATATTTACCCCCTAATCTGCTGTGCAGATATTTTCAGAGGCCTGTGTGTTTTTTGAAGCTTCATGGAATTCATGTTTCATGGTCGTGGTTTCAGAGGAGGTCTGGTCTTCAAGGCTGCCTTGGCTAACCTTGCTAATCAGCAGGGTAACATTAGCATGTCTTATCAGAACTGCACACAGTAAGTAAAATTTGGCATTTTTCCTGTTTCACAAAATAAAAAAGGTAGAATTAACTTTTTGAAAAGTTTTGCAAAATTTTGCAACACTGGTAGTTATTTTATATGAAATAATGCACAGAAGCAAACAAGTCGCTTTTTCTTGGGTTTTTTTCAATCTATGCTTTTATCTAGCGCTAAAAAAAAAAAAGGTCTTTACCCAAAAATGTGACGTAGGTCATTTTGTGTGGGTCAACTGTGCAAACAGCTTACAATGACTCATATTTACCTGTGTTGTATAGCGGTTTTCTCGAGTGGCTGTATCATGGGACCTAACACAGGACTTTCACTCAGGAGCCCGGTATTCGTGTCCTGTGTGAAACCGTGTAAAAAGTAAACTGTGACATTTTTTAAATGTCTATGATGTAGTTACGTCTGTGAGTCATTTTAAGCCAATCCATGATCTTTTCATTACCCTAACCAAGTGTTTCTGTTGCTTAACCCCAACCAAATGTTTTTGTTGCCTAAGGTTAGTAAGTCATTTTGTTTCACAGCCTTAACGACATGTTTAAAACTGCATTTCACAATGTCTAATAAAACAGACATGTGTTACGATCACGTGATTAAAACTGACACATGTTGTGTGGCTCACCGGATGTACAGTGCTGGGATAAAGCTGCCCTACATCCGCTGGCCCTACATCTGCCGCACCTCAAGACGACTGTGATTGTTTTGAAGAAAGAAACACAAACAAGTCAGAGCGTTTTTTTCCCTTATCCCAGAATGATAAGCCAGTGTAGGAGATAAGTCTAGCTATGCGAGGCTACAAAAAAACAACAACTGATCATTAGCAAGCTCTAGTTGAAGCTAGTCAGCCTAGCTTGTTAGCTTCCAATTTCTTAGTGGAATACAACTTAACCATACGTTGGCTCCTCCCAAATGTTGAAAGTAAAGGGGCAGATAGCTTTAATCGTAGTTTTGTCAGTAGCATATATGTTAACAGCGCATATAGCAACACTAGCCCTAAAATGTCAGTTATCTGTTGCTATGGGAAGTGCCCACTCAGAGACTTGAAGGTCAAGCACTGTACAAATATGTCCAAAAACATTTTTTATCCTCTCGCACAGGTAGGCCCTTTTTTTCTTTTTTTAAAATCTGATGTCTACCAAAAGGCCACTTTCCCATGATGCTGTCATGTGGTCCAGAATTTGCTGATGCTGAGTGAAATAAGATTTGATTATCACAGAAAGATGTTAGGGGAATTCAATCGTTATGTGTGTTTGTGCGTGTAAAAGTTTTGACCCTGTCTCTGAGGTTGTGGTGACTTGATGTTGTTTAGACTCATCTCCCTGCCTTCTCCCCCCTGGAGACCTGTCTTTGTAGCAATCCCGGCATCCTGTTCACTGCTCCACTGCATCCATATCGCACTAATGATCATGGGAGTGGACAGCTGCTTAATGCAGTAGTGTCATCAGCACTACTTTCTGATAGCAGCTCCATTGCATTTGACGGGACTCAAATGCATCTGGTATACTCGAACACCCCCACCCCGCATTTAGCAGATGAACTAATGTGGTTTTGGAACACCTCGGTAAAGGTGTATTAGATGTGTCCCATATCACAGTTGCAGTATATGATTACAGACATGGTTCTTATCATTTTTCCTTTCCCATAATGCTGTCAAATTTCAAAGTGTTGCTCTCTATTAAATTATGAATTTGTCATAAATGATCATGAGATTATGGTATTCATGGGGACCTTTCTGTTTAGCTTTCTGTAATCAAAAATATGAATTCTTGACAAACCCCTATGTTGCAGTTGTTCCCCTTTTGTCCCCCCATGCTTGACATACTCATGGTTTGGTGACTGTTTGGCGACCCATCATGCACTAGAGGAGTGCCCTCTCGGCAAGCAATGGTCACCTGACTGCAGTATATGTAGTTATCCAATCATACGCTCTCTCTCTCTCTCTCTCTCTCTCTCTCTCTCTCTCTCTCTCTCTCTCTCTCTCTCTCTCTCTCTCTCTCTCTCTCTCTCTCTCTCTCTCTCTCTCTCTCTCTCTCTCTCAATCTCTCTCTCTCTCTCTCTCTCTCTCACACACACACACACACTCCGCTGGAGCGCTCCTGTCCGGTGCAGCTAAAATAACACTAGAGCAGTTGGAATAATACTACATGGTACAAGTTTCATAAGAGTGTGAGGGGAGAGGTACACCCGCTCAAGGTGAACGTGGGATCTTAACATGTGGCTGTTTTCTCCACTCGCATGTGTGAGCAAGGCTCACTAATTCAAATCACAGAAATCCATTTCTCATTCACCCCTGGTGGTAAATAGTTTTCAACTTTATTGTAATTCTGAAGAAAGCAACCAAACCCAGCCGCTAGAAAGTAAGTAAGAATAGATTCAATGAAACATTGATAAAATAGTCATAAAAGCAATACACACCTTAAAATAATTAATCTTTGGTAGAGAGAACAAATGCCGCCTGACCTTATTACAGACAGCATCAGTATTTGACTCAAAAGAAAGCTTGTTATCAATCACAGCAGTTTTATTTGCCCAAGTTTTGAGATAACTGCTGCCACTATAATGGACAAAGACTCGGTAGACCACTGTAAGCAAGACTCTTATTAAAGCTACTGTTAGTGTGTTATCCAGCATTTCACAGACACTATGTTACTAGTGTAATGTTTCGTTTCAGAACGTCAAGATTCAATGTATCTGTGGTTTGCTGAATGTACAATGGCAATATTTTATTGTGGCGACTAGGTTGATTTTTCCCAATGTCAGTTTTCTCAATTCCATTTACCTCCATTGTATTGTGATAGTAACAAAAATCTCATGTCTTATAACCACATCTGCATAGCTGCAAGTGCCAAGAGATGTACTTTATCAAGTGAGAAAGTGTATATATGTTTTTTTGTAATCGGGTGAACCCACCCTTTAAATCTGTCAGAGACTAAATGGGAGAGATTATGTATACTTATGCAAGGAGATCAGGGGATGGACCACCACAACTCCTCTCTCGTCTCAGATCCCTGTCTGTCTCTCGGTTTTTGGTGCCTCTGTCTCTCCTTCTCTTTCCTTTCCTTTCTCCCCATCTCTCCACCTCCCATCTCCCCTTCTTGCAGTTCATATTTCAGTTTGCTCCCAGGAGCTCGCAGGTCTGTGCCAGACGGAAATTCGCTGAGGCTGCAGGAGCCCCCTTGGAGGCCACATGGAGGAGGGACAGGAGGGGAACAATCAGGCCCAGTCCTCCCTTGCTATCCCTCCCTCACGTTCTCTCCCATGTACTTTTTTCTCCCTTTCCCTCCTTTTTTTTCTCTTTCTCCCTTACTCTCGTTTCCTCTCTCTGCCGTCTCTCTCTGTCTATTCTGTATCCAGCCTGCCAGGCTACACAGGTCCTCAGGGTGACTTGCTCTTGGCCCGGGTCCCTCAGCACAGAGCCCTCTCCTCTCCTCCTTCAACCACCGCTTCCCCCCAACTCCTCCTCCTACTGCTCCTGCCCCCCAAACCTTCCCTCCACTCTCCTGCTTCCCTCCACAGCACTCTCCCCGGGGGGAAGACGGTGAGGCCATCCAGTCCCGAGCTGTCCATCAGCGAGGGTGTTTACTTGCAGCGTGACAGGCCGACACATCTGGAGCGCATATTCACTAGTGTTCACACTCCTTCTCCCTCTCACTCTTTGCTGGCCCTCTATATATCCTAATGCTGCCACCAGGCACATTCCTTACCGCCTATTTTAGGGCCTTTTGTCGTCGTTACGCCAAGCCCACCTCTAATTTTTATACATTCACTACACAAACACACACAAAGACACGCACACGCAGAGATTTGTTTTCATCCATTTCCCCTCTTTCTTTCACCCCTCCAGTGGTTTTTCTGTTGCATGACAGAAATTGGAGTTAACCACCAGCAGGGGTGGGCTGAGGGGGCGGGAAGAGCAGTGATGGGGATGGGGGGCAAAAGTCAGCCTTCTCTCCTCCACTTCTCCCTCTTCCTCTATCTGTATCTCTATCTTTTTGCCTTTTCCCTTTTTTCTCTTTTCAGTGAGCGCAAACTAATTATAGCAGCTCCTCCGCTCCTTTTTGGAAACCCATGACTACTGGTGTAATGAAGTGACACTCTTTCTTCATCCTGTGTCTTTCTCCCCCATTGCTCACTCATCCTCCCACCCCCACCTCCCACCCTGCATCCCACCCACCCGCCCTGTCTGTTTTCCCAACATTCCTGTGCTGGTGTGTGACTGTGATGGCTTGTCATCTCGCAGGAATGTCCTGCTCTCCCACCTCGTCCCCCCGATTTGGCGTGAAGCATTTGCTCCTGGTTTCCGACTCTGCACATGTACACACAGACACACATGCAGGCACACACTTGAAATGCTAGCTTTTTTACAAAAAAAAATGTGTTCTTGCAGATGGTGTCCATTGGGCTGCATACCTACCCTTGGCGTGCGGCCACAACAAGCACAGCCATTCTCAGATAGTCCCCTGCTTGTTTTTCAACTGTAGAAAGTGTGCACTAAGTTATTTTATCTTATGTTGCATGTGGTAAAAAGAGCCATTTACTCTCTTTGGTGAACCCGAGGAATTCTCTTGATTACACTAATGACCAAATACAGCCCACCAGAGCGGTTTTTAAGGAGAAACACTTGTCTCATGCAGTTTCATATCCACAAAAACACAATTTGCAGCTCATAAACTGAGGTTGGGCCACATTGTGCAAAATAAATTGTGAAGGGGATTATTAGCTTAATGTAACAAATGTTTTAAATAGGTTTTTTTTTATTAAATCCAAAATTGTAAACTTCATTCCAGTTATACATAAGTTTTACTCCGTATAGGAAAATGGAGTAGAATCTGTAAAATGAAGCACATGTGACATTTAGAGTTTAAAGTTTTAGCTTGGAGAATGACACATAATGACTTTCCTCTAGTCCAGGCATGTTTTATACTCCCCTGTCTACATATGGTGAGGACTTATCAGAGGCCGAATGGCACACAAGAACATGCTACACTCAATGACCCGAGGGAGCACTTTCAAAGGAAGGCAATAAGGGAGAATATTGTC